>NC_058133.1:478440923-478456766 GCF_016433145.1 Gracilinanus agilis | reverse complement strand
ACTTAAAATATATATATATATATATATATATATATATATATATATATATATATATATATATATATATATATATATAATTCCTGTGGTCTTAGACTGTCTACAGCTTGATGGGGAATCCTTGGAATGATTTGGGGCCTCCACTGGGAAAAACAAAACAAAACGGAAGAACAACAAAAATGTTCCTTATTTCTGCCCTGAAGTGCCTACCAAATTGGCAGCCTCCCAGAAAAAAATTCCAAAGGCTCCATCTCTATTCAAAAAAGGCTGCTTTCTTCAGATTTGTCTGTGTCCCTTTCCCTCCTCCCCCTCCTCCCTGCCCCTCACTCTCCTCCAGCCGCTGACCCTGGAGGGTAAATATTAGGACAGGAACTTCATCAATGCCTTTGGACACCACTCCCTTCAAGACCTTTCTCCTCCCAGCTGGTTCCCTTGCCCTTTCATGTCTGACCCTTTCTGAAACCACAGCTTTCTCTGGCTGATCGTTCTCCCTTCTGCCCCCCCAAGGGGATCATTTACAGGTCATATTTAATAAAGGTGGGGAGGTATAAAAATATGACGTTACCATTCACATGGTGAGGGGATGAGGGGGACAGAGTCAGCAGACAATGAGAAGCCCCAAGGGTTTGTGTGCACCTTCAGGAAGGGACCTCACTTGCTGACCATTTAAATTCTGCTATTGGGCATTAAATAAAATGATCAACTGGATCTGGAGCTACAAAGGACCTCAGGGGCCATTTAGGCCAACCCACTTTTTTGTTTTTGTTTTGGGGGTCTTTTTAATATTTGATTTCCCCAATTCCATTCAATAAAAATTTTCAACATACATTTTCCAGACTTATAAGATCCAAATTGTCTCCTTCCATCCTCTCTCTCTCCCTCTCTAAGATGGTGAATGATTTGATCTCATCAACCTTCTCATTTTACAGAGGAAACTGAGGCATTAGATGACTTACACATAGGTGGCAAATGACAGAGATAGGATTTGAACCTAATTTCTCTGACTCTAAATCCAGTGCTTTTTTCCATTGTAACTTTTTTTAAATTCTTAGAATCAAGACTATGTACTTGTTCTAAGGCAGAAGAGCAGTAAGGGCTAGACAGTGGGAGCTAAGTGACTTGCCCAGGGTCATAGAGTTAGGAAGTGTATAAGACCAGATTTTAACCCAGGACCTCCTGTTCTTGGCCTGGCTCTCAATCCACTGAGCCATCTAATTGCCTCCTCCTTTGTAATTAATTTTAAAATAAAAAAAACAGTGGGGGCAAAATGGTGTAAGCTTAACAACTGTGTCAAACTCCTGACCCACGGGCTACAAGCCATGGAGGCTGATATGATTTAAAAGGTGATCAGGGCACAGCTAGGTGGCTCAGCAGATGGAGAGCCTGGTCTAGAAATGGGAGATCCTGGGTCAAATCTGGCCATAGACACTTTCTAGCTGGGTGACTGTGGACAAGTCATGTAACCCCAATTACCTAGCCCTTAATGTTCTTTTGTCTTGAAATCAATACTTAGTATAGATTCTAAGATAGAAGGTAAGATGGTTTTTTTCTTTTTTGCTAAATGTAATCAGAACCCCCATTTTGGATGCTTCCCCTGCCATTGCTGACTATTTTATCCTTGGCCATGAGCTGTTTGCTGAGATGTGGTTCAAAATTCTGCCAGAACAGGCCATGATGGGTGTATGTCTGACAGTCCTGGGGATTAGCACCACCGTCAACCAGAAGCAAGGAAGAGAGAACTGCTCACATCATCTGTGGCACATAATGGAAAAGGGCAGGAGGATCTCTGGATTTGATCATTACTATGAGGCTAAGGGCTGGGGAACATAACTGAGGAGCCACAACTTGCCTTATAATGCCCATCCTCGTGATTGTAGAAAGCTTAGCTGTTATATTGTCTGGATCACATTAAAGACAACACAACTTTTAAAAAACTTAATAAAAATTTAATAAAATTAATAAACAGAGAATGAAGTATAGACAATGCTATTTTGTGATTTCCTGAGTCAAAATGCACCCACAAAGATCTGTCTTTGGAATTTGATACCACTGCAAGAGAGGCTAAAAAGTTGACTGAAGTCAGAGAGACTACTTGACAAGCTGCCTTTCTTCTCACTTATGTTTGGTTATTGGTTCTCTCTGTCTCTGTCTCTGTCTCTGTCTCTCTCTGTCTCTGTCCCTGTCTCTTTCTCTCTCTCTGTCTCTGTCTCTGTCTCTGTCTCTTTCTTTCTTTCCTTATCCTCTTTCTCTGTCTCGCTCTCTGTCTCTCTCTCTGCCTCTCTCTGTCTCTGTCTCTTTCTTTATCCTCTTTCTCTGTCTCTCTCTCTGTCTCTCTCTCTGTCTCTCTCTGCCTCTCTCTTTCCCTGTCTCTGTCTCTTTCTTTCTTTATCCTCTTTCTCTTTCTCTGTCTCTCTCTCCCACTCTCCATATAATACAATTTATTTTTTTAACATTCATTATAAAAATTTTTTAAGTCTCAAACTCTCTCCTTCCTTCTCTCCCAATGCCCACCCTCAGAAGACAGTAAGTAATCTCTGATACAGATTTTACATGTTGGGACTGTTTCTTATTAGGGATCATAAGATCATAGATTTAAACTGGAAAGGGCCTTAGAGGTCGAATAGTTGAATATTCTTGTTCTACAGATAGAGCCTAAAGAGCTAGTAAGGGACAAAACCAAGATTCAAACTTACATATTTTGAGTGTGAATCCAGAATTCTTCTCTTGCCCCTTCTCCCCCGACCCTTGACTCTCTAGCAAGGAGAGGCCACAACAGCAAATACCTCATGAGACTGTTGTGAAGAATGTAGGGAGGCCAAGTCTAAAACCTTCTCAAAACTGTTCAGGGAGCGTTAGAAAGATCAACGGCCTCCTATTCATTCAGGGATTGATTAATTGGAATATAGATTGTCTAATATGAGTACAATCTGAGTTTCTTGCTTTTCCTCTTTCTCCATCTCGTTTTCTATTTGAGGCTCATTTCATCATCCATTAGCTTTCCATCAAGTGGAGCAGAGTCCACCATAGGGTTGGAAAAAAGAAATAAATGTGTGGACCTTACTTACATGGAGATTTCAGGGAGATAGAAGTGTCGGGGACTGAGAGAACAGATTAGCCTACTTAGGGGAGAAGCCTAGAATCAGTTCTGAGATCTTTCTTGTTGGAAGTCTGAGAAGGAGAAGGAAGTGATACAAAAATGCTTGTCTGTATTGTCAGCACCAAACCTGCAGTCAATAGCAGCATTGTTCTTCTATTCAAAGACCCAGACTCCTTTATTCCTAATACCTGAGTATAACACAGGGAAGCTACAGTTCCCCCATTTTAAATATGAGGTGCTGCCACAAGGTGGTGCATTGATCCTGTAGACAGGGTCCCTGGACCCAGAAGAAAGATAATTGGGCTGGGGAGCCAGGAGTAAGTGGGTGATCCAGAGAGACTCCTCACAAATCAGGGGAAACTGGCAACCCTAGGGCCCAAGGAATGCTAGGAAATGGAGGCTTCAAGAGCTACAGTTCCACCTGAATAGCAAAAAACAAGGCCATCAACAGGAGAGCTGGTAAGATAGTAATAACAATAAACTAAACATTTTTCCAAGAACTGCTTATTTCCTTGGACAAGTCAGATCCTTGGGCCTCAGTTTCCTCATCTGCAAAATGGGAAGGGGTTGGATTAGATGAAGAGAAAATAAACACTTCTATAATGCCTACTATGTGCCAGGGACTACTGTGTGTGATGCTTTACAAATATCAACTCATTTGATCTTTACCACAACTCCAGGAAGTATATGCCATTATTATTCTGATTTTACATATGGGGAAACTGAGGCAAACAGAAGTTAAGTGATTTACTTGGGGCACAAGCTGGTATATGTCCAAGATCAGATTTGAGCTCAAATCCTCTGATTTCCAAGCCTCTGTTTAGTGTGTGTCATACTGTATCAAGTATGTCAGTATTCTTTTTTTAGATAGTTTTCTTGTTCCTTGGAGGCTGAGCCAGGTGCCTGAAGTCAGATGAAGCAACTGGGAATTGGGCACTGGAATTTAGAGGGCATAAAAGGCCCCGACTCTTCTTCAGCAATATCAAAGCCCCCTGAGGTTTTGTTGTTGTTGTTGTTAGCAGGAGCAATCCTTTTAAATAAGGAGCTCCCAGATAGCATGTTCTTCCTTCCTAAATCCAGTTACTTCCCATTTGCTTCCAATGCTAAAAGTGGACTTGTCCTCCCACCACCCCAAAAAGAACTTATTCTAAAAATTCTTCTGAAGGGATTTCTCTTGCTCCTTGCCTTTTAGGAAGTTTGGCCAAGATCCATTTTGTAAAGTTTGCCCTCCTGTGCAAATAAAAATGCTGCTGATGGCTCCAACAAGGCAACATTTAGTGGCCTTTTCAGTTCTTGACCAATATATCATTTCTGAATTTCTAAGTCTGGAGATTAACAAGATGCTAGTATGTGGTTGGGCATATGTGAATGATGTACCTTCTCAGAGGACAATGAAGATGATAACATTTTCTATTTCTAGATTGCAGGGTTATGAAAAGATCTAGAAAGCCTATAGAGAATAGTGGAAAGAATATTAGATTTGGAGTCAAAGGAACTGGGTTTGCTTCTACTACAACTTTCAGCAAATCACTTAATCTCTCTGGGCCTTTGTTTCCCCATTTGTAAAATGGGGAGGATTATAGTAGATCACCTCTTAGGTGCCTGCAAGCACGAAATCTATAATCCTATGTGAGATAGTGTCTAATATTTAAGTATGAGCTATTGTGATTTATGTTTATTTAATGATGGAAATTTGCCTAAGGAAAGAAATTCTTTAATTTGAGGCAGCATGATACAGTGAAATGAAAAGTGAATTTGGGTTTAGAGGTACACAGTTCAAATTCTGCTTCTGACTTCATTTTATTGACAAGTCAAGTAATTCTTTATTGCTGTTCAGTTGTTTTAGCTGTGACTGACTCTCTGTGACTCCATTTAAGATTTTCTTGGCAAATACACTGGTGTGGTTTGCCATTTCCTTCTCCAGCTCATTTTGCAGATAAGGAAATGGAGGCAAATGAGGTCAAGTGAATTGTCCAAGGTCACACAGCTAATAAGTGTCTGAGGTCAGATTTGAACTCAGGAAGATTAATTTTCCTGACTCCGGGTTTGGCACTCTATCCACTGTGCCATCTAGCATTGTTTTTAATTATTTACAGCTGTATTTTTATTGTATATTTTGACCATATTCATAACTTGTATCTATGTCAAACATGTAATGTAAATGAATATAGCTATTATTTTAAATATAAATTATATCATAGTCTTATTAGTTAGTAATTTAAACTTAAATTTTCATTAAATAAATCAATTTTGATTTTTAAGAATTTTTTAAATTAAAATTTTTATTTATTTTATAAAAAATAAATTTTATTAAATTAATTTACTAATTAATTAATTTTAAAAAGTTATGATCATCTGCCATTATTATATCAAGTTACCTCTTTGACTTGAGCCAAGTCATGGGTCTCAGTTTCTTCAACTGTAAGATGACAGGGTGTGGTCCCCGAAGACCTCTGAGGTTCCCAACATCTATAAGTCTATGAACCTATGAACCTTCACCCACTCTATCCCATCCCCCACTTCCTAGCAGAGACACTGGCATGGAACAGAAGGGACAGTACACAACTCTCTTGGTTCAGTGAATTTAGGCATTTGTTTGTCAAGTCCATAAGACCATTTCCCTAAAACAGACAATTTCTTGGTCAAAGTTACTGTGACATAGAAAGAAGTCAGGACTGGAAGTCCTGCTTAAATAAACTCCAGCAAGTCCAAAAGGGTGAAGGTCTAACAAGTCATCCTTCTGGACTTCACTTCTGAGTGCCCCTTAGCCTCCCTTCTCTTTCTGCCCTCACCTTCCTCCTCTGAAAGGGAGGAGACCAGATTGCATGGGAAGAAAAAGAAATAGATTCTAGCCCTGCCACTAAATAACTCTAGGAACTGGAGCAATTCATTTCACTTCCCCAGGCTGCTTCATCTGTAAGATCAGGGAGGTCATAGATTCAGGGACCGATCCTGTCTTGTCTAGACCTCTCAGTGAACAGGTGGGGAAATTCATCCCTACAGAAGTTACTTACCCAAGGCCACACAGGTAATTCATTGTGACGGGGGGATTTGAATCTAGGTCCTCTGACAGAGTTAGTGGTCTTACTCCTGCGTTATGCTGCCTCTAATTGTCCTTCTAGCTCTGATGTTAATAATCACTTAATTATACTTCTAAAATTCTTTAGTCTAGGTTTCATTTTCTCCCATCAGTTTTCACTTTTCATTCTTGCCTCCTACAATATCACAGCTATTGGCAATGAATTTCAATTTGGTCCTTCTTCCTTGATTTTGGTATCAGAGTAACTTTCATGATAGTATATTGTAAAAACTTGGGAAATTGTTTCTGAAGCTTCATGGTTAGTAGTGGAGGGGAAAAAAAGGGAGAACTTGGCCAAATGTCACTAGGACATAGGTAGTGAAGAGATTGCTAGACCTGAAGTCAGAAAAACTGGGGTTCAAATACCATCTCAGATGTTTGTGAGCTGACTCTGGGCAAGTCAGTTAGCTGAGTGTCAGATTCCTTATTTGTAAAATGGGGCTAACAACATCTGTGCACTTTAGCTCATAGGGTGTCAGTTATTATCATCAGTGTCTGCATCCATATCTAGTCTTTAGATTGCTGTACAAATGCTTTCATGTCATAAAGATCAAACAGCCACAGGTTCAGACTTTTCTAAAGCATTCAACCTTTGTTTACTACTGTCACCTGCCAAAAAGTTATCAATCAGTTCTTGGAAGTTTTGGGAGCCCAGAGCTAAAGAATTCAGAAGAGATATAGGCTCAGAGGTCATAGTACCTGGACTGCTAGTGTCATCCTCTTTTTTTTTTAATCCTTACCTTTCATTTAAAAATCAACACTGTATATTGGATCTAAGGCAGAAAAGTGGTAAGAGCTAAGCAATGAAAGTTAACTTGCCCAGGGTCACATAGCTGGGAAGTGTCTGAGGCCAGTAAACCATGGACTTCTTGTCTTCAGGTCTGGCTCTATCCACTGGGTCACCTCGCTGGCCCATGCCATCTCTTCTTACAAATAGACTCACTTATTTCAACAGGGGATTTTTATGGGACTGTTATCTTTTATCCAAGGCCCCATAAAGCTCTGTATTTACATACAATACCCACTTCAGTGGGGACTTGTGTAGATAGGTGTCCAAAGGTAAATGTAACCAGGGTTGTATGGCTGTATTCTGTCCAAGATAAAACAAGGAAAGAGTCTTACTATAAATGAACTAAAGGATAAAAGAAGCTAAAATACACATTCAAGAAATCCTCTTTTTACACAGGAGTGTAGAACCTAAAGGGAAAAATAGAAAATACTGGTATGGAACCTCCTTCTGTTCTTTCCAGAGGTGGAAGACCACGAATGCAGAATACTACATATAATGTCAGATTATTTATATATTCATTAGTTTTGCTGAACTGATTTTTTTTATTTTAAAATTATTTGCCATAAAGGATGGCTGAGAGTGTGAGGGTAAGAAGAGAAAGTTAGAGTCAGGAAGACCCGAATTCAGATCCTGGCCTCAGAAATTTAATAGCCAGGTAGACTTGGACAAGTCAATTAACCTCTTTCAGCTCATTTCCCACACCTGTAAAGTAATGGGATCTGACTCTACAATCAAGGTCCCTTCTGACCCTAAATCTATAATCCTCTAATGGTGGGAAATGAAAGTGAAAGAAAAACCAAAGATATCAACAAACTGATTAAGGGAAAAAAAAGCACTTGCACTTGGAAGGATTAGAAAAAGGCTTAAGGATACATTTGAGAATTCTTAAACACCTCAGGCCAGTATGATACCCAGAAAAATCTAAAATGCCAAAGCAAGTAAGAGTTCCTTCTGTCAGTCTATTACTTTTATTCTTTTTAAATAGGTCCCAATTTTATGCTGTTAAAAAGCTAATCTTATCACTCATCAAACTATATTTCTACAAAGTCCACCCTAAGCCCACTGACCCCCTGCTTCCACCCATCTCCTAGAGTAGTGGCATTCATTGAATAAGTGCCTACTACCTCTGTGGCCCTGGGAAAATTACTTAACCTCTCTGGGACTAAGTTTCCTCTTCAGTTTAGAAAAAAATAAAGGAATGAGAGTGGTGGATCTGATAACTTTTGAAGACCCTTCCTGTTGTAAATCTATGATCTTATGGCCCTCTAAACCTAAAGAGTGCAAGGGTATAATTCAAATCATGAGTATCATAGAATATTAAGGTTGGAAGGGGTCTTAGAGCATAGAATGCTAGATTATAGAATGCTAGCACTCAAAAGGCAAGGCAACAAGCATTTAAGTCCTCACTAGAAGCAAGAGGGCAGTTGGGTGGAGTGGAGAAAGCTCTAGGTCAAGAGTCAGGAAGACTCATCTTCCTGTACTCAAATCCAGTCTCAGACACTTCCTAGCTTTGTGACTCTGGGCAAGACACTTAACCCTGTTTACCTCAGTTTCTTCATCTGTAAAATGAGCCTAAGGAGGAAATAGCAAACCCCTCCTGTACCTCTGTCAAGAAAACCCAGGGTCGAAAAGTCTCAGATATAACTGAAACTCTTGAACAATAGGAAAAGGTCATGCTTAACTATGGGGATACAAAAACAAGCCCCAAACCAAACCACACCCCCAAACAAAAAACAGACCCAGTTTCTGTCCTCAAAGAACTTACATTCTAATGAGGGAAGGCAAAAGATAAAAGGGAGCTGAAAAATTGGAGGAGGGAGTAAGGAGATAAAACCCAAACCCTGGCAGGGACAAAGTAACACATTTGAAGGGAGCAGATGGATCTTAGAACATTCTGCTTCAGATTTCTTTTTGGATTTCCCACAGCAGATGAATAGAGGGCATGAGAGGTGTTCTATAATTAGCTGATGAATGGAACAGCTAAATTTGAAGTCAGAGGAACTTGTTTTGAGTTCCAGTTCTGTCCCCTACAATCTTGACTGGGTGACCTTGGGTGAGTCATAGGATTAGAGCATCCTTCCAGAGCTGGAAGATGCCATCTAATTCAAGTCTACTCATCCACTCCCATTTAACTAAAAGAAAAAAAAAGTTAAGAACTTTCCTCAAGATCACGTAAATGGTGAAGGAAATGAGGTGGGGTGTGAATGCTTGACCTCCGAATCCAGAATCAACACTCAGGTCTTCTCTCTGGGTCTGGGGTTTCTCCTCTGTAAAAGGAAGGGTTTTTAGGGGGGCAGCTAAGTGGTTCAATGGATTGAGAGTCAAGCCTAGAGATGGGAGATCCTAAGTTCAAATCTTACCTGAGATACTTCCTAGTTATATGGCCCTGGGCAAGTCACTTAACCCCCCCATTGCCTAGCCCTTACCATTCTTCTGCTTTGAAACTGATACACAGTATTCTAAGAAAGAAGATAAAGATTTTTTTTTAAAAGAAGGGGTTAGAGATGACGTCTGAAGTACCATCCAATAATAGCCAACACTTAAATTATTACAAATTATAAAACATTAAAGATTGCCAAGTACTTTATATATGGCCCTATTTGAGTCACACCCCATGCAGTTGGTGTCCTTCAAGACTCAATCTACCTTCTTCAGGAGTTCTTTTTCAGTGTCTCTCACAAGTCCTTGAAATCTTCCCTCCTAAAGTTTGAGCTTCCAGTTCCTGGTATTTCCATATCTGTTTACATCTCCCCCATGAGAATAAGCTCCTTGAGGGAAAGAACTGTTTTTGTCTTTTTTTCTATCTCTAGCATTTGGTAAAGTGCCTGGTACAAAGTAAGCACTTAATAAATGTGTAGTGATTGTTAAGTAAATGCTATTATGAAGGGCAGCTAGATGGCTTGGTGGACTGAGAGCCAGGCCTAGAGGCAGGAGGTCCTGGATTAGTATCTGGCCTCAGACACTTCCTAGCTATGTGACCTGGGACAAGTCACTTTACTCCAGTTTTCTAGCCCCTTACCACTCTTCTGCTGTAGAACCAATACTTAGCAGTGACTCTAAGATGGAAGATAAGGGTTTTTTTAATTAACTCACTAAATACCATTGTCATCTCCCTTTTACAAAAGAGAAAAATGAGGCAGAGGGTTTGTGATTTGTCCAGTGTCATACAACTAATAAGGGCATGAAGCAGAATTCAAACACAGGTCTTTCTGATTCTAGGTCTAGCTCTCTATCCGTTACCCTTATGTCTCCAAAGCTATGCTCCTGTGATTTCATTCAATAGTGAACATTGGGGTGTTTCATTTTCTTGGGCTTATTTGAGACTCTCCTGAGGATTTTCTCTTTCACCTGAGAAAAATTCAAAGTGTTCCTTCTAGTAAAATTAGCATAAACCAGGCCATTTTGAATTTTTCACATCAGCCTCCTGGATTTTCCTGGAGTCTTTGGGACTTGCATTGGTCTAGACATTTTTCACCAAACCTCCTGGCAAATATTTGAGGACCTTAATACAACTCCAAGCAAATAAACAGCTCTAAAGGCTCTCTCCTGTAAACAGTTTGAAGTTCTGAACAATAGATTCTTGCATGTAACGCTTTCAAAACCTTTTTAAGGGGAAATGTCAACAATAGGAGGACCAGATTTTTAGTGTCAGTGAAATCACCCAATAGCCATTTGGGATCACTGATTTAGAAGGGGAAAGGGCAGGAGAAGAAATATGGATGAGATTTGAACTCATGACCTCTGATTCTATAGGCAGCATGGTTTTTTGCCATACCATGCTTCTCCTCTTCAATTTAGAGCTAGAAAAGACCTTGTCGCTGGTTAACCAATTAGTCATGTCCATCTCTCCATGACTCCATTTGGGATTTTCTTTGCCAACATACTGGGCTGGTTTGCCATTTCCTGCTCCACCTCATTTTACAGATGAGGAAACCAAGGTAAGCAATATTAAGTGACTTGCCCAGAGTTATACAACTAGTACACATCTGAGACTGGATTTGAATTCAGGTTCTCCTGATTCCAGAGCTGCCACTTCAGATACTCAGAAAGGACCCTAGAGACCAACGAATCCAAATTTTTCTTCATTTGACATGAGGAAACTGAGACCAAGCTCAGTTAAGTGATTTAGAATCATGGGATCATAGAGCTAGGGTTAGAAGGGACCCCAGAGGCAGAGGCCAATTACTCTAACCCTCTCATTTTATATATGAATGATGCATGGCCCAAAGTCACTCAACTGGCATTGAACTAATAATCATCATCAACTTTTATATAGCATTTTAATGTTTGCTAAGTGCATTGCCTATGTCATCTCATTTGATCCTCAAAAGCATCCTAGGAGGTAGCTGCTATTTTATTTGCATTTTACAAATGAGTAAATTAAGGCATAGAAGGGTAAGGTAATGTGCTTGAGGTGACACAGTAAGAGTCTGAGGCAGAATTCCAACTCGGGTCTTCTTGGCTCCAGCTGATCTATTGATTCATTAATTTCCATGGTCTCAGATAATAGTGGCTCTCATTTATGTAACACTTTGCCTCATATGACCTTCACAATAACCCCATGAATTGGGAGCCATTATTATCCCTCTTTTATAGATTAGGAAAGAGAAAGGCAAAGAGATTAAGTGAATTGCCCAGGATCCCATAGTATCTGAGGTAGGATTCGATCCCAGGTCTTCTTGATTCCAGGTCCTCTATTAGAAGCACTGAGATAACTGCTGCCTCAACTACTGGGACAGTTTGGAGAACTATACTTTTAGGAATCTCTTAGGCTCTGCAAAGAATATAATAGAACAGCAGATGACTGAAGTGGCCATTTTTAACCTCCTAAATAATTTACCTCCTGGTTCCATTGCTAACAGCAATGAGAATATTATGGATTCTTCTGTTCTCATGATTGAAGGAAAACCAGAATGAGAAGTAATGAAAAATAACATAGCAATTTGTTATTATCTCCTTGAGCTATAAATAATAATAATATTTTATCATAAATATTACAAAATTATTATATATTGTAACATATATAAATAAAATATTATAAATTTATAAATAAAATATGTAGTGTTATAATATATTATAAAATTATTAATTTATTGTAAATAATAAATGGATTTATTCTCTCAAATTTCTAACAATATTAGAGAGAAGAGAACATTGTATTCCTCCCCCCTGGTTGGTGGCCACTGTGGTACAATGGAAAGGGAAATGAGTTTGGAATGTTGGGAGATCTGGATTTGAATCCTGACTCTGACCCTCAGAAGCTAGGTGGTTCTATGCAATTCGTTGCACTGTTCTGAGCTTCATTTTCCTCAGCGTAAAAGAACAGGCAGCTTAAGAGTAGTGGAGAGTATGTGGACCTTGGGACTGGGAAGACTATCCAAGTCTTGCCTGTGATACATGATAGTAGGATAACCGTGGACACTGTAACCTTCCAGGGCCCCAGTCAACTCCCCAAGACTTCAGATCATACAAGAGCTACAATTTGCAACAGTGGGCAGAGTTTCTATCCCTGAAGAACCCTATGTCAGCAAAGTCACATTTGGATGGAAAAAACCATGGCAGTAATAACCCTAGCCTTGCATTCCTCATATACTTATTGGGAAGCAACTTATGTAGAAATATGAGTTAGGAGGAATATTTCTGCTTGGAGAGATGATAATTAGAACATGACCGGATTGTGGCAGACCCTTTGTAAGTGCTTGTTGACTTGACATAGGATGACATTAGAGAAGCAGCTGAAGCTTGCCCTGGGCTTCTAAGAACCAAGATGGTGGGATAAGAAAGGAGCCCTCCAAGCTCACCCAAACACTTTCAAACAACTTTTAAAAAATGCCTTATATCAAATTCTAGAGGGGCAGAACAAAGAAAAGATAGGGTGAAACAGTTTTCAAGCCCAAGATAGCATGGTGGGATGGTAGTGAAGATTCACCTTGTTGGAGTAGGAGATGAGCGTGGTCCAGCTTAGGAAGCATCCAGGCAGATCCGGGCAAACCTGAGTGGATCACCATTGGTGGAGAGCCAATTCAATCCAGAGAGCAGTCAGCTTCCAGGCAAAACAGCTGCAAGCCTCCCCACAATGGACCAGCCAGGCCACTAGTCAGTGCATTGCAGGTCCCTGCAAAAGAGGCTTGAAATAGTAACTCTTCCACCCCAAGAGCAGATCCAAACTTTAACATATAGGAAAAGATCACCAAATAGACTGGAAAAATGAACAAAAAAAACAAAGAAAAAAACCTGACTTTAGAAAGTTACTTTAGTGACAAGGAAGATCAAAACATAAACTCAGAAAAGGACAGTGCTGTCAAAACAGAAACATGTGAAGCCCCAAAGGAAAGTGTGAAAGCCTACCAGGTCCAAGAAGCTTGGCCTAAAGTAGCAGCAATGTTGGTTGTGTGCTAAGAATTACGATGAGTTCTAGGTTTCTAGAGCATCTAGGTAGTGCAGTGGATAGAGTGGATAGAGACTTACCTTCCTGCATTTCAGTCTGGTTGCAGATACTTACTAACTAGGTGACCCTGGACAAGTCACTTAACCCTCTTTGCCTCATTTTATTCACCTGTAAAATGAGCTGGAGAAAGAAATAGCAAACCCTTCCAGTGTTTGTGTCAAGAAAACCCTAAATGGGAAGACAGAGAATCAGACAAGACTAGTTAGGTTTCCTAATTGTAAGGAAATGAAAGGAAAAGGAATAACTGGTCTAAAGAGCCATGCTTTGAGCCAATTTCCTAATTTCTTTTATATCTTCCAGGCTACTAGATACCTTCCATGTTCTTCCACATTAGCACCACAGTTCTAAAGAGCTCACATATAGTTCTTCTTCACCTCTGAGACTCGATGTTTCAGTTTCATCCTGAATGAGCTATGTGACCTTAGATAAGTCACTGTCCATGTGTGTATGACAGATGCACTAACTAGCTGATTCAATTCACCAGACATTTAGTAAGTACACTCCGCTGGGGAGGCCAAGGCCTCCTTGTTGAAAAAGAGTCCATTGTCAGAGAAGGAATGGTTAAATGAGTTGTGACACAGGAAAGGAATAGAATTGCACTACAATGATAAATAGAGATGTATGGGAAGGCATATATGAACTAATGTGAAGGAGGGTGGCTCTGGTTATAGACAATAATTAAAATGGAAGTGGAAAAAATGACCACAAAACATTGAAAATGGATTATACAAAATTACACAGAACAAGCCTAGTCCCAAAGGAGATACATGAGAAAATACCTCTCCCTAACTCCTTTCAGAGATGTGTGTTTGGAGGCATATGGAGGAGGTGGTGAGAATCCATCAATACAGAAGACTACATGTATCAGATTTTTTTCATTTTATTGATCTATTTTGCTGTTTTTTTTTCTTGTAAAATTCTTTGTTCTGTGGGACGGCTCTCTGGAGGAGAAGATGGGAAGGATAAAGTGGGAAATTTAGGTGATGGAAAATCCAAATATACCAACAAAATATTTTAAAAAATTGGTGAGAATGATCAGTTGAGATGATTTAATATGAATTTGTAGTGGATGCTCACAGTATAGTTATGGAACAGAATGAAGAAGGTTAATGGTAAATTAATTGGCAATAGCTTGGTGATATCTCTGAGAATGTGTGCTTTGCCTTCAGAGAACTAAGGGATGCCTCCATAGGTGTGCTAGCAAATATTTTACAATTGGCTTTCTGAAAAGAAAAAACACAACTTGCATATAGCTCAGTTAGGTCCTAAGGACCAGGCTCGTTCTAAACAGGGAGATCGGTTTCTAAATTAACAGCAAGAGAATGAACTTTTTAGCTACAGAAACTCTCAAAGACCAACTCCCAAATCCCAAATTGCCTAGTCCTTGCCACTTTTCTATCTTAGAAGTGATACTAAGATAAGAAGATAACGGCTTAAAAAAAACAACCAAAAATATTTTTTACAAGGGATGGCTTGCAGGAGAGGGGAGAGATATATTCAGAAATTAATATATCAGTTCACATGTATTTATTAAGGGCCTACTATGTGTCAGGCCCTGTGCTAAATGCTGGAGATACAAAGAAAAGCAAATAGATAGTCCCTGCCCTCAAGGAGCTCACAGTCAAATCCTGGAGACAATGAGCAAATAACTGTGTGTTCTCTTCTCATCCCAGCAATTCAATTTGACAAAGATAATAAGGGACTTTCCTGCTGCCTCATGAGATGCCTACTGTGTTAGGAGGAACTGAACCAAGTTGATGAGTGGGGATGCAGACATGGATATCAAACAGTGCCTGACCTCTAGAAGCTTAATTTCTATAGAGGAGATGTGCCATGTAAACAAGTAAAAACAAACTAATTTAAAGAGGGAGAGATCTCTGACAAATATGGGGAGGCAGTCAAGAAAGGCCTTCTGTGGGAAATAGTCCTATGAAGTCCCCTCCCATGACCAACAAGAGAAAATTCCTGGGCAAGGAACTTATGGGAAATTGTGTGTTCCTCAGCTTCTGACAAACCTGTCAGCTCTCCCAATACATAATGGTTGCCTTCATCTGCAGAGAGGAGTTAATGAGGTGTGTGGGACAGTGATGGGAAAAGGTCAGTCTCAATATTACTTCTGACATTACTACTAAGTGAGGGGAACAGAAGGGGGAGACAGCAATAGGGTAAGAGAGATGGACCAGAAAACAATATCCACTTAATTAGCTAGATGATTCTAAATGTGTGGAAAGAGGACAAGGTCCAGCTTACAGACTGTAACAGAACATTATTCTACGGCAGTGCCATGAATCCCGGGCAAAGGCCAGAGCCCTGACAAGGCCCCTCTCCTCTATTTCTCTTTTTCTTTCTCATTCCCTTCCCTTCCCTTCCCTTCCCTTCCCTTCCCTTCCCTTCCCTTCCCTTCCCTTCCCTTCCCTTCCCTTCCCTTCCCT
>NC_058133.1:478402604-478430986 GCF_016433145.1 Gracilinanus agilis | reverse complement strand
ATTTCTCTCTCTCTCTCTCTCTCTCTCTCTCTCTCTCTCTCTCTCTCTCTCTCTCACACACACACACACACACACACACACACACACACACACACACACACAGAAAATATCCAGAAATCAACCTAATTCTTTTTCTCCCATAGAAAAGAATTTGTTTTCTTTTTAAAAATTAGTGATTTTTAAAGAGCACTTTTTGCTGCCAAGCTGCCAGACAGACAAGTAGAGACGTCAGTTGTTTTTGCTCCCCTACTTTACACCTTTGCCTGGGCTGGGCTACTGCTTCCCTGGGGCATAACTTTCTCTCCAGCCTCACCATTCAGCCCAAGCCATGAATAATGACCAATGCCAGCCAGTTAGCTTCCCACAGTGCTCTTTCCTATGCATATTACTGACTCACTTTGATGTCCAGAGAAAGCCCAAGTGGATGTATCCTTTTTTGCTCTGAGTTGTTAAAATAAGCAATATCTCTGTTGAGTTTGAGCCCCCAGACAGAAATCTCTCTCAGATAATCCCGTCATTCCGTCACCCCTTTTAACAGCACATTCAAACAGTAGCACATACTATACTATTTAGTAATTCTGTTGATCAACAGCTTTATCATACTTTCCCACTTGAGAAACTTTTAAACATGCAAGGCTAAACATTCCAAGCTCTAAGAGAATAATTGAATTCAAAGAGAGTGAACTCCCCATCTTCCGAGAGAAAGAAAAAAAAAAAAAAGGAAAAGGGGAAATCAAAGTCACTCATCCCAGTATCCAGAGATAGAAGGTCTTTACAATACAGTTTTACCCTGGACATAGTATGTGCATATGCTTCATCCACATCTTGCCCATTTAGCCATTGGCAACCTCTTGTCAGTTTGTTTGTTTGTTTGTTTTTTTAATGGCAAGAACTCCTTCCTTCTGCCAGTGGACATTAGATTGCTCTCACTCTACCTTTTTTTGGTTGTTATTGCAATTATAAGCGATGCTGCTATGAAGATCTTTGAAGAGCTTTTCTTTTCTTTTTGGTAACATTTCCAGGGCACATTGCTCCTAAAGGAATAGCTGGATCAAAAGTAATAGTTATTTTTGTAATTTTACTGCATTCTGCCAGATTACTGCCATTTTCCTGGATTTTCCCTTGATTTATTTCTTGATTTTTCCCCCCAGTACCAGATTGTTCTGTCAACACTGCATAATGTTTTAAAATCTCTAAATGCAAGAATGCTTGAGTTGGCTTTTCTTTAGCATGGCTCTCCATAACCATTTTTCTTTTTGTTTTTCCATATTAATTTTGTAGTGATTTTTTCCAATTTTGTGAAGAAACTTCTTGGCCTTTGGATTATAACTTCCATTAAATCCATATATTAATTTGAGGAGGAATAACATTTATCATATAAATCTAGCCCATCTAAAAACAATCAATATCCCTCCAATTATTTAAGATCTTCTATTTTAGAAATGTTTGTTTTATAATTAGCCTTATAGAGGTCATATATATTTCTTTCTTTCTTTTCTAAACTGTTACCTTCCATCATAGAATTAATACTGCATATTGGATCCAAGGCAGAAGAAGAGTAAGGTCTAAGCAATGGGGGATAAGTTGCTTGCCCAGGGCTATACACCTCACAATTGAAAGGAAAATTGTTTTATATTGATTTTATGTTATTGATCATTAACCAAGTGATCATATAATTATGTCCCAGAGATTTTCATTCATTCATTCATTTGTTTATTTATATATATATTTTTTATTAAAACCCTTGCCTTCCATCTTAGAGTCAATACTGTGTATTGGCTCCAAGGCTAAGGTAAGGTAAGGGCTAAGCAATGGGGGTTAAGGGACTTGACCAGGGTCACACAACTAGGAAGTATCTGAGGCCAGATTTGAACCCAGGATCTCTCATCTCTAGGCTCGACTCTCAATTCATTGAGCTACCCAGTGTAGCATCCATGTTTCTGAGAGGGGTTCAAGCTGCATCACAGAATTCCATAGTGCCCCCTCTCTCAGAATTCTGGGGGGCACTATAGAATTCTGTGATGCAGCTTGAACCCCTCTCAGAAACATGAATGCTACACCAGCTGCCCCCTTTAAAAATTTTTTTTAACACTATTCCTAGTCACCTATATTTCTAGGCAAACTCATTCCCAAATATTTGATGGAGTTCTTTATTGTTCTTATAAACTGAGCTTTTTTTTACCACCTTAACTCTCAAAACAGACATAAGTAGACTATTCTAGAGACCTTTTCATGAAGTAATTTTTACCGTAATGGGAATTTGCCCATAGAAGACGGAAAGAAAGGTAGTCACCAAGGGGTCCCAGTGCCTAAAGAGGGAGAGAATTGGTATATAGTTCAAAGGCATGTTGAGACCTGGTCAGAACAGAGAGGGAGAACACATTGGGGGCAGACATGTGGGCATGGATATAGGGCAGGATGGACAACATAGGGTCAGGTTGCTCCAGTGGGAGGGGAGGTAGAGTGGGACAAAGGACTCCTCTCTTGAGGAGGAAGTCTCAAGCCCAGCTGCCGTTGTGGTAGTCTTTTGGCCTCTTTGTTCTGCTTTGGTTTGGAGATTTCTTTTTTTTGGTGGCGAGATGGGAGGCTATGGAGTACCTGAAGTTGAGGAGCAGAGAGAGGAAGCACAGTAATGTACAGTAAAGTTAACATAAGTATTTTTTTTCTGGAATGTGAATTTCTTTCAGAATTCTTTACAATAATGCCAATTTATTTAATGCAGTAAGAACTGTCTATACTGGAAATAACACTTTTGTTCAAGAGAGCCTCAGATATTGTGGATGGGGAGAGGAGTCACTCATTGTCCTAAAGGCATTCTGAGCCAGGGTGTAGTATTAGCTTAATGTCATACTAGGTCACTAGTTTTTAAATTTAATCGTTTACTAGGAAAAGGTCCTGTCAGGTACTTGGAACACCTAATTTCTAAAAATGGTCTGGGAGAAAGTCGTGGGTGGTTGAATAAAAATCACGAAATGACTATACTTTTCAGTAGTTTCTCTAGCAAAGATAATCTTATTATACCATGTTATTAGAAAAGGGTAGGAAAAAAATCAGAGAGCTAGAAGGGGCTTCTGGAAGTAACACTGACATTGGCTATGAGAAGAATTTGTTCTCATCACCACAGTGGTCCCATAAAGCACTTTGTGGTGTACTCTATACCCAGTAATTCTGGAGCAGGAATGGACCTTAGAGTACATTTAGTTCAACTCTCATATTACAAAGGAGGAAATGAAGGCCCAAAGAGGTAAAATGACTTGCCCTAGGTCATATAGTGGGTAAATTGCTGAATAGAGATTTAAATAAGGACCCTCCAATGCCCCGGATGGTTTCTAATTTCAAGAGAGGGATGGATTTTGTATCTTCCTAGAGGCAATAGGGAGCCATATTTTTCCAATGCCCTCAAAAAGATGCATTAGCTTTAAGATGTTTTTTTTTTCAGTTGAATACAACTCTTCATGCCCCCTATTTGGGGTTATCTTAACAAAGATACTAGAGTGTTTTTCAATTTCCTTCATTTGACAGATGAGGAAACTGAGGCAAACAGGATTAAGTGACTTGCCAGGGTTGAACTCAGGAAGATGTCTCCCTGATTCCTAGCCCTGTACCTCTATCTACTGTGCCACTTAGCTGTCCAAAATGTAATAGCTTAAAGGTTCCTGACTTCATTCATTTGGTAGCTAGGTGATACATAGTACACAAGTGCTGGACCTGAATTCAGAAAGCCCTGAGTTCATATCCTGCCTCAGACCCTAGCTGTGTATCCTGGGCAAGTCATCTAATCCCTTTGAGTTTCAGTTTCCTCCTCTGTAAAATGGAGATAATAACCCAGGGTTTTCTGTGAGGATAAACTGATATAAATATCTGTAATGGACTTTGCAAATCTTTGAAGCCCTATAACTATTTGTAGCTATATATTTATGTATTCAGCTGGAATATATTGAGCACCCACTATCAACAAAGAAATGTATCAAGTATTGGGGAGTCAAAGATGAAAAAATATATTAATGCCTGTTCTAAAGGAGCTTTTAGTCTACTGGAAGGCTATGGCATGCGTACTGATAAGTAAGTACAATAATGTGGGGAGAAAGGGAGATCTAATAACAAGAAGGTTCAGGAGAGGCTATGTAGATAAGACTGATCTCAACCTTGAAAGAAGAGATGGATTCTGAGTGACAGAGATAAGGTAGTCCATCACAGGCATGAAGGACAGCTTGGGCAAATGCATGAAGGCTGGAAATAGATTATACATTCAGGAAATAGGTAGTATTCCACTTTGAATTTATCTTAGACTATGGAGAAGAATGATGTGAAATGAATCTAGAAAGGTAGGTTTGATCCAGACTATGGCTGGTTTCTAGTTTCTTTTCTTTTCTTTTTAACCCTTACCTTCCATCTTAGAATCACTATCATCTATTGGTTCCAAGGCAGAAGAGCAGTAAGGGCAATGGAGGTTAAGTGACTTGCCCAGGGTGGGAAGCTGGGAAGTGTCTGAGGCCAGATCTGAACTCAGGATCTCCTGTCTCTAGGCCTAGTTCTCAATCCACTGAACCACCCAGCTGTCCCTGATGGTTTCTAATTTCAAGAGAGGGATGGATTTTGTATCCTCCTAGATACAATAGGGAACCATTGAGCAATGTTGAGTAGGTCAATGATATGGTCACATCTATGCTTGAAGATCATTTTGGCAGCTGTGTGGAAGATGAATTTGAACTGGGAGAGATAAGAGGCAGGGAGATGGAATAGAAGGCTATTAATAGAAGTCGAGAAAAGAGATGATATGAATTTTGAACTTGAGTGGTGGCTATGTAAGGAGGAAAGAAGGGGGTAGATGCAAGAGATGTGCAGTTAAGATTGACATCACCATCAACCCTCAGAGAACCACAGTGTTTGTGGAAGAGACATGAGCGAGCAGAACTCAAATACACTTTTTTAAAGCTAATCTGGTAAGTTAAGTCAAGCTAAAAGTAGAAGGTTTTGAAGAAGATTGTGTCTATTTTAAGAAATACTACCAGGAGACAAACTATCACCATCTCACACTGGGCTGTTATGACAGCTTATTTAGTTATCTTGCCTCAAATCTATTCCCATTCTACTTTATTCTTCACTCAACTGTCAAAGTTCTCTTCAGAAAATAAAAATTTGACCATGATGCCATTCATTCAGAAAATTCCAGTGGCTTCCTTCAAGACAAAATATTAAATCCCTCTTTACTATTCCTCACACAAAATACTCCATCTCCCAACTCTAGATATTTTCATTGGCTGTCCCCCATGTCTAGAATTCCTTTCCTCATTTCCACCTCCTGGGTTCCCTGGCTTCTTTCAAGTTTCAGTTAAAGTCTTACTTTTTGCAAATAGCCTTTCCCAGTCTTTTCTCTTTTATCTTAATGCTTTTCTTTTGAGGCCATCCCTAATTTATCTTGTCTGTACTTTGTTGGTACCATGTTGTCTCCTCCATTAGACAGTGAGCTACTCGAGAGCAGAGACCTTTTTTTTTTAAACTTTTAAAAAATCTAAATCATTTACAATGATGGCAAAGAATCAGAAATTGAGGGCATGTTCATCAATTGGAGAATGACTGAACGAATTGTGGTATATTATTGTAATAAAATACTATTGAGATATAAGAAATGATGACAAGGGGGCAGCTAGGTAGCCCAGTAGATTGAGAGCCAGGCCTAGAGAAGGGAGGTCCTAGGTTCAAATCTGGCCTCAAACACTTTCCAGCTGTGTGACCCTGGGCAAGTCACTTAACCACCTTGCCTAGCCCTTACCACTCTTCTGCCTTGGAACTAATTAATACATAGTATTGATTCTAAGGTGGAAGGTAAGGGTTTTAAAAAAAATGATGAGCAGGATGATTTAAGAAAAACCTGGACAAACTTACATGAATTCATGCAACGTGAAATGAGAAGAACTAAAAGGGCATCGTACACAGTAACAGAAATATTGTAATATGATCAACTTTGAATGACTTGGCTATTCTCAGCAATATAATGATCCAAGATCATCCTCAGGACTTAAAATGAAAAATACTCCCCACTTTCAGCAAAAGAACTGATGGAGTCTGAATGTAGCTGAAAGCATTCTCTTTTGCACTTTATTTGGGTTTTTCTTCTTTCACAATATGACCAATAAGGAAATATGTTTTGCATGATATCACGTGAATAACTTCTACCAATTGCTTATGTCTCAAGAAGGGGCAGGAGAAAGAGGAAAGGAGAGAATTTAGAACTCAAGATTTTAGAAAACTGATATTAAAAATTGTTTTTACATATATATATTTGGGAAAAAAATAAAATACTGAAAGAGAAAAAATAGATTGGGGACTTTTAAAAACAGGCTGAAATCTATGATTTATTGATCGATTGATTTAATAGAGATGTCTAGACCTAGTTTACACCTCTGATTAATGGGTCACACCTGACAAAATGTGAGTAATATACATATGTATATATGTGTAAGAATAGGGTCGTTAAATCAATAAATCATTTGCTCCACCCATTTTTAAATGACTGACATATATGTGTATAGATACACACTGACATAATATGATGCAATTCTTTAGAAAGTTAGATTACAGAAATGTTACCATAAGCTGGTTCTTTTCCTTTAAAGGTCTGACATCCTATGCTTGTTGCTTGGGCCTTCCTGGATCTAATTCTTTTAGGGAACAATCTAGTGAAGTCTTATAATTTCAGCTATAGATTGGCATGACTTATGGTCATACATCGATTATGAGGGGAGACTTGAACCTGGGTTTCTTCTGATTCCAAAGGAAGCCCAACAGCTACTCCACCTTAGTGCCTCCCATCCCACCCATCTGCTACTCTCCTGCCTCTCTCTGCCTCAGTGAAGCCAGGACAAATTTACAAAGGCTCCAGAGAGCTTGTGAGGGAGGCACCAATCCTAGAGCTGCCCCATTAACCCCACAGAAAGGCTGTAGGCTTCAGAGCAACTCCATGGTCAGCTGCCCAGAACACAGATGAATAAAACATTGTGGCAGCAGCCTGGGACCTGCCTATATTTCTTTCTTTTACATTGCAGGGAAAGAGGCCAGGTTTTGTCACCTGGCCAGGACTTGGTAGCCAGTTTGTGGGGATTTTATTAAGGTCCTAAGCCAAGGACATTAGATGAAATTTTTCTTACCACTAGAAATGATATGACACAAAAAATAAAAATGGAAATCACAGAAATATTTGACTCCCTGATGTTGTCCCTGAATAGCTGGAAATACTTAGCCATCAGTTCTCTCATGCAGGGAAATCTTGGGCATATAAAAAAGGGGAGGGGCTCAATTATGTGCTTGAGGCAGTTAACCTGAGAGGGACATAAAGGAAAGTACTTCTCTGGGGCTGAAAAGAGAGGAGAAACAGATGGAGGTATTTGGGGAGGGATTGCAAATCCTGATAATGGAGCAAGGGACCTTACAAGGATCACCCCTTGTGAAAGGCAGTCAGTCCTGTTTATCTAGATGGTGAAACTTATTCCTTGCTGGTACCCTGTTGGGATATCAGAGAATATCAGCACCTTTGGGAGAAGTTACTGATTTTTCCCTCTTCATATTCCAGCACCTATCATAGTGCTTAACATATGGTAGGCACTAAATAAATACCTGGCGGATAGGATCAGATTGGGGTGCAAATCTTTATTGAACATAAAAATCTTTGAATCATTGACTTGGAGCTTTGTTCACTCCCACAGAAATAAATCAGTCAATCATGCATTCATTGTGGCAAAGATACTGGAGTGATTTGCCATTTCCCTCTCGAGGTCATTTTGCAAATGAAGAAATGGAGGTAAACAGGGTTAAGTGACTTGCTCAGAGCCACACAGCTCGTAAATGTCTGAGGCCAGATTTGAATTCCAGATGATGAATTCTTCCTGGCTCCAGGTCTGGCACCTCTTAGCTGCCCCTCTCCTTAGGTATATGCCCTTGAGGAGTTGGGGGAACTAACAACTTACACTCTAAGGTGGGGGGTGGGGATGGAAGTAGGTGGGAAATTGTCCTTAGACACTTGAACTGGACTCTGCTCTACCTAGATAGTCATCCTACCCTTTTCAAGGTTTAGACTCATAGAATTTTGAAATGGAATTTTATTCTGTTTCTACCAATTCCTATTTACTGCTCCTTCTTCATGGTCTGCAATCCCATTACCCCAAGTTCTCTTCTAGGATTCCTACTTTGTCTTTGCTATTCTCACTTCTAATCTTGAATCTATAGTTAGTTCAACCTTATACTATCCCCTGCTCCAAAATCTCTTGGTCCCTTGTCCTATCTATGCTCTGACCTCATTAGATCCCAACCCTGGATTACTCTTATCATCTATTTCTTTCATTCTTACTCATATACTAATGAATGGTGTGGGAAGAAAGTGTGGAGTAATGCTGAATGGATATTACACAAATTTAGGCTGTCTTACCAGGGAATATTTTTTCTCTTCCTTTTTTAAAATTAAATTAAATTAAAATTTTAAACCCTTACCTTCTTAGAATGAATACTGTGTTTTGGTTCCAAGGCAGAAGAGAGGTGAAGGCTAGACAATGGCGTTTAAGTGACTTGCCCAGGGTCACACAGCTAGGAAGTATCTGAGGCCAGATTTAAACTCAGCACTTCCCATCTCTGGGTCAGGTTCTCAATCCATTGAGCCACTTCAAGGGCCCTTTTCCCTCCCTTTTATAAATTCTTAATTGATTTGCTATTGCATTCCCCTTAGAGGCTACCCCAACCTTCTCTTCTTTCTGCAAGCTTCCCACATCACCTCCTCCCATTATCCTCTCAGAAAAAGACCTTGTCTCATACTTTACTAAGAAAATAAACTCCCTTTTCTTCCCTACTATCCATCTCAAAACCTCTTCACACCATCCTTCGTCCTTCATTCTCTCATTCTTTAGCTTCTCAAGAAATGACTTATCAAGGCCAACTGTTGAACTTGCACTTTTACTCCTATTTCATTCCTTCTTATTTCTTCAGGCAGATCACCCCACCCCTTGCAATCATCTCCCTCTCTAATTTTCCATTCTTTTGATTCCTTCCCTACTTTGCACAAACATGCTCAAATCTTCCTACCATGAAAAAAAACAACACACAAAAAAAACAACTCATTAGACTCTACCACTCTCTCAAGCAATCATCCTACTTCTTTTCTCAGCTAAATTCCTTTCCAAAGTTACCAATTAATTTACCAAATATGATGACTTTTTCCTCCAACCTTATCCCTTCTGACTTTTTCTGCAACATTTGACACTGATAACTACCCTTTGCTACTGTATACTCTCCCTTTTCTGGTTTTGTTTTGACATTGCTCTCTCTTGGTTATCCTCCCTGTCTAACCACTCTTATTTCCTTGACTGAATGATCATCCATATTACACTATCTGTGTTTCCTCAAGTCTCTGTTCTGCTCTTTCTCCCCTCTCCTCCCCTCTTTCCTCTCTCTCCTTTCCTTCTTTCCCCTCTCCTTCTTTTTAACTTTCCAGTTTCTGTCAAAGACACTACCATTTCCCCAGTTATCCAGAATATAAACCTCAAAATCATCCTTAATTCTTCACTCCGCTTCATTTATATAGTCAAACAGTTATGTTTCGTCCATTTTATGCCCCACCCCATAATATTTCTTATAACTGTCCTCTTTTCTTTATTCCCATTGCCTTTATTCCAGGTCAGACCCTCATCATCTCTCTCCTGGATAAAACTGCAATAGTCTTCTAATTGTTCTGTCTGTCTCACTTCTCTTCTTTCTCTAATTCATACTCTCTATAATTATCAGAGTAATCTTCCTAAAGTATGGATGGGTCTGAGACTATCACTTCCTTCTCAATAAACTCCAGTGCTGACATATTGCATCTGAGATCAACCACAAACACTTCTTTTTATTTTTAATTTTTTTAGTTACACATAGAAACACTTTTCGACAATTGCTTTTGACATTTTTAAATTCAGATTTTCTCCCTCCCTACTCCCACTATCAACCCCAGTTGATGAATAGTCTAATATGGATTATACCCATACATTCATATTTCTATACATAATTTATATAATACATATTTCTATAATTGCTCATGCCATGGTAGAAGACATATCACACCTACAATAGAAATCTAATGAAGGAAATAGAATGGAAGGTGGAATATTTTGATCTGCATTCAAATTCCAATAATTCCTTCTTTGGCTGTAGGTTGCATTTTCATCATGAGTTCCTTGTGGTTACCTTGGAGACTTGCTTTGCTGATAATGGTTTAGTCCTTTACAGTTGATTATGTAGTTGTATAGTATTTCTGTTACCATATGCACTATTCTCCTGGTTCTGCTCACTTTGCTTTGCATCAGTTCATATAAGTCTTTCCAGGTTTTTCTGAACTCTTCCTTTTTCATTGTTCCTTATGGTGCAATAGTATTCCATTACAACCATATACCACAATTAACTACTAGCTCTTCTTCCTGGCATTTAAAACCCTTCAGGACTTGGCTCCAACGTACCTTTCCAGACAAATTTGCCATTACTTCTCTTCACATTCTCTTCAATCCAGTCAATCTGGCCTCCTTACTTTTCCGTACATATACATTCAATATCTTCTCTCCTCATGCCTAGGAAAACACCCTCTCTTCACTCCTGCCTCTTAGAATCCCTGGTTTCCTCAGAAATTTAACCTAACCAACATCTATTGCATTTTGGGGGAAATTTAAATAAATTATTAAATTTATTCACATTTTGACTTTTAGAAGTCAGAACAAGATAAAGTTCTCATTTTCTGAAAGGTCTTCTTACAAGAAATACATGAAGTGTGCTTAAGATGAGTACAAGAAAATAATTAGAATCATGTTGATCCCTTTGCCCAGTGAGTTTGATATGCTCTAGTTAAACCTTCAAACCCCAAAGCAGAGACATAACTTTTCCTATCTAATCTCTAGGGGATTATAGCTTGATGTCAGATTAAACTGAAATTTCTATAGAATTTATATCATAACAATGTCCTTAACTCTGGGATCCAGTTGTTGCAAGGGGGCTTTCCTATTCCCCTTTCACCCCATTAGTATCTTCCTCTTCAATTATTTTATTTTAATTTTCTATGTGTGTAAATTCTTTCTCCCTATAGAATATAATGTCCCTGGGGCAAGGACCATTTGATGTTCGTTTTTGTATTCCCATTGCCTAGCCCAGAGCCTGGCACTGGCATTGTGCTTAATAAATATGATAGCATCCAACCACTGTTTAAAGATGATAAAACAGGACCAGAGATATTGTTGGCTTGCCTAAGGACTCACAGCTATTTAGAGACATAGCTGCTATCTGAATCCAGTTCTCCTGCCTCCCTAGTCTATGATTCCATTATACCACACACAGCGAGATGCCCTATCTTACCTTCTCTGATTACATCGAATCTTACCCAGACCTGTTTTGTGGCTTAGATTTGTTTCTTTTTCTTTTCTAAAACTGGAGTGGATTAAAGTTGTTTATTTTGAGGTTTTCTTGACACCTGGAGACAATGCCAGAACCAGGTCTTTTTATGCCTCGGGCGAGAGACCAGAAATGAGTAATCAAAACAGCATTTTAGAAAAATTCAGTCCAAAGGAATAGGGGAAAGCCCAGGGCACTGTCAAACAGCTTCTAGGGTTAGGGATGGGGCCTGTGGTGGGGAGGAGCTCATCTGAAGTTATTAGGACCAGGGATAGAAGCAGTTAGCGTCTTATTTTAGGTAATTCTTCCGACCAGATGGTGACATGCAATTGATTTTACCCTGCTAGAGGACTGTTTGCATCCTCTACATTTCAGTCCTCCAGAAGCTCCTTCCCCTTCCCCTACCCCCACCCTCCACTGCCCAAATCTCTCAGGTGTCCTGCCCTTGAGATTCCAAGAAACAGAGTCAGAGATTACTGCTGTAGCCAATTTGTGTGAAATCTCTTAAGTATGCTCAGACTAACTTCTTTCTGCCTCAAACTGGGAGATAAACATAGGAAAAAGGAAAGTGAATTCTAGATTTAGAGATGAAAAGGACATCTAGTCCAGTGGTTCCCAAACTTTTTTGGAGTACCGCCCCCTTTCCAGAAAAAATATTACTTAGCACCCCCTGTCACATACTGTCACCGCCCCCTTACAGTTATTCACTGCCCCCAAATGCACCTGTGGCCATCACTGCCTTCCTGGATCGCTGCAGCACCCACCAGGGGGCGGTGGCACCCACTTTGGGAATCACTGCTTTAGTCCATTTTACAGATGAGAAAACTGAGGCCTAGAAAAATTAAATGATTTGCTCAAACTGATATAGCTTGTCAGTAGCAGAGGTCATAATCTCATGTATAATACAAATACCCCAAAGGTAGTTTTTCCACATTCATTTGTTGTTTTGTTCTGAGAAATTCTTTGACCAAGTTGTATATAATTCAAGCACTCTGAAAACCTTAGAGTTTTAAATGAAATGAAAAGACATTCTCTTCAAACCAGGCATTTATTTACCTCTTTGGCATCCTGGACCCTTTTGGTGGCAGCCTGGTGACGTTTATGGGCCCCTTCTCAGAATAATGCTCTTAATGTGTAAAATATAGAGAATGACCATGGAAACCAATTATATTGAAAGATAGTGATTGAATTGAAAGAAAGCAAACCAAATTCATGGTCTGAGATTTAAAATCTTAAAGTATAATCATAGACATGATCTAGCAGAATGTAATCTTTTCTTTTCAAACTCGGTTTCCCTTAAAATTGATGTTTGAATGATGAAACCAAATGAATTCTAGGTAATTATAATGACAAAACTCAACTCCAGAGAAGAAATGGGGAAATGGATCTCTTCTCTTTCTGTGTGGAGGTGGGGGACTATGGGTATAGAACATTGCATATACTGTCAAATTTGATTATTAGTTAATTTTGCTGTACAGTTTTTTCCTCTTACTTTTTTTATTCTCCGTTACAGTAGATAGATGGCATTCTTAATAGGACAGGGAAGTAGGTGAAGGATATAGTCTAAAATGAAGGTGATGCGAAGGGCACAGTTTTAGAAAAACCTGGGAAGACTTGTATCAACTGAAGTAGAGTGAAGAACAATTTATGTAATAACAACAATATTGTCAAGACAAACAATTTTGAAAGCCTAAGGAATTCTTATCAACTCAATGGAATCAACTAAGGTTCCAGAAGACTGATGATAAAATGTGCTATCTACTTCCAAACACAGAGCTGATTGCCTCTGAGTGCAGATTGAAGCATATTAACGTGACTAGCGTGGACATTTGTTTTTCTTACTAAACATATTTGAAATGGGTTTTATTTGTCTTGCTTTTTCAATTAGGGAATGAAGGGAAGGTGTGAAGGAGAGAATTTAAAATTGAAAATAAAATGCAATTGAATTTTTAAAATAGGCTGAAAGCTACATAAAAAAAGTTCAATAAAAAACTTTAAAGAAAAAAACAGTGTTTGGGGTAAAAGAGTCAAAGGAAGTGAAAAGTCCTTTTCTTTTAAACTTTTAAATTAGGCTCCTCACTCCTGAGCAGACTTTAGACATCCTCAGAATTGAAAGAGAACTAAGGGATACTATAGTTCAAGCATCTTATTTTACAGATAAGAAGATGTAAAGCCAGAGAAGCTGAAGAATTTACCCAAGATCACACAAATAGTATGTCACAGAGTTTGGATTCAAACCTAGGTCTTCAAGCCTAATTTTCCTACTAATTTAAACTTGATAGAATATTCACTTATAAAATCATAAAATCCCCTTACCTGATTTTTCTTTTCTATTTCCTCCATGCAGAATTCAATATGATGAATGGAGATATGCTATCGTGGTGGGGGAGCTTGGTTAGAACTAAAAGGATCTTTCTCCTGCTGCCTTATCAATATTTACTCCAAATATACTCACTACATGATTCTCTGAAAGTCTGTGACTCTTGAATTCTAATTCTAGTTTTTGTATCAATATACTTTGTGACCTTATACAAGTTGCTTCACCTCCCTGTCTTAACTTCTCCCTCTGTAAAATGGGAATAACAATTTAAATGCACTTTGACCACGAAATAAATATTAAATGCCTATAATGTATTTCAGATACAAAGAGAGAAACAAAACATTTGCTACCCTCATGGAGCTCACCTTCTCTTAGGGGAATACAATATACCTAGGTAAATAATTTGAGAGAACATTAAAAAACTAGGAGCAAGGGAGGATTAGGAAAGAGTTTATGGAGAAGGCAGCATCTAACCTGAGCCAGGAAAAAAGTAAAGGAGTCTAAGAGTCAGAAATGAAGAGATCATGCACTCCATTCATTCAGAATGCTTAATGGCTCATGCAAATGTGTAAAACTCTGATCCCCCCCCCCCCCACCTAGAGGGAAGTGTTAAAGAGGAATAATAGGAAATATCTATAAAGGGAGATTGGCAACATATTGTCTGAGGTTTAAAATTCCCAGTTGAGAGGCAACAAGAGAGTTTTTGAGGAAGGGAATGGAAAAGATTATTTGGGACCATGTTAGGGAAAATGGGCAGTAGTAGCCAGGTAAGGGATAAAAAAGACTTGAATTAGGAAGGTGGATCATATGAGTAGGGACCAGGGGATGAATTGAAGAGTATTTTTACCTACGAAGGAGGCTGGATGTATTAATTTACTCATTTATTCACTGATTGCTTCAATAAAAATATCTAGTGTGTGTGTAGAACTGTCCTAGGTGCTGAGGTGGTACAAAGTAGTTTAGGGAGGACATTATCTCTGCCCTCATGGAGTTTACAATTTAATTTTTTTTTAATGACTCCAAAAGAGCTCTACTATGAAAATGCTTAATAGCATTTAGGTCCTTAATATATATATGTGTATATATATATTAATTTATTTTATTACCTGATTTTTCTTTTCTATTTTCCTCCATCTTACCAGAAGGTAGAAAAATGTTACATTTTGAAGTTCCAAGTTGTCTCTCTTTCTCTCCTTCCTTCCCTTCAAACTCCAGCATTAAAAGGGTCAACATTTGATATAGATTTTTATGTGGAATCAAGCAATTCATACTTCATATCAGTTCTTGTTCTGAAATGGATGGCATTTTCCTTCTTAAGTCACTTGTAGCTGATATGAATATTCATTGTTTCTGAATGTGAATAACATTTATAATTACTCTTTGAGCAATATTACTGTTGCCGATACAATATTCTTTTGTTTCTTCTTATTTCACTCTGCATTATTTTGTGCAATCCCCTGTTTTTATAAAATCAAATCTGTTTGCCATTTCTTACAGCATAACAGTATTCCATCACAATCATATACCCTAACTTATTTGGTCATTCCCCAATTGATGGGCATCTTGATCTTTTGTTCTTCCAAATAAATTTTTTGCATTTCAGTCTTAAGACTTAAGTATCTAGAGGTCTAGAAAACTTACCATACCTCTCTGTGTCCATTGGAGGTCTGTAAGTAACCTTCACGGGGTCTGGCAAGACATCACTTTCTTGTTAAACCTGGCTATCACCCCAGCTCAGTTAACCCAAACTAGTTCCCATCTTCTTTTTAATGAGTAAATCTCCAGATCTGTCAAGAAGGGAATTCTTCTAAAGAACACATCCTTTAAGGCTTAAGGATCCATGATGTGGTCTGAGCACATACTTCTTACATACCTGCAGCTAATCTGGGGATGAGACTTACTAAATTTAGTTAGACTTGCTTCCCGAGTTACCAAAGTGACAAACAGGCCATCATTTGGCCTTGAACTTTGGCCTTATATTTGAATCTGATACAACTTGGCAGGACCTTCCAGAGCTGGCATTCTGCTAGCATGATTCTTAGGAACCCAAGATCTGGCCATGCCACAGAGCCTTAGAATATGACTTTTATGGAGGAACAGACCATGCATTGCCTATATAGTTCATAGTAGCAAAGACAGAGAACAAGAAGGAACACCAGTGCTTTCCAGTCTGATACTCTCATTTTAAAGAGGAGGAAATGAGGTCCAGTGGGTCTGAGTGACTTATCTAAGGTCACCCAGATGGTGCCAAAAGTGGGATTTTAAACTATGCCCTGACTGACGCCAGAGTTAGTATTATTTATACTGCACTACACTGCCTCAGTTCCATTAATTCTCTATAATTAGCCATCATTCAGGACTCAGGGCTCGGCTATAAGCCTGAGATTGCAAATCACCATGCTCTATATGACCTTTTTCCTCTGTGTAATGAAGATTCACTATAGAATTATACTGAGTCTTTTTGTACCCATGATGGGGGTCTTGAAGCTTGTAGTGTACTTTTTCACTTTAATTAATGGAGAGGTATTGATATACAGTTGTGTTTCTCAGACTTTTTAATCTTAGAGCCCATTTACACGCTTGAAAGTTGATGACTATCCTCCAACAAGTCTTTACATAGGTTATACCTAATAATGTTTATTATATCATAAATTTAAACAACTTAAAATTTTCATGAAAGTAATTTTAACTTCACAGACCCTCTGAAGCAGTCTCAAGAGCCTCTAGACAACACTTTGAGAACCACTGTTATAAATATTGAAGTTCTAGGTGATGGTCAGTGTAAGATACTTATATCATCCCTATGTGTTTTTAAACCCTTACCTTCCACCATAGATCAGTACTATGTATTGGTTCCAAGGCAGAAGAGCAGTAAGGGCTAATCTATTGGGGTTAAGTGACTTGCCCAGGGTCACACAACAAGGAAGTGTCCAAGGCCAGATTTGAATTTAGGACCTCCTGTCTCTAGGCCTGGCTCTCAATCCTCTGAGCTACCCAGCCATTCCATGTGGTTTGTTTTGTGACAATAATCAAATCACTAGATTTAGGGCAGCTAGGTAGCACAGTAGATAGAGTACCAGTCCTGGAGTCAGAAGGACCTGGGTTCAAATTTAACTACAGACATTTGCTAGCTGTGTGACTCTGAGCCAGTCACTTAATCCCAATTGCCTAGCCCTTGCCACTCTTTGTCTTAGAACTGACACTAAGATAGAAGGTAGAGGTTAAAAAAATCACTAGGATTGAAAAACTAAAGCAGATACCTTACTAATGGAAAATTCCATATGTGCATAGACAGATATTTGATAGTTCATATGTAATAACTCACATTTATATAGTAGTTTGAAGCTTGCAAAATGTTTTACATACTTTTTTATTTGAACCTCATGAGCCTGTGAGATAAAGTATTATTAAATAAATTATTATTTATTATTATTATTACTCATTAATCAGATAATTAACAAACATTTATTAAACATTTATGACATGTGAGGTATAGACCAAGGAACTGGGGATACAAAGAAAAAGCCAAAGCATTTTCTGCCCTCAAGGACCTTACATTCTAATGAGGAAAAACAACGTATGTAGAAAAAAGCACATATAAGACAAGTAGAGAATGAATGGAAGGGTAGCCTTAGAGGGGAAGTCACTAGAAGCTATGGGGAGCAGAAAAGACCTTTTGGAGGAGATGGTGGTTGAGATGACTCTTTAAAAAAAAACGACATACCTTTTATCTTAGAATCAGTACTAAGTATTGATTCCAAAGTGGAAGAGTGGGAAGGGCTAGGCAATGGGGGTGAAGTGACTTGCCCAGGGTCACATAGATAGTAAATATCTGAGGTCAGATTTGAAGCCAGGACCCCTTGTCTCCAGGCCTGGTTCTCTATCCACTAGCTACCCCTTGAGCAGACTCTTAAATGAAATTGGGGATTCTCGGAGTTTAGTAGAGAAAGCTTGGAGTTCCAGGCTTGGAGGACAGCCAGTGTTAAGGAAAGGATGGAAGGAGTGGAAGTTGAGAGATGAGAGTGACTGTGGAAGGACAAGCAACTAAACTGAGTTGGCTGGACTGTATGGTACATGGAAGGGAATAAGATATAAAAATTACTGAAAAAAAAACCCAGAAAACTAAGAAGGGGTCAGGTTTCAAAGGGCTTTAGGTAACAAACTAGAGAACTTATATTTGATAGTCAAGGTTAACAGGGAGCTAGCAGAATTTATTGAATAAAGGGGTATCATAGCTTGGCCCATGCTTCAGGAAAATCACTTTGGCAGCTGTCTGAAGACCAGATTAAAAGAGAAAGAGATTTGAGTCTAATCAAGAGGAGATGAAGGTCTGAAGAAGGATGATAACTGATTAGAGAGAAGGGAATGTATGATGATGGAATAGAGAAGGAAATGACAAGATTTGACAATGGATTTGTAGGATGGCAAATATGTGAAATGATCAAAAGAGATGAGAATGTGAGAGGCAGGCCTAGGGATAGGAGGTCCTGGGTTCAAATCTAACCTCAAATAGTTCCTAATTCCTTGGGTAAGTCACTAAACCCCCATTGCCTAGCCCTTACCACTCTTCTGCCTTGGAACCAATACACAATATTGATTCCGAGACAGAAGGTAGGTGTTAAAAAAAATGAGAATGATATCAATGTAGACCCAGAAGAATGATGTTGTCTTCAATATAATGAAAAACTTTGGAAGAGGGACTGTTTCATGGGATGTTGGGGAAAGATTGAAGGAATGTTGAGTTTTGTTTTAGATATGCTGAGCTTTGAAGAAGTTCAGTTTAAAATGTTTTTAAATGATTGGAAATGTGAGACTAGAGCTTTGAGGCTTTAGCCAGATATTAAAGATCTAAGCATGGCGCTAATAACTATTTTCATGGGAACTAGTGAGATCACCAAGTGAGAAAACATAAAGAAAAGGGAGAAGAGGGTCCCTGACAGAGACGTTGGGGACACCCTCAATTGGTATGAGATGAATGAAGATCTAGTGAAGAAGACTGAGAAATAGTCAGACTAGCCAGAGGAGAACCAAGAGAGCAAAGTCATGAAAATTTAGGAAGGAGATAGCATCCAGGGAGAGAAAGTGGTCAGCAATTTCAAATGACGTAGAGGTCAGGAAGGATTAAAGCTAATAAAAGGTTGTTCTATTTAACAACTAGGAAGTCTTTGAGGACTTTAGAGAGAGCTGTTTCAGTTGAATGATGAAGTTTAAACCAAATTGTATGTTTTAGAAGAGTGAAAAGAGGAAGGGGAGGCATCTCTTCAATACAAAAAAATTCCAGGAATTCATTCAAGAAAAGGAAAATAGCTACAGGATAGCTAGAAGGCCCTGTAGGATCTGGTGAAGGATTTTTTTTTGGTTTGTTTATTTTTTTAAGGTTAGGGGAGATCTGGGAATGTTTGTAGGTGGCAGGGAAATAACCAGTGGATAAGAAGAGAGACTGAAGATTAAGCAGAGGTTCTTAACCTGGCTAAGATTTCAAGGGTCCATGAAATTTGGATGGGAAACAAATTACATTTTTATTTTCAATTTATTTTCAAATTTCAAGTAGCATTTCTTTCAATTATGAATATTGGTTACAAGCATCTTTGACAAGGGTCCATCAAACTGGCAAAAGTATCTATGATCCAAGAAGCTTAGAATTCCCGTATTAAGAGATTTGCTATCCCTGAAGAAAATAGAGAAAGGGGCAGCTGAGTAGCACAGTGGATAGAGTACCAGGCTTGGAGTCAGGAGGACCTGGGTTGAAATCTGGCTCTGGATACTTCCTATCATGTGACTGGGAAAAATCACTTAACCCAAATTTCCTAGTGCTTACCACTCTTCTGTCTTAGAGTTGATACTAAGACAGCAGGTAACTGGTTTTTTTTTAAGTTAGAGAAGACAGAAGAGGGATCAAGATTGCATTTAGATTGGCTTTGACAAGAAGAAGAGCTGTCTCTTCGAAGACTGAAGTAAAGGAAGAAATAGTGTGGTGGGGTGGGGTGGTGGTGATGTCAATGGTATACGAGAATATCTTCAAAAGGTCACCATTTTCGGGGGCAGCTGGATACCTCAGTGGATTGAGAGCCAGGCCTAGAGATGAGAGGCCCTGGGTTCAAATCTGGCCTCAGCCACTTCCCAGCTGTGGACCCTGGGCAGGTCACTTGACCCCCATTGCCTCCCCTTACCACTCTTCTGCCTTGGAGCCAATACACAGTATTGACTCCAAGATGGAAGGTAAGGGTTTACTTAAAAAAAAGTCTCCGTTTTGGAGTATGGCTTAAAGACCTCAGGAGAGGATGAAGGAAGGATTTGGTGTAAGAGGCCTGACGAGAAAAGAGAAGATTTGGAACAATCACTGTGATAAATGGGATAAGGAATCATTTAGAAAGAAGGCTTGTTTTGTTGCAGTGAAGGCTTGAGATTACAAAGCATAAATTTGTTTTACTTTTCCATTTGGCAAGACATGATTAGGAGGGAAGGCATATTCCACGTTGGTGTTTGGGAAGTAATAATTAGTGATAGGACAGGGGGTCAAGAAATTAGAGAGAGGCTAATGTAGGGTTGAACTGGTTCAGCAAGGAGATAAGACTGGGAAGGAAGGGGAGTGTAATCAGAATAGGGGTGATCACTTGGGGATGTCTACCCCAAGCATGTGGAGCTTTCCCCTGCCTGAATAAGAAGATGAGAACAATTTATTCCAATGGCCGTGAAGGTGGCTGAAGCAGGTGCTGTGGGGCACTTAAGAGTATGGTCAGACATGGAAGACAACAAGGTTATTCACTCCATCCTGGGTCATCACCGGTTGTCCTGACTTTTGTTTTGCCACTGGACCTTGATGCCTCTGGGAGACCGTGAGGCTAATGACTTTGTATAACTCTTCTTCATTTAAATCCAATTATGCATAAATCAAGACATCACCCAAGATGCCATCAATCCTCTTTGAAATGAATGACAAACAACAACTCAGGGACAGAGATTGGAGGCTATAGTGAAGACAGAGTAGTTTTAGGGGTAATAAGGCATAGGGACAGATGGAAAAGTGGGAGATTATAATTCAAAGAAAGTACATCCCCAGTTCCTGGATATTTTATTATTCTCATTTCACAGAGAGAAAAGTGAATGGTGGCAGTGTGGTACATAACAGAAAGAACACCAGTTTTGGAATCAGAGCAATCAGGGAACCTCCATTTGATTTCTGACTCATCTACTTATCCCCAGCATGACCTCAAACAAGCCCCTCAACATCTTGTGTTTCAGTTTCTCCTTGATAGGAGAGGATTGGACAAAAATGGCTTCTCAGGTCCCTTCCTACTAAAAATCTGCATTATGCTAAGAGACTCAGAGATGGTTAAGTGATTTGCGTTAGCCCCTCTACAAGTAAATGTCTCAAACAGATCTTGCTGTCTTCAGATCCAACAATCTATCTTCTATATAACTCTGCCTCTTCCATTTATGGTATACCAGGCCTTTTATGTAAAATGGATATCTGCAAATTGGGAATCTATGAGTAAAAGCTAAAAAGAAATAGAGCCACATCCCTGAAAAACTCACCTGGTTGGAGAGATGGAGAATTATGGAGGCAGAATGTTGTATATCCCATTAGAAATGGTCACTGCTGGTTTTTCAAAGCTGTTTTTCTTTATTATAAAGGAGAATTATATAGTAATGGACAGGGCAGATTGAGAAGTGAATTGTGTAAAGAAAACAAAAGGCATTAATAAGACTTTATTTTAAAATGTATCTGATTATTCATATGTAGAAACCAACTAGTCTAAGTATTTTGTGCTTTGTATGAGTCTTCCAAAGCATCTGTGACATTACTGTCTCATCAGGAATGGGTGGCGGGGTGAGGGAAAAGGAAGAATTTTGATTTTTAAGAGTTAAAGAGCTTTAAGTGGATGGGTGGAGCTTGGCAACAGTTACTGGAGCTGCAAATTGGAGGGCAGTTTTTACAGAGGAAATGACTATTCGTTTAGAATGGGTCTTCTAAGTCATATAAATACACAGAGAGCAATTCTCATCAGTATTGTTATTCTCTAATTTAGAGGATGAACACATGTAGGTATTAAATCTTAGAACCTGGAAGAGACCTTTGAGATGATATCTTAGATTTAGAGCTAGAAGGAATCTTAGAGACTTTCCAAGTCCAGTCCTATCATATTAAAAATAAGGACACTCAAGCCCTGAAAGGTTGAGATTTGTTCAAGGTCACACAGGGAATAGATGCCAGAGGTGGGATTCAAACTCAGGGCCCATGATTCAAATTGAATCTTTCTACAATAAATAAAGTCTAACTCTATTTGCCTCAGTTTCCTCATCTGTAAAATGAGCTGGAGAAGGAAATGATGAACCACTTCAATATCTTGGTCATTATCACCCCAAATGGGTCATAAGGAGCTGGATATGACTGAAATGACTGAATAACAAAATAACAAACCCTTCCTTACTCTGAGGTCCAGAAAACGAAAGTGATTTATTAAGTGGCAGAACTGAGAATAGAACTAGGTTTTCTAAATCCCAGTTTCATTCCACTGACCAGGACTTCATTTTATTTTTTACAGATCATTGAGAGTCCTCATTCATTATCCCTTTAGTATTGGAAGATGAAGAAGGTAGAGACTAATTTTCCTCCCCTAGAGAGAAATATTCTCATTATTGCTGATGAAGCAAGAGGGAAAACGGACTCAAACAGTGCCAAATAATAAAGCAATGAAGATAACAAACTAGCTCCTTAACTCCAATTTATTATTGTATCTTCCCTCCATCTTTTTCAAGCATGTATGTGGTAGTGAGGCAGTCAGAGCATGGTTAAAACATTAGGATACTCTGTTACACATCTGCTTTTGCATCCCTTTAGTACTTACCCTTAAGTACTAGCATTTTGTTCCCTAACCCAGAAGATGAACCAAAATGAGTAAAGAAAGGCAGTTTTTTTTAAAACCTTTACCTTCTCTCCTAGAATCAATACTGTGTATTGGCTTCAGGACAGAAGAGTGGTAAGGGCTAGGCAATGGGGATAAAGTGACTTGCCCAAGATCATACTGCTAGGAAGTGTATGAGGCCATATTTGAACTCAGGACCTCCTGTCACTAGGCTAGACTCTCCATCCACAAAGTGTCCTAGTTGCCTGCTAGAAAGGGAAGTTTAAGAGATTCCCCATAAGACTCACTCCTTGGCTTATTGATCTAGGGATACCATTCTTGCTTTAGGTGTTTAGGTCCTGTGTTCAAGTCCCATAAGAATAAGTCATCTTTTCATTTTGAGATATTGTGGCTTCAATGGATAATGCACTGGAGTCTGAGGTCCTGGGTTCAAATCCAGTTCTGCCATTTTACCTAAAGGTCTCTTTCAGCCTATGTAACCTTAGCCATCACCCTCTTTCTCAAACCACAGTTTAATCACTTGTAAAATGAAAATATTGGACTGGATGACCCCTGAGGATCTTTCCAACTCAAAAAAAGTTCTCTCAACTATAATGAGATAAAGAGACTATGGTGGATAAAGAGCAGCTAATCCAATGTTCAATGCTCTTGTGTGCAGGACTCCTCTTCAACCATTCTCCTGCCTTACTGGCAACAATGAGGGAGGAAGCTGTCTGAAAAACCAGGTTTGGCAAGGACAGCTTTCAAAAATTTCCACCTTTCTTCTCCTTTCAATCTCCCCCATCCCCAATCCCTACTGCTGTCCCATCATCAGATCCCCAAGACTCTCCCAGAATTCCACCTGAAAGGGGCAGCTATTTACCATCCATGTGTGTATGTTTATGCTTTGATAACATAAGCTAGCACAATTCAGTCTCCAGGGCTCCTGTATTTACCTCAGGGATGGGGCTCTCTGGATACCCTAATAAATATACTAATGCCACTATAAAGATATTTGATCATTCTTCTTGCCAAAAGACAGGGGAGCAGGAATTTGATATCAATAAAGTTCCAGAAATGGTCATGGGACAAATACTAATATAAATCATTAGATTAGGAGGGGAATACTTTTGGGCCTTGCACCCTGCCATTCATTTATTCAAGTACCTACTATGTGCAAGGCACTGGGCTTGCTAGTGGCAGGAATTCAAAGAAAAAAATACAAACCGGTCTCTGCTCTCAAAGAGCTTACATTCTCCAAAGTTAAGGGATGAATACAATGAAAATGAGTGTTGCAAAATGACAAAGAACAATTTTGATCCCAAAGAAAAACTAGGAACAGGTATTTCCCCATAACTCCTCTGCAGACATTGGAGGTCTGTATATTTTTTTTTCCATGGACTATTGCTCATTTCCCTCTTTTTTCTCTTTCTCTTTTTTCCTTTAAAATCCCTTTGTTATAAGGGGCGGACCTCTGGGAGAAAGAGGAAGAGGGATAGAGGGAGAAATTTAGGCAGCGCAAAAGCAAAAGAGAGCAATAAAATCTGTTATGACATAAATGCAGTACAATTTGAGGACAGAGATGAAGTACAGATTGAGGAGTGTCCCTAAATTCCCCATGTTGGTAGAGAACAAGGCAGGGAGATCCTTTACAAAGGAGGGCCCCCTTTCTCCTAGCTGCTGACTCCTGTGAACCTTTATTTAGGTCTGAGTAAGTCCTTAATTCATCCGAAGTAACAGCTCTGTGTCCTTTAGGAGCCCAGGTCCAAGATGAGACAACTCCCTATGGCTTCTGTCTTTTCTTTTGCTCTAGCCTTTGCATTCTTCCTCTTCTTCCTCACCCTAAGGGCAGATGAGGCTGGAACTCCTGTGGACTTGGATTGTCAGCTAGTTTTTAAACTGTTCCCAAGAAAAACTTCTTTACGTGGTCCTGACACCCATAAGGGTCCCTACAGATTGTCTGACCCAAGGTGTTTGCAGAGTGTAATTCTCCTGTAGGAATGGATGCTATCTTTCCGAGAAACAGGTCTCTTAGGAATCGGGATTAAAACAAGAGGTGAAGAGAAAGTTTGGCTCTGTTCTAGAGAGCTCTAGGAAACTAAGGATCTCAAGGAACCAAAAAGAAGAAAGGCAGAAGAGAGCAAAGAGCATTCTTGGACGGATGGGCTTCTGAGGCTCCACCCTAGTTTGTTAGGGGGCCCTTGGCCAGAGAGCTAGTCATTGCCCAAACCACTCCTCAGCTCAGCCCTCTGTCTATATATGAGCGTTGTTATTATTAATCGTTAGAACCTAGAGACTCTTGCTTCCCTTTGCTCGGGCTCTAAACTCAGATTATTTAGACACTCTATTGTGATTTTCCATCCCAGTGCTCCAGAAGCGCCCCTCCTCCAGCTACAAACACCTCGCCCGACTCTAAGGGTTCCATAAAAGCGCACCCACCCTCATTTAGGTCGGGTAGAAACGACTCCTTTAGCCCTGAAATAGGACTTGAGTCAGGATCAGGTAGGATCCGCCCCGCTCCCCCAAAGCCCCATCCCCAAAAGGAAGAAGTCCTCCCACTTCTAACTCCTTCATAGCTGTGCCCAGAGTTTGCCCCGATTGCACCTCTTCTTTCAGTCCACGTGTAGAGTTGGTAACTCGAGTTAGCCTTTGTCCATCCCTTCAGTCTCCAAAGGATCCCCTTTCCCTAGTACCGACGCCCCATTTCTGGGATCCTCCAGCTTTCACCTTACCCCCGAAGAGAAGTCAGTTTCTCCTTTCCTCCGGGTAGGGTCAGGGGCTGGGGCTGGGGCCGGGTGAGCCGCTGGGTGGAAGGATTCCCCAGGCAGTCGCACTTGGCTGCCGACTTCTTGCTTAACAAGTCCAAAGTTCAGCTAAAGTTTGGCTGATAAACAGAACCAATAAAGAAGGTCCCCGGCCCCCAGTGTAAACACCATGGGCTTGAGCAGACCCAGCTCTCCTGCCGTGGGCTCGCTCTTTTTCCGGGAGCCTCTCTCGCTCTCTCCCTCTCGCTGACTTTCCCCCTCCCCATCTCCATTTGCATCTGGCCCAAATGCCCGTCCCTTCCCACTGATTTGCATATCTTATATTGGCTAATGGAGGAGATCATGGAAAGTTAGAAGTTTGCTGACTCCTCTCGGAGGAGACTCCGGGACCGGGGAGTAACAGGTGTGTGGAGGCTTCGGGGGGGCTCCCAGACTTGGGGTTTTCTCGTGAAGCTCCCCTCCGCCCTCCTCTCTCACACCAACCCCTCCCCACCCGCCCCAAGCCCCCCTCTTCTCCAGTCGGTGGAAAATGGTGTCCAAGCTCACGTCTCTCCAGCAAGAACTCCTGAGCGCTTTGCTGAGCTCTGGGGTCACCAAGGAAGTGCTGGCCCAGGCTCTTGAGGAACTGCTGCCAACCCCGACTTTCGGGGTGAAGCTGGAGACTTTGCCGCTGTCCCCGGGGAGCGGGGCTGAGCCTGACACCAAGCCAGTCTTTCACACCCTTACCAATGGACATGCCAAGGGTCGCTTGTCAGGAGACGAGGGGTCAGAGGACGGAGACGACTATGACACCCCTCCCATCCTCAAGGAGTTACAGGCCCTTAACACCGAGGAAGCTGTGGAGCAGAGGGCCGAAGTGGACCGCATGCTCAGGTAAAGGAAGCCGCCCACAAGGTGCACTGGGTGATCCCTGGCCCCTACTCTTCTCCCCTACCGTGTGCCGCCTTGGCAGGCAGTTCTCTCTCAGGTCTGACCCTCCAAGGTTGGTCCTTCCCTTCTTTCTGCTCTTGGGGCATGTGTCCCAGGCAGAGAAGCCCCTGCACGGGGGCCCCTAGACTCTATGAGCAGCTGAACCCTTCCCCTCCGGCCAGCCAATACTAGGGCCTAATCAAATTCTCTTTTCCTGGTGGCTCACCCTAGAACACCTAGATCCTAGGTCTAGTTCTCTGGATCAGAGAGACAGAGGCCTGGCCTCCTAGCCTAGATGGTGTCAGAAGCTTGGGTGCTTTTAGCTTTTACTTAGGAATGTGGGAAAGTGAAGGGCAGCAACTCCTGGGAAGTGATTGTCCCTGGAGCAGAGGCCCAGCTCTAGTTCAGAGTTCCATATCCAAGAACCTAGCCCTGAGCTGGCAGCCGGCACACACTCTAGATTGGGACAATGCACAGTCTTGGGTCCTGCTCTTGCTAGAATCCTAGGGAATACCTATCCGGACCTTGAGCCAAAAACTCAGGGGAGGAAACAGACTTCAGCTTTCAGAGCAGCAGGTTGGTTCGGTTGTAGAGGCGCATTTGGACCCTTCGGAACTCACTGAGAGATGTGGGATTCCCGGATGGGATTTCTTACTGGTGCCAAGTCTGACGAATGAGCCCTGCATCCATCCGACCTTATTTACTGTTGTTCGCGGCATTAACAGTCAAGAACTGGAGTGTACTTTAAGGTTCCCCGGAGCATTAGCGCTCAGGCCGGAGTGTGTGGGGACTTGGGGTAGATTCTCTAGGGCTTTCCTTTGGGGGCATTCATCTGAGTCTGCAGGCAGTCGGATTCAGGCTGGGGTCTACTAGCTGCCACCTCAGGACTCCAGAGGCTTTGACAGCTAGTTACTAATTATCCCGAGGGGGGCTAACTTGCCCCACTAGGGCCACCTGGGCCGACCCTCACCCCTTCGGACCTGTCCAAGCACTCGGCTGCAACTCCGTTCACAAAGGGAGGAAACCTCCGGGCCTGGTTAGGAGGCTGGGGCGGCTCAGGGCCCCGGAAGCTGGCTGTCTGTGTAGGATGTGAACTTGCATTTGAAGTTGGTTCCAGGACCCCTAGCTCTTCTTTCTTAGGCTACCCCCAACTCCTACCTCAGTGAGACACTTGTGGATAATATTCAAAGGATTACTTAAGCCCTTTCCGCCCTGAGTCCCCCAATAAATGGAGTTGTTTGGGGTGCGAGAGCTCATCCACCGTCGCCGGTTAAAAATCCCGGAGATATTTAGGAGCGAGAGGTGGGCAGCTTGGGCCTCCTTCCTGGCTGCTAGTGCGAGCTATTTCCCCGGATGGCTTTCAGCGACTTGGGGGTGCCGGGGCTCGGGTGGGGAGATACAGTCCCCCGACACAGTCTCCCAGCTCCGGGGCTGGGGGCGGGGACCCTTAGGTTCGTTCTCGGGGTAGCCGGAGGTCCGGGAGGCTGCAAGAGCCATGGGAAGTGGCTCTTTTCTCGGGGACTGGATGCCGCTGCCCTTACGAGCCTGGGGAGGGTTTCACCTGAGTCTTGGCAACCCTCGGGGCTCCAGCCCCTGTGGACCCCCATCTCCCCTCGTTCCTCTCTCGGCTCTAGTTGCAGCCGGGATGAAACGTACACGGCAGCACGTGGAGTTGGGGTGTTATTAATTTATTTCTATAAATCATCAACAGAAAGATACACAAAGGGCCGTGATTAGGCTTGAATAGAGAGGCGGGTTATTCATTGGTGAAGTTGTAAACTGGGCTTAAAAGGGGGAAGGAAATAAACACACACCGGGCACGGGCACACTCCCAGCAGCTACACAAACACACACGCGGGACCATTGTCGCGAGCACCTGGGCCCGGCCCCTCCCTCGGGCCCACTTAGCACCCCTAGGAGGGGCTCAGCGCGGAGCAAAAGCTAGACAGGGGCTCGATTCCCACCCGGGCAGGCCGGCTCATCCTAAAGCTACCCAGAGGCAGCTCTGCAAGCCCCAGTCGTTGCCCGAAACCAGGTCCTCTTACCTTTCCGCTCCCTCCTTCCCTTTCGCCTTCCGACCGCCGGCGCTCCGCTCCGCCCTCCCGCTGGGCACAAAATACTCCCCACCCCCCCACCCCCCACCCC
>NC_058133.1:478389793-478402525 GCF_016433145.1 Gracilinanus agilis | reverse complement strand
CACCCCCCACCCCAATATCTCCTAGAGAGTCCGCGTCCCAAAGCGAAGGTTTAGGCCCGAAAGTCTCCGTTCTTTCCCCGGGGACTGGCGGCAGAACATTTCCCTTCATTCCCTGGGTGCCGGTCTGCGGGACTTGGCTACAACTTTTCTTTAGAAAGATGTTCTTTTCCCCGCGACAAATTTGAAGGGTTGTCCCTCCAAGGAAGCCACAGTTCTGGGCGTGAGCACACGCACAGTCAGAGCCCCCACTTGCAGTGGAACCCGGGTAGATTTTCCTTCCACGGTCTAAAGGGGTTGGGGTGGGGAGGGAGAAGTCGCCTTTCTTTCAAACTTCCTTCTCTCCTGGGGCCGAGGCTCCGTGGTTTGGGTGATTCTGAGCTCAGGTCAGGGTCGGGCTTCAGGCGGCCTGTTTTGGGCCAGCACTTTCCTTCCTTAAGACCCCGGGTTAAAGCCTCTTACACTCCAGACTCACGGAGATTCCGGGGGGCCAGGAAATTGACACGCGAGGGCTTAAGGGAGATTGTTTTGAAAACTCGAGTGATCCCGACAAACTGGGCGCGGGGCTGGCGTCCGGGAGATAAGGACGTTTGACACCTGCCTTCCCAATACAATGAGGCCTGAGCTTTTGTCTCGTTTGTTTGTTCACAGTGAATGCCACCTGAAAGATTTCTTTAATTTTTGCCCCCTTTTACGTTCCTTTCTTTCTTCTTTTTTAAAATTTTAAAATCGTATTTACAAATCCAGAGTTGGGTCACCAGGCTTTTTTTTTACTCGTGGGAAATAGTCCTGAATTCTGGAGTCGATTTTTAATTACACCATCTTATCCCAAGATTTAAGAGGCCTTTTTCTTAGGTAGGTTTTTTATTTTTTATTTTTTTTTTTCAAACAAGACTCCAATTTTGTGAGTAGGTGTATAGTTTTTCATTTTTTATTTTTTGGGTGTTTTTAAAGCTGCTCCATTATGGGCTCTGGGTACTGAGGGTTCGTTCCATTCATTTATTCCATGAATTCCCCGATGGAAACAGGCAGGCAGAGTTGAGCTTGACCCCAATTACTTCACTTCCTAGGTTTAGAAACCCTAAAATAAAATCAGGCTAACAACAAAACCCCCAAATCGCCAGAAGCTGTTAACACGAACAAACAAAAAAAAAATTAGCGACCAAATAACTTTCTCAGCTTTTAAAATGATTTTTCTTACCGCTCCCCCAGTTTTATTTCCCCCCTCTCTCTAAGGGAATTTCATAACATTTGCCTCATTTTCTGAGCATTTTCTGATATTTAAATGCCGGTTTCCAAAATACCAATCGTTCACTTTGAGATATACACCAGGTAAATTTTCTGAGTTTGAAACTCTTTTCTCTTCCCACATTTTGCCTCTGATACTGATCAAAATAAATGTCTACTTTAGAGAGAGTTTATAAATGCTTTCGATGAGTGGCTTCTTTGGCTAATCTCTGAATTCCCCTTCCCGGCAGCTCTCCAAACTCGGGGACTGAACACCTATTTTTTTTTTTCTTCATTAATTTATCACCAAAGGATTTGCCAAAAGAATCGCTAAAGTTAGAGAAAATATTTGTAAAATACGGTAGCATAATTATTTACTAGAATGTTTTTTTTATTTCATTCATAAAAAAATACCACGAAAATAATTCCATGAATGACACAATTTAGAATGAAATTGCTTATTATGTTGTGACACCCTGCTTTGTTGTGATCGGTTCAAATAATTTTTAATGGATTCCCACACATCCAAACGAATTTCAACGTGCACGTTGACATCAAAATAGAGATGTCCACCCTCCCCCACCATACTATAATCTTTTGTTTTAGATAAAAATCTCCTCAATTTCAAGTCACCAGATATAACAATGAGAAAAAAAAAATCCTAAAGGACAGATTGCATTTGAAGGTTATTGCAAAGGAGGAACTAGCTAGCTCTGGCATTTTTCTTCCTAAACTCTGAAAAGTTTTGGATTTGGGTTTTTCAATTGTTGTTCCTCCCCTCCCCTCTCTTCCCCACCCCCACCCCAATTTAGGGTAACAATTGAAAAACATAATTATGTTCGGATCACTAAATGGAAGCCAATGGACAAAATGTGTTCTCAGGTACTCCCACCACATCTGTGGGGAGATCGTGCCAGAATAAGAAGAAAGAACGACTTTTCTTTTCTAACCTTGACCAGGTTGAAATTTCTAATTATTATTCAGAATTGTAAAATCCTGGGTCGTCCTTCATTGTTGTTCTCTCGGGGGTGGAAAGGCTAGAGTCCACATTTTAAAAAACATTTTGTTGCCTTCAAAGAGAAAGAGTTAATTAGCCCCGTGGTAGTTTCTGGATACTTTTCTGGGATATTGAAAAATCGTTGTTATAAACTTACAAAGGGGAAACGGTGTACCCTTTCTTAGTCTCTCTGGAGGTGGATGGGAAAGAGTTCTTCCGATTTTTACCAACCAGAAACTAAGGCACTCAAAAGGAAGTCATTTAATTGAGGTTCAGGCTGGAATTAGGTGACCACAGAAGCTCACGTTCACTTCCTTTCTATTCGCTATCACCTTGGGATCAACTCCAACGGAAGATAATGATATTTGCATCCCTGTGTGAAAGTGTGTGTGTGTGTAATTTGTTTTGCTTTTTCTATGTAGTTAGGGGAAGAATAAATAAAATCGAGGAAAAAAAAACTTCCGTTTTGCTCAGTTTCAGGTTTGGGTCTCTCTAGGACTGACATTAGAAAAAGTGCCTAGGAAGTCTCCTAATTCCTTTCCCAACTATCTTGGAAGAAGGAAAGTAGAGAGTGGCCACAAGTTCAGAGGAAAGCTCTTCATTTCCTTTTCTTGGGAGAGTCTGAGCTTGGACTTCAAATTTGTTCTCTTGCTCCCAGCCAACCCAGGATGGAATAGGTTGTGGGGGGAACTAGAACTGTTTACCTTGAGCCCTGAAAAGTTAAAATTTTGTGTTTTGCTATGGATTTGTTTTGTTTTGTTGCGTTAAGACAATGGAAAAACCTGTGAATTTGGAACCAAAAGAATCCCATCTGGGACACTTCCTGGGTGACTTTAAATAAAGCACACCAGTTCTTTGTGGCTCAGTTTCTTCCTTTGTGAAATACAGAGATTGGGCAGGGTGATATCTCAAGCTCCTTGCAACTTGAAAAGTCTATGATCAGTGTTTCTCCTGGGTTGCTGCAACAAGCATCCTAACTGTGTGCTTTCCTGTTTAGTGAGGACCCCTGGAGGGCAGCCAAAATGATCAAGGGATATATGCAGCAGCATAACATCCCCCAGAGGGAGGTGGTGGATGTTACAGGCCTGAACCAGTCTCACCTCTCACAGCACCTCAACAAGGGGACCCCAATGAAGACCCAGAAGCGGGCGGCACTGTACACCTGGTATGTCCGGAAGCAGAGAGAGATTTTGAGACGTAAGTGTTTTCATCTGGAATCTGGTTTGTTGAAGGACCTTTGCTCTATCACTGACCTGTATACACCTTGCCTCAGTTTACCCATAATTAAGGACTTTTATTAAAACAATTGGTTCATTTCAAGGAGTAAGAGAGGAGCCAGGTAATAGAGATGGTTAGCCCCAGTGTCACTATAGAACTGACAGATAGGAATTGCGTTGTAGGGATGGAAACAAGCTCCTCTCTAACAGTCCTTTTGCTGCTCACTGACCCAATGTTTAACCCTTAATATCCACAAAAAGCCCTACTCTAGTTTCCAGTTTCTGATATGTTCATCCCATTCCCAAGTAGGTGTAGGGGGACATCCCCTGCCTTTCTTCCTCTGTCTCCTCCCCTCTCCCCACCCCAACTTCCATCTACACTAGACTGGGCATATCACACAATGCCAGATTGCTGATCCAAGTTTCCAAGGGAGACAAGCTATTTCCACACTCTGCTCCCTTTTGGAAAAAGTATAAGATATATGGGTGACCCTCCCCCCTTCCTATGCCACAGGTCACCAGGTAGAGTCCCAGTGTCCCTACTTGGGGAAGTCTGGCAGGCTTTAGGGGTTAGGGAGAGGGAAGGGTTCAATATTGAAATCTTCACTTCTCAAATGGCAAGGTGAGGGTTGAGTAGATGTTCTCCAACTGAATCATCAAAAGAATTCCAATACCAGCATCGCAAATCCCTCCTTGGTGCCCCTTCTCCTGTCTAGGAATAGCAAGCCAGGCCAGCAGGCAGCTTTAAAGGACTTAGGGATGTTTGCTGGGAGTCACTGTTGGTTGATCCAATCCCACCCCTCTAACCCTCCAGAGCAGACTCCTCCCTCCACCCCACCTCAATTTTCCTGTACAATCTTGGCACTAAGAAGGTTATTCTCTACTTTTTTAAGTTTGGGGAGTCTGGAAATTACTGAGTTATAGATGAGTGACATGAACATGAAGGACAAATTGTTTTACTTTAAGAAAGTCCCCCCTCCCCTTTATGCTTCGATTATTTTGGTATGCTTCTTTTCCTGGTTAAAAAAAAAAACAAACCACACACACTCATGCATGCCACACAAATGGACACAGGCATGTGTGAATGTGTATATATATATACACACATTTCCATATATGTATATTTTGTATGGTGTATATGTATGTATACATAAAACACTGAGCACCTTCTGGCCACTTGCTTTTCCTCTCTAGAAATATAAAGGTACTTGATGGCACAACTAACTTTTATTCCCCCAAAGGCTGGGAAATCAAACCCTTAAGCTAATTAAGATGTTCATATTCTCACTTCTACAATATGAGGCCAGGAAATCTTATGAGGATCAAGAGCCTGGCTTCCTCTGTGTAGCAGAAAAAATGTTCTATTCAGTGATTCCCAAAGTGGGCGCCACTGCCCCCTGGTGGGTGCTACAGTGATCCAGAAGAGCGGTGATGGCCACAGGTGCATTTATCTTTCCTATTAATTGCTATTAAAATTTAAAAAAAAATTAATTTCCAGGGGACTAAGTAATATTTTTTCTGGAAAGGGGGCGGTAGGCCAAAAAAGTTTGGGAAACACTGCTCTATATGAAGTCAAGAGGATCCAGGTTCAAATCCTCACTCCATCCTTACTACCTGGGTGATTTTGTTCAAACTACTTCAGCTGAGTTTCAGTTTCTTCCTCTATAAAATGAATAGCTTGGAGAAGATGGTGTCTGGGGTTGCTTCCAATGTTAGAGTTAGGATCTTGTGGCCTTTATTATAGAGTGATGAATAGGTGCCCTCCTCCCCTCTCTCCTCCATCCCTCCCCCTCAGCTCTTAACTCCTGAGCCTTTAAAAAAAAGTTTTAGATTTGGATTTTAGATTTAAAAAAAAGTTTAGGTACTGAAAGGAAGGAGAAGGGAGGAAGCAATGGGTAGAGAGTAAGAGGAAAGGGAGAGAGAGGGAGGAGAAGAGAGGTAAAAAATAAAGAGATGTGTGTAAGAGAGAGATAGAGGCAGAGACAAAGTGATAGAGATAGAACAAAAGAGAGAAGCAGAGCGAGAGAAATGGAGAGAGACAGGAAGAGAGAGATAGAGAAATATAGCGTAAGACAAAGTGACAGAGAAACAGACAGAATCAGAGACAGAGAAACAGAGAGACAGAAACACACACAGACAGAAAATATTTCCTTATAGAACTATAGAAAATAAATTGAGCCACCCATCAGTCTTGACTCTGCTCTCATGAAAGGACTGTAGAGTCTCCAGGATTGACCCTTCTGGGTCCCATTGGGAATGAATCAGATGCTAACTTCTGCAAATCAATTTCTTTATGGACAGTTTATGTTTTTCACTTCCCCTTGTTAACCAGAAATTAGAAAGGAAGCAAAGTGAAGGGGAGTGTGAGTAGTGAGGGTGATGTGAGTCTCTAGAAAGCACTGTGTAAACTTCTAGGGAAAAAGCACACAAATTATTGTTATTCAAGCCTTTTGTGAGACCATATATAATAACAGACTTGAAAGTGGTTTGAAAAGCATAAAGCACAATACAAGATCAGGATATTATTTCTATTCCCATTTCTGCTATTCACCTCACTTGGGTTCTGACCACATTCTAAAAGGTGGCTAAGATTATCAAAAGGTTCTTTAGGTTTCTACTGAGCCCATTTTACAGGTGGAGAAATTGAGTGACATGAATAGGAGTTCTGTATTCTCCAGTTTGGAATCAAGACTCATTTTTCCTGAGTTCAAATCCATCCTCAGAAACTTACTAGCTGTGTGACCCTGGTCAAGTCACTTGACCCTGCTTGCCTCAGTTTCCTCATCTGTCAGATGAACCAGTGAAGGAAATAGCAGACCACTCCAGTATCTTTGCCAAGAAAATCCCAAATAGATTCAAAAAGAGTTGGACACAACTGAACAAAAAACCAAAACCAAACAAATCCAGCACTCTTCCCACTAGACCACACTGATAGAGAACATCAGATCACTAGATTTCATGACAGAGAACATAAGTTCAAAACTTAAGTTTGCTATCTGTACACTCCCAAGGGGATGGATAGATCAGTTCATGTCCTAGAGTATGAGTGCCCTCATGAATAAAATAAAGAATTTGGAAGTTCCCTTCCAGACCTAAACTTTTTTCTTTTTTTTAAACCCTTACCTTCCATCTTAGCATCAATACTGTGTAGTAGTTTTAAGACAGAAGAGTGCTAAGGACTAGAGAGTGGGGGTTAAATGACTTGCCTAGGGTAACACAGCTAGGAAGTATCTGATGCTACCTCCCATCTCTAGCCTGACTCTCAATACCCAGCCATCTAGCTGCCTCCAAGCTCTAAGCTTTTAAAAATTAACTTCTTTCTCATTAAAAAAAATCTTGTTTTTAAATTATAGCTTTTATTGCATCTTGGACAGATAGATGGCTTAGTGGATAAAGTACTGGGTCTGGAGATAGGAAGACCTGAGTTCAAATCCATCTTCAGATATTTACTATCTATGTGACTCTGGGAAAATCACTTAACCTTATTTACCTCAATTTTTTATTTGTCAAAATGAGCTGGAGAAAGAAATGGCAGTCCATTCCAGTATCTTTGCCAAGAAAACCCCCAAATGGGGTCATGAAGAGTCAGACATGACAAAAAAAAATGATGGAACCACAATTTGTTCAACAATTTCTGAAAATATCCATTTTCCGCCCTTCATCTAGTGACTCATCCTTTATTACCAAGGTTTTAGAAAAGAAAGGAAGCTTAAAGCTTGTGATGGACTAACAGAAATGGATAGTCATGAAAGGGACTGACAAGACTGTGAAGTGTCCAATTTCCTCTCCAAGGGGCCATGTAGCATACCTAAGGCCTTGGCCATCATATATGCTTGTTACTAGTGAGAGTTATATTTCAAGGATCCAAGAAAGGACAGGGAGTGAATGAGCAGAGACTGGGTTTGAACCCAAGTTGAAGGACCATAGATTGAGAACTAGAAGGGCCCATTTAATCCAACTCTTTTATTTTACTGGTAAAAAACTGACGACTGAGAAGTCGGATGATTTGCTCAAGGCCCAACATGTAGTAAATAATAGAAGCAAGGATTTGAATCCATGCCCTCTGACTTCAGAACTGCCTCCTTGAGTTGGGATTTGAAATCCTGATTTACATACTAGCTATATGAGCCCATGGCAAATCACTTCTCTCTGAACCTCAGTTTCCCCTTCTTCAAAATTCAGGTAATAATAATGTGTAGGGGCAAGTAGGAAGCCCAGTGGAGAGAGCATCAGGCCCAGAGACAGGAGGACTTGGGTTCAAATCTGGTCTCAGATACTTCCTAGCTGTGTGATTCATGGCACTTAACCCTGATTGCCTGGCCCTTGCTGCTCTTCTGTCTTAGAACTAAGACAGAGGACAGGGATTTAAAGAAAAATTAATAGAGGCAGGTAGGCAACTCAATGTATAGAGAGCCAGACCTAGAGATGGGAGGTTCTGGGTTCAAATTTGACCTCAGACACTTCCTACTTGTGTGACCCTGGACAAGTCACTTAACTCCCATTGCCTAGCCCTTACTGCACTTCTACCTTGGAACTAATACCTAGTATCTCTAAGGTTTTTTTTTTTTTTTAATAATGCTTATATCTCTATCTCACAGGTTGTTTGGGAGGGAGGAAAACCTATAGAAAGTGCTTACAGTTGTTATTGTGCCTTTCTCATAAACGAGCTTCTTTAGGAGTTAAAGTAAGTTAGCCAGTAAAGCTTCTCCTATTCCTGGCAATTCTGTGCTACAGAATTTGGGAATGGATGTCACTGTGTGTGCTTATGTAGCTAAAAAGAGTCCCATCTCAGGTGGTTCTAGAAAGGGGTTAAATAGTTTATTTTTAAAACCCGAACAGCTGAGGTACAAACAATTAGAGCTAGATTAGGGGTCTAACTCTTCAAATTCCTAACAATGTTTCTTTGAAAGCCTCGTGACCCAGAATGATATTATTAGGTAGTTTGCTCCAAAGCTTTGACTTAAAGGGATCTGGTACCAGGCCCTTAGAACCCTGGGAATCCCACCTGGCCAAGAATTCTTTCTGAAACATGCTAGAATCAACAAAACCAGAGACTTAATTTATCAATTAACAATTAATTAATTCTTTAGTTTTAAGAGTATTGCTTTATGTTTGAGAGTCAAATAAAAACAAATGATTTCTGAAGCAATGACTCTTGGGGTTGGAACTCCAGGAAAAAAGAAAAAAAAGAAATAATATTAGCTGATAGTGTCATAGGTTTGGATCTGAAAGGGGTCCTCTAGTCAAATCCCTTCATTTTACAGATGAGGAAACTGAGACCTAGAGAGGTAACGTTATTTGCCCAAGGTCACCCAGCTAGAAAAGGTCGGAGCTGGAGTGCAAAATCAGGAGAAGGGAATGTAGGTGTTTGTCTGTCTGTCATCTGGGTAGAGGCTACAGACCCTATCAAATCTACTCCTTTCTCTTTTCAGAATTCAACCAGACAGTCCAAAGTTCTGGAAATATGACAGACAAAAGCAGTCAGGATCAGCTGCTGTTTCTCTTTCCAGAGTTCAGCCAGCAGAGCCAGGGGGCTGGGCAGCCGGAGGATGCCTGCTCTGAGCCTGCCAACAAAAAGATGCGTCGAAATCGCTTCAAATGGGGGCCCGCATCCCAGCAAATCTTGTACCAGGCCTACGACCGGCAAAAGAACCCCAGCAAGGAGGAGAGAGAAGCCCTAGTGGAAGAGTGCAACAGGTAATGAGTGACCTCAGCTACTAAATAGTAAGCGCCTACTACGTGTCAGGCACTGTGTAGAACACTGGCCATACTTAGATACATGCACACTGGGACTCATCTTCCTGAGCTCAAATCTGGCCTCAGATGCTATGTGATCCTGGGCAAGTCACTTTATCCTGTTTGCCTAAAAAAAAAATTTTAGGAGAAAGGACATCCCCTCTAGTCTGCTTAGGATGGTTCTTCTGGGAACCAGTTCTGGTCATCTAAGATGCATCACATTGAGAGCCAGACCCAGAGATGGGAGGTCCTGGGCTCAAATCTGGCCTCAGACATTTCCTAGCTGTGTGACCCTGGGTAAGTCACTTGACCCCCATTGCCTAGCCCTTACCACTCTTCTGCCTTAGAACCAATACACAGTATTGATTCTAAGATGAAAAGTAAGGGTTTTAAAAAAAGAGAGACAAATGCAGGCCAATTGGAAGCTATTGGTGATCAGATGAAGTAGATCTATTGGATGTTCTCAGTGAGGATGGAGGCATGAGTTTGGTCCCAAAGGGGTCAGAAATGAAGCTGCTGGGGCAGCTAGGAGGCTCAGGAGTTAGAGAACTAGACCTAGAGAAAGGATGTTTTGGGTTCAAATATGGCCTCAGATACTTCCTGGCTGTGTGGTCCTGGGTAAGTCACTTAATGTCCATTGCCTAGCCCTTACTGCTCTTCTCCCTTGGAACTGATACTAAGACAGAAGGTAAGGTTTAAAAAAACAAAGCATTTATTAAGCACCTACCATATAACTGCACTAGATACCCGGAGATACAAAGATGAAAAAGTCTCTACCTTCAAGGAGCTTCCTTCCTATCATGCTCTTATAGCATTAAAAGATTATTATGATTATTATTAAATCAAACATAAAGCAATCCTAATATTAAGTTATTTTGAATAAATTATAATTCTTATAAATAAATAGCTTAAAAGGTGCACTGGAATGGAGGTCATTGTCAGAAAGCCTGGGACCCCCGGGGTGGGCGTTTCTTCTCTGCCTTTCTCATCCAGATTTATAGAGCCACCAATCTTTGTTGTTAAGGAGCTTTTTATTCAGTGCTTCCTATGTGTCCGAAGCTGTGGTGTAGGTCCCTAAGTGGAGGAAGGGTTCTTACAGGAAAACGACTCCATTCTTCTCATTTTACAGATGAGAAAACTAAGGCCTAGAGGGGCTTGTCTGAGGTCACGCAGGTAAGAAATGTCAGGGGCACAAATCGAACCCAGGCCCTTGGATGTCAAATCCAGCAGGCTTTCCACTGCATTATGCTGCCACCCCATCCACAGGATTATAGGCTCATAGATCTAAAAGAGACTTTAGTTCAACTCTCTATCTAGTTCCCTCTAGTTCAGTCCTCTCATTTTACAGATGAGGAAACTGAGGCTCAGTGAAGTAAAATGACTTGCCAGGGTCACAAGGTACTAATTGGATCATAAGATCTAGAGTTAGAGCTGAGAGTGGTGGTGTTTGTGGTAGGGGGAATGACCACAGAGGCCATCTAGTCCACCCCCCCTCCATTTTACAGATGAGGAAACTGAGGCCCAGTGAAGTGAAATGACTTGCCAGGGTCACAAGGTACTAATTGGATCATAAGATCTAGAGTTAGAACCAAGGGTGGTGGTGTTTGTGGTAGGGGGAATGACCACAGAGGCCATCTAGTCCACCACCCCCCTCCATTTTACAGATGAGGAAACTGAGGCCTTTGAAGTTAAGAAACTTGCCCAAAGTCATCCAAGGAATATTGAAGATGAGATTTGAATATCTTTGCTTCCCTGTGAATGTCATTTACTCCTTATTGCTTTTTAGTAGTGCAAAACCCAGTAAAGATGTGTGTGACTTCTAAAGCTCAATTTGAGTAGCATGGGGACATTTGGTAGGATTGGGTGTGGGCACTGATGGATGTGATGAGGTCTGACTGGGGGCAGGATCCTGGGAGGCAGGAAAATCTTTTCCCAGATGCCACATGAACCTCAGCCTGTTCTAACTAATCTTGGACGATGAGCACAGGGAAACCAGGAGCCCCCTTCCCCTCCTGCCCTTAAGAATGGCCTTCCAGGGGCAACTAGGTGGTACAATGGATAAAGTGCCAGGCCTGGAATCAGGAAAATTCATCTTCCTGAGGTCAAATCTGGTCTCAGACGCTCACTAGCTGTGTGACCCTGGCCAAGTCATTGAACTCTGCTTGAAAAAAAAAAAAGACTTTCTTTTATCTACTCTTCTGGCTTTCTGATAGAATGAGGCAGCTGGGAGTGTTAGGTCTACCATATAGAGTCACTAAGCCACCTCATCCCTCTTTTAAAGACTTTTCCAGATCCCATTTCATAGGAGAGTGGGGATGCTTCCGAACTCTTACCTCTCTCATACTTCTTTGTTCATTGACTGAAAGTTTCCCAAAGAACAGTGTGATCTCTAGAACTGGAGTGGTGATCTCAGAGGCCGTGTGGTATAATGGAAACAGAGCATTGTATTTGGAATCAGAAGAACTGGCCTCATGTGCCTATCCTACTGCGATTCCCTAGGTGTCCTGGAGCCAAAGGTTTCACCTCGCCAGGTCTCAGTTTCCTTATCCATAAAATGAGATGTTTGGTGAGTGGCTTGAACTTGGGATCAGAAAGAACTGAATTCCAATCCCAGCCTTTTCTTTTAAATCGAATGTCAATTCACAGACAGAAGAGTGGCGAGGGCTAGGCAGAGGGGTTAAGTGAATCTTGACCAGGGACACAGAGCTAGCCACTGCTCTCCCAAACACGTAAGTGATTCTGTACAGGGCGTAGTGTGTTTGGTTCTTCTACTCTTGGCTCCACCATTTTGTATCTGTGTGATGCTGGGCAATTTGCTTCTCTGGACCTTTGTTTTCCTTCTCTGTAAAATGAGAGGGTTGAACTAAAATGGTTCCTGTAGCCCCTTCTACCAGCGAAATTGGGATTCTCTGACTGGATGATTGGTAAGGTCCCTTCCATCTCTATGATCCACATAGCAGAGGAGTTTTGATATTTTTGGGGAAAGGAGGAATGACAAAATGAAAAATTCTCAGGAGATCAAAACTGAGAGACTTCCCTTCCATTCTAATTAGGAACTACTCATGTCCATGCAAAAGACTTCTATTGACTTGGTCTATGCAAATGACATCCAGATTTAGAACTGGAAGTAACTCCAGAGGTTATCAAGTTCATTTGACTCTTACAGAGGCGGGAGCAGGCTCAGAAAAGTGACTTGCCCTAGGTTCTAGAGGTAATGAGTGGTAGAACCAGAATTTGAATTCAGGTCTTTGGACTACAAATCCAACATTCTCACCTTTGTACCATTCTGCCTTCCAACCATAACTATACTCATAGCCTATAGGACAGATGTTCTGTGAACCCTGAGTCTGTGATTTAAAAAAAATTATTTTCATCATTACATTTCAATATTATTGATATCCCTTGTGATTCATTCTATTTTATTTTATGTTTGTAGAAACATTATTCTGACTTCACCACACTGCCAAAGAAGTTCATAATGAGAAGGGAAAGGAGGAAAGAAGGAAGGAAGGAAGGAAGGAAGGAAGGAAGGAAAGAAAGAAAGGAGGAAGGAAGGAA
>NC_058133.1:478377947-478386847 GCF_016433145.1 Gracilinanus agilis | reverse complement strand
GAAGGAAGGAGGGAGGGAAGGAAGGAGAGAAGGAGGGAAGAAGAAAGAAAGAAGAAGTAAAGAGAGAGAGGAAGAGAAGAGAAAGAAGAGACAGAAGAAAGAAAAAAGAAAAAAAGAAAGGAAAAAAGAAGACCTGCTTTAGAGCATAGTCAAGAGTTCTTTGGGGAATTTGGAGGAAAAGAGGGACAAGAAGACCCCGTGACTTAGTGTCCAGGTTCTTCTTAATCTGCCTTCAACTGATGATCCAGTTTATAGAGATCAGGTCCCCTCTCTACCTCCACCTCTCCATCCAGGACCCTAATTTTAATCTCATTATATGCTAGCAACAACTCTTGTTGGGTTTTGGTGCTTGATATTAAATCCCCAAGAACTCTACCGCCCACCATACTATCCTTGCCACATCTTTCTATCTTTGCTCACAGGGCAGAGTGTCTGCAACGAGGAGTCTCGCCATCTAAAGCTCACGGTCTGGGCTCCAACCTGGTTACTGAGGTCCGCGTCTACAATTGGTTTGCCAACCGCAGGAAGGAGGAGGCCTTCCGCCAGAAGTTGGCCATGGATGCGTACAGTACAAACCAGCCACATGGCCTGAACCCAATGTTGTCCCACGGCTCCCCCCACCACACGCAACCAAGCGCCTCTCCTCCAAGTAAGCTATCAGGTAAGGAGACTGACCAAGCAGACCCACCAACTGAGTGCTCTCCCCAAAGGCCACCGAAGTGGGTGGTCTGGTCCTCCCACTAAGTGTCTCTTGGTCCTTCCTGCTAGTAAAAAGATGCTTTGGGTCATTCCTCAGGAAGGTACCAGTCATGCCGCTGAGCCAGGATGTTATTCTAAGAAGGAAGGTAGGACTAGAGATGGTGCCTGTACAGGGAGATTGAAGAGTTGAGATTTTGGCCCATTTGCCCTTTCCAGTGTCACAGTATAAAGATTAATGTGCCAAAGAGGGCACACAGAGCCTTTTCTCTGTGTCCTTGTTATTGGATGTCTTCTAACTCTGGAGCCCATCCATTGATCAGTGTTTATTAAACGCCTACTATGTGCCAAGGCATAGAGCAGAATTGTGAAAAAGCAGTGGTTCTGGTTTCAGGGACCTGATAGCTGGTTGGTGGGTGAGGCCTTGTAGATGGAGGCTAAAGAAGCAGGGCCTGGGATGAAGAGAGAAGTCCTTGGAGGAGGCAGGCAGATGGCACAGTGGATAGGGTACTGGCCTTGGAGTCAGGAAAACCTGAATTCTCCTCAAGATGCTAAGTGTCAATGTGACCCTGGGCAAGCCATTTTTCCCTCTCTTAGCCTCAGTTTCCTCTGATTTTTACTTCCTGCATGACCTTGGGCAAATCACTGATGCTCCCAAGGACTCAGTTTCCTCATCTATAAAGTGGGGATAATAATAATAGCACCTACAGGGTTGTTGTAAAGATCAACTTAAGATGATATGTAAAGGGGCAGCTAGGTGACTTGGCCAAGCAGATTAGAGAGAGATGCTGCGTTTTATAATCCAGGCCCCAACTTCCTCCTTATCTTGACCATGCTAATAGAAGGTAAGGATTAAAAAAAAGAAGATGATGATATGTAAAGTTCTTTGTGAACCCTAAAGAGTTAAATAGTAGCTATCATTATTACTTAAAATTCATGCACAAATCAAGACATCACCCACTGATGCCACTGACCTTCTTTGGAAACGAAGGACTAACAATAACAACATTTTTGCTACTGTATTATTATAAAATCTAGCCTTTGATGCTAACTTCCTTGAGCAAATCTCTTAATTTTTCCTGGGTCTCAGTTTCCCCATTTGTAAAATGATGGAGTTAGGCTAGATGGTCTTGGTAGTCCCTGTTGTTTTGATTGAAGCCAGAGACTGGTAGAACCTCACACAGGTTGGCAGGACCTTTTCCCTTCCTCCGTTCTCCAGTTAATTAGGGAAGCTGGAAGGTTTCACACTAAGATGATAGGATCCCTCAAGGGTTATCTGGTCCTATGGGCCTCATTTTACATAGGAGGAAACTGAGGCCCAGGGAGTTTGAATAACCCTTCCAAAGTCACACAAATAGTACTACCTAAGTGTTTCCTTGCTTCCTGAGTGGTCTGACAGGGCTTTACTGGTCTCCTGGGAGTTTTGTGGTGAGAAAGACTTTTTTTTGGCCACATCCCTCATTCATGCAATTGGGTTTATTAGGTCAAGTCTCTGCTTTAGCATCCAACTTTTTTCTTTAAAAAATGTAGGATAATGTTAAAGCCAGTGGAAATGTGCATCCGCCATGGGTGGGGGGAGTGCAGGGGGTGAAAGGGAAAGTAGGAGCATGAATCATGTAACCATGTTAAAAATGAATATTAATAAATGTTTAAAAAATGTAGGATAGAGAACATGAAAAGCAGTCTGGGGATCATAAATAGATTCTGGACCCGGAGTTAGGAAATCCTGAGTTTGAATCTTGTTGCGGTTATTTACTAGCTATATGACTGTGCCATGTACGATGATTTCCAATGTACAGAGGAGGAAAACTGAGACTTCAGAGTCAACTCGAAGGGTATCACGAGACCCAAATGAGGTGATGGGTGTAAACTTTAATGGAGTTTGGGAACGTCAGGATAGGTGCCATGTAGTTAGGAACTCAGAAGCATTTTTCTTATAAAGATGGCTTTCAGATACTATTTATGGTGGGTCTTAGAGATTTGGAACCATTGACCCCAGTGGTGTCCCCAATGATCCGGAGAGGATAGGCCTAGCCTAGTGCCTCCACTCCAGCCTGCATCCTGATGAAGCAGATGCCAGGCACTCTTTGTTACTAAATTGGCCAAAATGGAATCTTTTCCCTTTGATCTTCTGCTGGGTCATCCTGATGCAGCTCAGCACAGGGACTGTGGACTCAGAAGACCTCCATATTGGCATCTTGATTACCAGTGTGGTCTTGAGCAACCTCACTTGAAATTTCCCCGTGCCTCAGTCTCCTCATCTGTAAAATGAAGGGAGTTGGTCAAGATGGCTGCTGAGGTCCCCTCCAGTTCAAAATGAGGGATCCTGCCATTTTGGCATGAAGAAGAAACAGAGCGATTCCTTCTAGCACTAGGTCTTTGATCCAAAGGACTAGAATTAGACCGAGACCAGAAAGGGACCGGCCTTCCATCAATCTGAAGCGAATCTGAGGTGTCAAAATGACCCCACGGCGGGCACCAGGGATCAGCGGTCTTGACGTGACCTTCCCAAAGCTGGTTGGGCTAACGATGGGGAGACCAGAATACCGGGGGAAGGATTCACATCCTGTGGCTATCGCTGCTCTCTCCCAAGCTGAGAAAGATCACTCGATCACTTATGAGGTGCCCACCGTGTACCAGCCGGGGATGAAGCCAAGGTGAGGCTGTCCTTGGCTTCACGGCGTGTAGGTTTGAGCATCTACCTTGAAGCTCCCCTTAGGAGTCCCGCCCTTTGGAAAGACAGGATGAGGGAATCCCTGTGATCTAGCAGAGAGAGAGGGCTGGGCTCAGAGTTAATCAGCTGGTCAGTCATCAGACATTTAGCAAACCTCTAGTGTGTGTCTGTTCTGAAGATCCAAAGATGGGCAAGAACACTCCCTCCCCTCAAGGTGCTTCTAATCTAATGGGAGAAGCAACATGTGAATAATTAGGTCCATAGGAGTTATGTGCAGAGTTGATGGTAGGAAAGCACTTACAGCAGGGAGAATGGGGAGGGGTCTGCAGAAGGTGGGATTTGAGCTCTGAAAGAGAGGGAAACTGAGAGGCTAGGGTGAGGGGGAGTTCAAATCCCATTTCTGACATGACCCTGGGTAAGTCATTTAACTTTGCTGATCCAGGGAAAGTCAGAGGCAGAGGTGAGGGGCTTCTGATCCCATCTCTGACACTCTCTGCATGACCCTGGGTGAGTCATTTAACTTTGCTGATCCAGGGAAAGTCAGAGGCAGAGGTGAGGGGCTTCAGATCCCATCTCTGACACTCTCTGCATGACCCTGGGTGAGTCATTTAACTTTGCTCAGCTTCTGTAAAATGGAGACGACACTATCCAAGTCGTGAGGCTGGAGTGAGAATGTGTGCCAAGTGCTTGGGAGCGTTAAGACGCTCTGTCACCGTCAGTTATTATTATTGTTGTTGTTGTTGTTGTTGCTAGGTAGGAGGAAGCTGTGCCTTGCTGGGAGCCTGGGGAGCCCCTGGGAAAAGGCTGGGGTGAGCTTCAGGGTAACTGGGCTCCTCCGGGGAAAGACAAAGCGCTTCAGAGGAGAGCAGGAGCCGCATGGGGTTGGTGCTGAGCTGGGCTTGTAGTAAGCAAAAGGAGTGAATGGGAAGCCGGGAAGGAGGGCCGGGGGAGTGGTGGGGGCAAGGGCCATTCTTGGGAATACAATGGGCATTGTGCCCCTACCTGTGATCTCCACACCAAAGTCCGCAGCCTGAGCCTCAAACAAAGGGCCAGCAGCTTTCTGACAAGCGGAGGTCGTGTGGAGGTCACCCCCGGGTCACTGGCTTGGGCTCCTCTCTTCCTCCTGGGTCCAGCTCCCTGTGCCCAGCCGCGGAGGGGCCGATGGTAGAGCCCGGCCAGGCGGGCAGGGCAGGGACGGAGGAGGAGGCAGCCCTGGACTGGAGTGATAGGAGTCCCTGAGAAGCTTGTGACTGGCTAAAACTGGAACCCTCAGCACCCACCCAGGAGCCTTCATGAAACCTCCAAATGTTAGGACTCAAAAGGACCTTCTATCAATATTAATTGGCTCCAGAGTCAGAGAATCTGGCTTCAAATCCTACCTCCGACACCCCCGGGGGACCTTTGGTAAATCATTTAACTTTTCCAGATCTCAGTTTCCTCATCTGTAAAGTAGAGTTGGCCAAATGACCCCTGAGGTCCAGCTCTAAATCTAAAAGCTTGATGTTGTTTAGTTGTTTTCAGTCATGTCTGACTCTTCGGGACCCCTTTTGGGGGTTTTCTTGGCAAAGATACTGGTTTGCCATTTCCTTTTTCAGCTCATTTGTCAGATGAGGAAACTGAGGCAAACAGGGTGAAGTGACTTGCCCAGGGTCACACAGTCAGTAAGTAACTGAGGCTGTATTTGAGTTCAGGTCTCCTTGACTCCAGTGATCTATCCATTAGGCCACTTAACTTGCTTTATTACCAGAGGGCAAATCTTGCCTTCAACTTTTATTAGCTGTGAGATCTTGGACGTGTCTCTTCACTTTTTTGGGCCACAGTTTCTCTAAAATGATGGGGGAGAAACTGAACATCAGGATCCATTAGAGTTAAAAATCAAAGACCCCATACAATTAATGCAAGAAGTATCTATTCACTCCCTGCTGTATGCAGGATACTATGCTGGAACCTGGGGGGACAGTCAGAGGCAAAAATTAAATCGTTTCTGCCTGCCCTCAAGGATTTTACATTCTACTGGAGGAGGAAAAACGTACACATGCAAAGGAGCTTGGGAATGGCCAGGGAGAAATACTAATAACTCAAGGGAGGCATCATTTGACCTTGAAAGACCTTAAAGACCTTAGGGCAGTTTCCTCACTGGAGAAAATCAGCCACGATAAGGGAAAGTGATTTGTCTTTGATCCCATAGCTACTGGGGAAAAGGTGGGTCCCTTGACTTCTAGGTTTAATAGCTTTCTGATATGCTAATATTCATAATATGATATTATTTTAATCATTAAATTATATTCACATATAAAATTATATTAATAAATAAAAATAAAATGAACAAATAAAACAATACATTTATAACATTTCCTATGTGTCAGGCACAAAGCTAAGCACTTTAAAATGACCTTCTCAGGGCAGCAAGGTAGCTCAGTGGGTAAAGAGCCAGACCTGGAGATGAGAGATGCTGGTTTCAAATGTGGCCTCAGACACTACATAGCTGTGTGACCCTGGGCAAGTCATTTAACTCCCATTGCCTAGACCTTACCACTCTTCTGCCTTGGAACCAATACACAGTATTGATTCTAAGATGGAAGATAAGGGTTTAAAAAAGAAAAGAAAAGGAAAGGAAAGGAAAGAAGAGAAAAGAAAATGGCCATCTCAGGGCAACTAGGTAGCTCAGTGTAAAGAGCCAGATCTGGATACAAGAGATGCTGAGTTCAAATCTGGCCTCAGACACTACATAGCTGTGTGACCCTGGGCAAGTCACTTAACCCTCATTGCCTAGCCCTTGCTACTCTTCTGCCTCGGAGCCAATACTCCTAAGACAGCAGGTCAGGGCTTATAAAAAGCAATTGCCATCTCACTTGATCTTTAGCTACTTTAACTAAAGCGATAGGATGAAGATTGAGAATGTGCCAAAGCCAAGCTTGAGTTCTCTTTGCAAACCACCAGGACCAGGGTGGATTTCTGGGAGCCCCACGAACCTAATGCTTTTCCTTCTCAGAAGACAAATAGTGGGGCCACACTGGCAGCCAGCAGTGGATAGTCTGTTATGGACCTTGGACCCAAACTCCCTTTCTTCTCATGGCCACTTCCCAAAGGCCAGGAATGTGTTCACTTTGCACCCTTTATGGAGTATCCGTAGACCTACAGACAGACAGAGGTTTACTTGCTCCTGGTTTGTTGGTGATAAAATTATTCTTGGGAAGAAATCAACCTTCGTGAAGTAACTCCATCGAGGCCAAATTTATATAATCACAGATAAAAGTCTTACCAGTTGTAGACGGTTAGCATAAACCAATTCAATTCAATTTGATTAGACAAAAAGGAATCCAATGCTGTATGTGCAAGGTGATGGGAACAGAAACACAGAGCTTATCTTCTACTGTATGCAATTGAGGTCCTTAGTACTTTGTTTCCCAGTCGTGGCTGATATCTTGACTTGTGTGTGAGGCAGAGTTGCACAAAGTCACGGGGTAAGAAAATACAAAATACATGCAAAATAATGTTTGGAAGGAGGTGAGGGAAGGTCTCTCCTAGGAAGGAGGCTGCCTGAGGTGAGCCTTAAAGAGAGCAAAGGATTTGAGAAGGCAGAGATAATGTAATAACTGGGCTCAATGTTCCTTTTCAGCTTACCCATTCGAGTTATGGGGATATTATTGTAGGATCGTAGATCTAGAAGTGGAGGGTATCTCAGAGGGCAGCCAGTGAAGCCCCATCATTGAAGAAAACTGAGGGCCGAAGAAGTTAAGTGCATTTACCTATGGTCAAACACACACACACACACACACACACGGACAGAGTCAGGATTTAAGAGGACCTGAGTTTGAATTTAGGTTCTCTGAATCCTGAGAATGAAATAATCACATTTAGACTTTGGGTTTAGAAGCATTAATTGCACTAGTGTTCATTTCCAGAATCAGCTGCCCCACGTCCCATGCATGCCAGGGAAATGGAAAGGTTTTTCTCGTGTGTGTGTATTTGTCCCTGGGACACCCCTGGATTTATTAGTCAGCCCAAAAAAAACCCCATTTTTTCCCTTACTTCACCTACATTTCTCTATGCATCACTCCTTTCTCCTTTCTGTCTCATAGAACAAAGAATAAAAAATAGGGGAAAAAATAGTCCTGCAAAACGAACACATGAAGAAAGTCTGACATCATCTATGGTGCTCCACACCCATAGTTCCCCCCCCACCCCCCACCTCTTCAGGGAAGGGAGGGAGGTGCCTTCTCTTATCTCTTCTTTGGGGCCAAGCTTAGTCAGGATAACTTCAGTTTTAATTGTTTTGTTGCTGGTTTTTTTCCATGGGCTTGCCAATTGCTTAAGCCAAGTTTGGAAACCTTCAGGCTTTTTCCTTCCTTTCTTTTTCCTTCCTCCTCCAAGAGACCCAGCATCTCCAAACATGGCGTCTTGGGGACTTCTCTATGAATGAGAGAGATAGGAGCATGGGATTTAGATCTGGAAGGGACCCTTGCATTTTACAGATGAGTATATTGAGGTCGGAGGGAGTAAATTATACTTTGATTCTATAAACAATTATTAAGCACCCACTACATGCGCTAGAAACTACTCTTTGCATTCAAGGGACTTGTTTTCTTTGTGTACCTAAAGTATACAAGGAGTCTACCTCTAGGACTGGTAGGGATCTCAGTGGCCATGTAATCCAGTCCTTTCACTTTAAAAAGGAAGAAACTGAGGCAAAGGAAGAAGTGACTTAGCCTGCAGTCACTGAAATGACAAACATAAGACATGGGATTTGAACCCTCTTAATCCTAAACTAGGGCTCTTTCTACTGTCTTCCTAGATAGCATATATAGAGGCAGTAGAGAAAGACAAATAGGAACTGAATAGTACATTAAAGTACTGGTTCCTGTCTTCAGATACTAAAAGACAGGCCCATTTTGTTCCATAGTGAATATTTAGAACCTAAACTCTTCATCAGATGCAGGATAAAACACTGCAAAATGAATAGCCCGTATGATCTTGTTGATTGCTTATTAAAAAAAATAAATTTTTATTGAGATCTTTTAAAAAATATCACTATATTTCCCAGTGTATCTTTTCCTTTCTTCTTAGTCCCTTATAGCAAAAAGTAAAAATAGAAAAAAAAAGTTCAGCAAAAATAACACATTGTGGGACAAGTAAGTGGCTCAGTGGATGGGAAGTCCTGGGTTCAAAGTTGACCTCAGACATGCTCTAGCTGTGTGACCCTGAGCAAGTCACTTAACCTAATTACCTAACCCTTACCACTCTTCTGCCTTGGAACCAATATACAGTATTGATTCTAAGATGGAAGGTAAGGATTAAAAAAATAACACACTGAGAAAGTCTGGCATGTTTTGTAGTATTCCACATCCTTAGTCTTCTACCTCTGCAAAGAAGGGAGGGAGATGTCTTCTCTTATTTATTCTTTGGGGTCACGCTTAGACAGGAAAATTTCAGTTTTAATTGTTTTGTTTCTTTCCTTCCTTCCTTCCTTTCTTCCTTCCTTCCTTCTTTCCTTCCTTCCTTCCTTCCTTCCTTCCTTCCTTCCTTCCTT
>NC_058133.1:478352089-478374977 GCF_016433145.1 Gracilinanus agilis | reverse complement strand
TCCTCCCTTCTTCCCTTCTTCCCTTTCTTCCTCCCTTCCTCCCTTTCTCCCTTCCTCCCTTCCTCCTCCCTTCTTCCCTTCTTCCCTTTCTTCCTCCCTTCCTCCCTTTCTCCCTTCCTACGTTCCTTCCTTCCTGGTATCAATTCTAGCAGCAAATGCTAGGCAGCTAAGGCTCAGTAACTTTCCCAGGGTCACACAGCTAGGAGATGTCTGAACCCGGGTCCTCCCGGCTCTAGGTCTGGTTCTGTATGCACTGTATCACCTCGCTGCCCCCGTTGCCCTTCTTTCCATGGCCATTGCTTAAGCCAAGCTTGGCAGCCTTCAGGCTCTCTCCTTCCTTTTTCACTCCCTCTTTCCCAAAGAAACCGAGCATCTCCCCATAGGGCATGTAGGTGACTTCTCGGAGTTAGAGTCTTCATTTGGGCCTCTTCCCTAGAAGGCTGAATCTCTCGTCCTTTTCTTGCCAACTGGGTTGAGCAGGCTCTGGCCCACTCTGAGCCGTACGTCCCTCCACCCTCTACCTTCTGCAAGTCTGCGATGACCACCGGGTGACCCTAGCCCTGGAATGTCCCCTACAATAGGGTCAGGGGGGAGGAGGGGCCGGGCTTTGCTTCTGACATATGCTGATTGCTTACAAGGTGCCCTACAAACACATTGTCAGCAAAATCAGCTGTTTTCAGTGTTCTCCCCGGGCTGGACAATAATACACCAGCATGCGGCCCAGGGTTGTCATGGCTCTTTCTCCCTTATGCATGCTTAATTGACAATTAAGCCTGGGCTTTGAACGAGCCTGGCTTCCTTTGATGTGCCCTCATCTTTTCCAGCAAGTGTCACAGGGGCCACCCTTTGTCTTCCTCTATTAGGGGACCCCAGTTACTGTAGCAGCGTCGAGGGGTTCATTTATCTTCAGCCTCCACCGCCTTTCTCGCCCCCATCCCAAAGCCAGCCAGCAGGAGCTGTCCCTGGCTAGAGGCTCTGGTGACAGGCCATTCTGCACCTCCTTTGGAGCACAATTGGAGTGATGGCCTCTGCCTCGATTGCGGAGCTGAATCTAGAGAAAGGCTCCGGAGAGGTCAGAGGGGAAGGCGCAGGGAATTGATGGGACGGGTTGGAGACTGGTGCTCGTATTGATTGCTCCGAAGGAGCAGGAGGTGGAGGAGGAAGTTGGCGTGGGCTGAGGATCCGGATAGCCTTGGCACGAGTCAGGATTTCGGCTTTCGGGAGACTCACCGGCGGACTTGTTCGTCATACCCTTCACCCTCGAGGGCAAGGAGTGTCTCTAGGTGCCCGGCCGAAAAGATCAGACCCAAAGGCTGAGAAGGAGATGAAGGAATGGCAAGCATTCTTCATGGAGTCGAGGGAGATCTGGGTTCAAATCTTGCCTCTGATAGCCCAATAGAGTTACATAGGAGGATAGTTGTACTACAGTAATTCTGATCGTTGTGTAACCGTGGACAATTCCTGCCTCATTTTCCTCATCTGAAAACAGGAATAAAATGCTTCTTGCAGAACTTATATTGCAAGGTTGTGGTAAGTGTCACAGATGTGTAAAGCATTTTTATAGGTCTTAAAATAATCTACAAAAGGTGGTTGCCACCAAGCTGGATAGAGAGCCAGGCTGGGAGACAGGAGGCCCTGGATTCAAATTTGACCTCAGATACTCCCTAGTTGTGTGATCCTAGGCAAATGACAACTCCAATTGCCTGGTCTTTACTTCTGCTTTGGAACCAATACTTCGTATCGATTCTAAGACAGAAGGTAAGGGTTTAAAAAAATAATAATCTACAAGAGCTGGCTGTTATTCATCCTAATTTCTTTCATTCTTCCCTGTAGAGCAGTGTTGTCAAACTCAAATAGAAATGGAGTTACTGATCTATAAAGAAGGATCCCTGTGGGTTGCATAGTGACTTCATTTTAAAATGTATTGTTGGGGACAGCTGGGTAGCTGAGTGGATTGAGAGCCAGACCTAGAGATGGGAGGTCCTGGGTTCAAATCGGACTTCAGAAACTTCCCAGTTGTGTGACCCTGGGCAAGTCACTTGACCCCCATTGCCTAGCCCTTACCACTCTTCTGCCTTGGAACCAATATGTAGTTTTTTTATTTTATTATATTTTATTTTTGAATTTTGAATATTTTCCCATAGTTACATATTTCATGTTCTTTCCCTCTCTCCCAAACCCTCCCATCCCCCTGTAGCTGACACACAATTTACATGTATCATTGATGAAGACCTAATTCCATATTATTGATAGTTGGACTAGAGTTATCATTTAGTGTCTTCATCCCCAGATATCCCCATCAGCCCATGTGGAACCAATATATAGTATTGATTCTAAGACAGAAGGTAAGGGTTTTTTTTTAAAAAAAGTATTGTTATCTATGTTTTATTGTGTTTTTATTTATTTTGTTAACTATTTCCCAATTACATTTTAATTTGGTTTGGAGAACCCTTGGTTCAATGTTTGACCCTTCAGCTATAGAATGTTGGCAAGGATTATTCTCCTGGTTTTAAAAGGAAGGATCGCAAATTTAGAGCCAGAAACAGCCTCTGAGGCTATTGAGTCCATCCCCCTCATTTCAAGGATTAGGAAACTGAGGCACAGTGGTGTGATGACTTGCTCAGGTTTTGGAGTCTCGAGGAAACTTTGCTACATAGAGAAGGAAAGTATGACATGTGATGGGACCTTCCACCATCTTGGATCTCAATCCATTTCTCTTTCTCCCAGAATGTGGATCATAAGAGACTCTCACAGAAGAAGTAGTTCTTCCCCTTCCTGTAGTCACTGCCTATGCCCACTAGATGTTAAATCACCGCATATCAGGTCTTAGCTGCAGAGTAGGGATTAATGAGACAACAGGACAAGATAGTGGTTCTCAGCCTTTTTGTTCCCAGCATCCCTTTGTTCCCTTAAGAAATACTGAACGCTCCCTCCTCCCAAGAAATGTATTTATGTGGGTTAAATCTAATGACATTTATTGTATTGGAATGTAAATGTCCTAGTATAATTGTAAAAATAATTTTGACCTCGTGGACCCCCTGGAAGGGCATCAGGGTCCCACGGCAGTCTCCATATTTTACTCTGAGAACTGCTCATATGGAGGACAGGATACTTGACTTGAATTCAAAGGGCTTAGATTTCAGGCCCAGATTTTTGACTTGTTAGCTGTATGACCCTGGACAAGTCCCCACTTCCTCAGTTTTCTCATCTGCAAAATGAATGGGCTGGACGAGCTGGTTTCTGAGGTCCTTTCTAGGGCTCCATCTGTGATCCTCTGTGGCTGTGCTCTTCCTTAGTATCCTCCAAACTCAGCTTCCCCTCCTGGTAGTCAGGTTCTACCTTACAGATAAAGGAAGCTGATGCCTAGCCCGGAGAAGCTCTGCCCTTCCTAAGAGCTGAAGGAATGCATGTTGGGACTGAATCATCTTCCAGTTGTTTGCTGTGAAGCCAGCAGTGGCCCAAATGCCCCTTCCCTCCCCTGGCTCCTTCTGGCTCCCATACTCCTTGAGCTCTTCTCTGAGAGGCTTGAGGAGGGGGTTGACTAGAGCCGGGGAGGGAGGTGGGTCTGGCCTGTCTGGTCACTTTACTACTTTCTCTCTGACTCTCGCTTCTAGGACAGACTTGTCCCTTTGAGCCGGGGGCAGAGGGGGGGGGGGGACAAATGAAAGCTCCCTTTTACTGCCCCCATCCCTAGCCTTGCTGGGATTTGAACTGCCCTTGCAATCTGAATGCCTGCGGGTACTAAATGCCTTAACAACTTAATGGGGCCCCCAGACAGGACCCAGGGACCCTTTGCTCACCCCTGGGAGCTCCTCCTTCCCCTGGGCAGGGGACAATGGGGAACAATTTATGATGCCAGTCATAAAAATATTCCCCTTAGCAGCGAAGCGCCCTCCTCCCTGCCCGAGTCCCTAACAGCACTTGTTCCCAAAAGGCTGATGATTTCGGTTCAGAAAAAGGAGCCAGTCTGGATCTCTTCTCGAATTCCCAGCTTCAGTTGGAGGTGAGCCATTGTGTTTCAATAGAGTGAGGTTACTGTAAAGGCTTCACCTCCCCATTCCTCTGCCTTAGGACTTTGTGGGACAATCCCATTATCTGCGGATTGGAAGGTCACGTTATCTTACAGCACCACCCCACAGGCCATCCTTTGGTTGGGGAAGACAATCAGGATATTAATAAGATTAGCCGAGCTAACCCTTGGAGCTGGCTGGCTGCTGTACCCCCACCTTCTGATAGCCAGCCAGCCAGCCAGATTCTGGGGTCTGCATACAAAGAAATCCAGCCCACCAGCCCAGGAGGGCTTCATTTGCTCACAAAGAGGACCAGCGACAGAGATATGGGAGCCCATTGTAACAGGCTGCCTAGGGAACATGCCTATCTCCTGGGACGATCCTTCAGAGATTTGAGGACTCAGAGTACAAATGTCATCAGCCGTGAAGAGGAAGGAGGAACCCCAGAGCACACCCATGGGCAGCTCCCAGGAGGAAGCCCCTTTTCGTCTCCATGTTTAGATAATCCGAGTTATGAAACCTGGGTGGATGCAGGGAGATGACATTTGATTCTCATCGCTTGTGATGTTCCTGGCTGAAATGATACAAAAAATACATGATGATGATGAGGATGATGATGAGGATGATAATAACTAACATTTTTCTAGTGCTTTAAGGTTTGCCAGGTAGATATTTTATCTCATGGGGACCTTAAGTCCAAAATCTCAAAAGAGGAGCAAAAAAGGGAAGCATATGAACAAAATATATTCTACATAGGTGTAGGATCACTGTCTTAGAGCTTAAGGGGACCTTTGGATTTAGTTAAACCCTCCCATTTTATGGGTGAGGAAACTGAGGCCCAGAAGTGAAGTGGTTTGCCCAAAGTCACACAGGGAGTGAATGACAGGGCTGAGATGCTAACCAGGGCTAGGATTTGAACCAAGGTGTTTTCCCTTTGTTGTCGTTTAGTCCTTTTCAGTTGTGTCTGACTCTTCATGACCCCATTTGGGGTTTTCTTGGAAAACCACTAGAGTGGTTTGTCATTTCCTTCTCCAGCTCATTTGACAGATGAGGGAACTGAGGCAAACAGGGTTAAGTGACTTGCTCAGCGTCACAGAGGTAGTAAATGTTGGAAGTCAAATTTGAACTCAGCTTTTCCTGTCTCCTGGCCTGGCTTTCTCTCTACTGTGCCTTCATATTTCCAGATCCTCCAACTTAAACTCATCTTTTTCTTTGTAAATGGTGGAAGGATAAGGAATCAAAAGTCTTCCCTGCCCAGCTCTACTTCTTACTGCCTATATTAACATAGATAGGTTCTTCTGGGGGAGGGGGAAATCCTCAAATTTTCTTTGATCTGAGAAAAAATAAATCCAGAAGATATCAAAGATGGCTTGAAGTCCTAAATTCTACAAGCAATTGGAAGATATGCCTAGAGCTGTGTAATAGTTAAAGGAGTCCCTTTTTCCTATTTCCGAGTTGACCTTTGTGTGGGCAGCTGAGAGAACAGTGGAAAGGGCATCAGACTTGGAGCCAGGAAGATCTGAGTTCAAATTCATCCTTAGACTCTTACTAGATAAATGCATGACCCTGGGCAACTCATGTAACCACTATCAGTCTCAGTTTCATAAATGGAAGATGAGGGGCATAATAGCATTTACTTCCCAGAGTTGTCATGAGGATCAAATGAAACATTGCCTGTGAAGAACTTAGCACAGTGCCTGGCTCATAGCTGGCCTTTAATAAATACATGTTTTCTCTCTTTCTTTGCCAAATCACTATCCTTACTACCATCATCAATTATTACTACTATCATTTTTCATTTTGCCTTTTTATTGTTATTTTTCTGTACTCAACAAATACCAACAAACATGAACATTTTCATAGACAAAGAAAACCAGTAAGAGAGGATTGTGTGTATATAAAACTTGAGTCTCATTATATACAACTTGGAGTTAAAAAAAAAAGTATATATTGAATTCATCACATTTGTTCTAAAACTATCTTTCTTTCTTTCTCTGTCTCTGTCTCTGTCTCTGTCTCTCTCTCTCTCTGTCTCTCTGTCTCTGTCTCTGTCTCTGTCTCTGTCTCTCTCTCTCTCTCTCTCTGTCTCTGTCTCTGTCTCTCTCTCTCTCCCTCCCTCCCTCTCTCCCTCCCTTCCTTCTCTTCCTATAGCTCTCATTTTCTCTCTTTTTTTTTATCTTCACTTTCCATCTTAGAATCAAGACTGTATATTGGTTTAAGGGCTAAGCAACTAGTAAGTGACTTGTCCAAGGTCACATAGCTAGGAAGTCTGAAGCTAGATTTGAACCCAGGTTGTCCCATCTCATCTCTAAGCCTATCTCTGTCCACTGAGCCACCTAGCTGCCTGCTTTTTTCTCTTTTTTTTTCCCCTTTCTTTTTTCAGTTTATGCAATATTGGAATTCATTCTGCTTTAAATTTTTGAAATTCACTGGTAAATTCATCTAGTCCTGAGGTGAGAGTGGGAGTCTTTGGGATGCCCTCATCTTCTATCTTAGAATCAATACAAAGTATTGGTTCTAAGGCAAAAGAGGGGTAAGGATTAGGCAAATTGGTGTCAAGTGACTTGCCCAGGGTCACATAGCTAGGAAGCCAAATTTGAACCCAGGACCTCCCATCTCTGGGCCTAACTCTTAATCCATTGAGCCACCCAGCTGCCCCCTATTCCATTATCTTTAAATTAAATTATCTCTCACTTTTATAATTTGTACTTTGACTCACATTTGTTAGGATTAAATTATTCTCCATTTAAGATTTAATCTTTCTTGAACATTTTTTGTTGATTATGATTTTTATTGCATTGTGGTCAGTGTTTGGCATGATTAATATTTCTGCTTTTCTGTATTTTCTTATGAAGTTTTCATGTCTTATAACTTGATAAATTTTTGTAAAGATACAATACAAAATTAAGAAAATATATATTCTTTTTTCCTATTCAATGATTGCCAGAGAGCTATTCATAACAAATTTTTCTAAAATTCTATTCAAAGTTCTTCTTTAGTTTCCTTTTTTGTTGTTGTTATTTTGTTAGATTTACCTAGGTCTGAGAGGGGATAGATTGAGATATCCAAGTATTGTTGTTTTGCTATCTATTTTTAAAAATTTGATTGACTTTTACATAAAGTATCAACCTTTATATAAAATTGATATTATTTCATTGTCTATAATGCCATTAATCATAATATAGATTCCTTGGTTTTTTTTTTAACCATTTCTAGTTTTACTATTTTTCTACTGCCCTATCTATGTTCCCTTCTCCTCACCCAGATTCTAATAATTGGTTCTTAAATGTTTTATTTCCTTTTTTTAAATTAAAAAAAATTTTTTTAAACCCTTACCTTCCGTCTTGGGGTCAATATTGTGTATTGGCTCCAAGGCAGAAGAGTGGTAAGGGTAGGCAATGGGGGTCAAGTGACTTGCCCAGGGTCACACAGATGGGAAGTGTCTGAGGCCAGACTTTATTTCCTTTTAATCATTCCTTTATGTTGGATTCTTCTAAGTCAGAGTTTTTTTACTCCCCTTGTGACTTTACTTTCCCTCTTGAGCTCCTTCCTCCCCTTTCCCTATTCCTGCCTCTTTCCCTTTTGAGTTTAATGTATTACTCTGCTAAACTCTCTGTCTGTTTGTCTGTCTCTGTTCAGTTCTTCATGTGGTTCAAATAAGAGTGAGATTCAGGAGATACTTCTTTCCTCCACCCCTTTCTCCTGGTTTATATTCTGTTCTTTTCACATACCCTAGTTATGAGACATGATAATTTCCACCACTTTCTTCCTCTCTTCTTCCTGACTATACTATTTTGTCTCTTCCCTTTTCTTTCCCATCTTAGGCAAAGCTATCCTTAGGCCCTCCTATTGGTTTCACCTTTATGATCTTCAAAGACATTAGGATTTTGAAGGAACATTTATTTTTCTCCCCTGATAGACTGTAAGGACTTCATCATTACTTTGTTGTGTTGTTTTTCATGACCCCCACTTTTTTTTTTGCAAAGATACTGGAGTGGTTTGCCATTTCTTTCTCTAGCTCATTTGACAGAAGAGAAAAACTGAGGCAAACAGGATAAAATGACTTGCCCAGGATCACACAGCTAGGAAGGATCTGAGGCCAGATTTGAACTCATGAAAATAAGTCTTCTTGATTTTAAACCCAGTGATCTATTCACTGTGCTACCTAGCTGCTCTTCTCATTATTTAGCCCTTTCCAAATTATAAAAAAAAATCTCTACCTTTCTTGGTTTCTTTTTTTCTCTGTATTTTCATTTTAATGTTTCTTTTCAACTCTAATACTTTCATCAGGAATGCTTAAAAATCCATTTCTTCCCCCTGAATGACTCGACTTAGTGCTGTAGAATAAGTCATTTTCAATTATGTCTACATCTTTTATTTTTTGGAATTCATTAGTCCAACACTTTTTCCTTCAATATATTAGTTGCTTCCAAGTTTTGTGTCATTAGAAATAAAATCTTTAAAAAAAGTTTTTTTTTTTTTTGCTTGCTTACAGTATTTTTTTTTTATTTAACCTGAGAGCCCAGAGTTTTGGCTTTGACATTCTTGGGGATGTTTATTTTTCAGATTCTTTCAGGAGATGACTGGTAAAAATCTCTTTATTTTCACTTTGCCCTCTGGTTCTAGGAAGTCCAGGAGTTTCCATTTATGATTTCTTGAAATATGGTACCCCGGAAGTGTGTTCTGCATGATAATAAAAATAAAATTAAAGAAAGAAAGAAAAATAAAAAAAAGAAAAATGTTATCTAGAATTTGGGAGGGACTTATATATTTCAGAAAGTTCAATAATTCATAAATTATCTTTCCTTGGCCCAAGTCATTTAATGTTGATAGTAAATACCTTACTTTTTCTTTCTTTTTTTTCAATTAAAAAAAAAACCTCTTGATTTTGTTCTAATATTTCATCTTGTCCTATGGAGAAATTGTCCTCTGTTTGATCTATTCTCTTTAAATCTCTTGCTTCATTTTTTCCAGATAATATTTATTCCAAGCCTTCCCCTCTCCCCTTCCTTTGAGACTATTTGTTGTAGAGTTGGCCTCTTCTGAGTTTCCCTCTTGGGAATCTCCATGACCCATATTTCTTCATAGTGTTCAGTGTCGTCTTAGATATTCATTCCTATCTCCAACTTCAGTTGCTGATCAGAATTTTTGTACCTGGGCTTGACTCTACTTGGTCCCTCACTCTTGGATGATGGGGTGATCAGACTGTGAGTTCCTGAAATATTTCCTGAATTCCCTCCCACTGGCTTCCACCTTTCTCTATGACAGATTTTGGCATCCCCTGTCAGAAGTCTATGGTCAGTTGTCCTTGGTCAGGGCCTTATCTGGACTAATTGTCTATTCATCTGAACTCATGCTGGCTTTCCTGGTGGAATGCCTCATTAGGCACTTTTGACTTCTGGATGTTTTTTTGGTGCCATCTTGGGTAGAATGAGGAAACTTCTGAATCTTTCTCCTTGGATTTCTTCATCATTATTCAGTCTGGTGCCTTTTTTTTTTTAATCACTGTTAGAGTACAAGTGGGAGATCTGAGCTCTTCTATGACCTTTCATCTTCCATCTTAACCAGAAGTGTATGATTATTTTTGACTGAAAGGTAGGAAGGTGGTGTTAAAAAACAACAACAAAACAACTGAGTTCCTCTCCCCATCCTGTGACTTCCTATCTATGTCTTAGGTTGGGGAGGGTGAGATATTTGGAGGGAGAAAGGGAAAAAGTTTTTCTTCTCCTTTGAGCCTCAGTTATCTCATCTATATTATGGAGAAGATAGGTAGTCTTTGACTAACCATTAGAGAGATATCCTCAAAACTAGGAAGATCTAGCTTCAAGTCCTGCTTCTGTATGAAGCCAGGTACCTCCCTTAAGCATTCAGTGCCCCCCAAACAATTCTTTAATATTTAAATTGCAATGCAGGTGTAAATCACTCCCTCACTGGATACCCTACACCTATTTTTGGTTGATTAAAAAAAAAGTAATGAGGTAGCTAGATGGCATAAAGGATTGAACAATGGACTTTGACTCAAAAAGCCCTGAGTTCAAAATCTGCCTCATACACTTACTAGCAATGGGACCTTGGGTCAGTTGCTAACCTCTGCCTGCCTCAGTTTCTCCAGTTGTAAGCTGAGGATAGTAATAGCTCCTATGTCCCTGGGACAAGGTGAAGCTTGAATGAACTATCATTTGTAAAGTGCTTAGTACAGTGCTTGGCACTCAGTAATCTTGTTCCCTTCCCAATAATTCTTCCGATACCTACAGGGGGATCCAGTGAGATAATTCATGTGAAAATTTTGGTAACTATAAAGTGTTACACAAACAGAAGTTACCCCCCCCCCTACCCCCTTCCCACAAACACCCTTCTATGTTCTTATTTGTAGGATTTGTGGGATTTCAGGAACCTTTTTCAAATCAACATTCTGCCAGGCAATATGGATAAAAGGCTCTCAAATACAATTCGCTGTACCTGCTGCCAAGGTATAGCCAGCCAGGAAGCACACACCTGGTGGGGTGGGGCTGAGAGACTCCACATGTTCCTGAGAATGATGGGAGGTCAGGATCACAGGCTGGGGAGTCAGAGCTGACCCTGAACTTTCCTGGCCCCAACAAGGCATTTTGTCTTTTCACTAAAAGGAGCTGTAAACACCCTCCTTTTGCAAAGCATGTTGGGAATTGGTCCTCCAGTCTGCCAGTCAGGAGAGACCCTTAGCATAGGAATGGAGGCCTTTGTTCTCCCCTATGATGGCCCCTCAGTATTTTTTTTTAAATAAGGAGAGCTGAGAAGGTGAAGGGAAGGATGGACAAAGAGGTAAACTGAGTATAGGAAGGGGCGGCTAGGTGACTCAGTGGATAGAGAGATGGGAGGTCCTGGGTGAAAATCTGACCTCAGACACTTCCTAGCTGTGTGATCTTGGACAAGTCACTTAACCTCATTGACTGGCCCTTATCGCTCTTCTGCCTCGGTTCTAAGACAGAAGGTAAGGGTTTAAGTAAACCAAAAATAAACAAAAAGCAAAGAACCCCAAGCGGTGTAGGAAAGAGAAAGAGTAATGGATGAGAGTTGGAAAATCAATTGCTGAAGGATGTTGCCCTTGCTCAGCTCAGTGCCTGGCACATATTAGGCAAATGAATAAATGCTTCTTGAATCCAATCATCGAACTGATAGATGAAGTGTTCAGAGCCTACTTCAGCCCCCGCAATTCATAACTTACTCATGTCTTCCTTAGCTCTCTTCGGTGGCGGTTCCAGTTCTGGGCCGTGGCCCTAAGATCTGACGGGAAGAAATTTCCTCAGAAGCAATCTTTTTGATGAGGCCAGCCTTTGGCGGGTCAGGAGTTAACAAGGAAAGGACTTAATCATTTTAATGCTTTCTAGTCCTTCAGAGTAAACCTCAGCCCTGGCTTTCTCAGGGCACCCACCTCATCAACTCCCCCAGAGTCAGAAAATAACACAGAACAGATGATCTCTGGCTCTTAATTACTTTCCGAGGGAAAGTGAGCAACCTTCTTTTGGGTCACAGAGCCAGGCGAGATTTATGATTCTTTGGGACAGTTTGAGACCCCGAGCATATCACTCTCCAGGCTGAGGAGCCTTGGGAAGTATCTATGAAGTCAGGAAAGAAGAGGCAGGCTGGGGCCTCGTGAATTAGCGTGATGGAGTGGAAGGAGCTTGGTTTGGAGTCAGAAGAGTGTTAGGTCCCAGCTCTGCTTACTACCTGGATGACCTTGGGCAAGTCACTGGGCTATGTCAATCTCACAGGATCTCTCCTCATCTTTAAAGTAAACCTCAGTTTCCCCAATATGTAAAATGAAGGGAGTTGACTAGGCAGCTTCTGAGGTCCCTTCCATCTGGCCATTTAGAGATGACTTCAAAATGTTTAAAACTATGGTCCTAGTGCTCTCCAAGAAGAACATAATTTTCAGAGCCAGGTAGGTGGCTCAGTGGATAGAGAGCCAGGCCTGTAATCCAGAGATCTGGGTTCAAATTTGGCCTCAGATACTTCCTAGCAATGTGACCCTGGGTAGTAAGTCAGTTAACCCCAATTGCCTAGCACTTACTGCTTTTCTGCCTTAGAACCGATACTTAGTTTTGATTCTAAGGTGGAAGATAAGGTGTTTCTTTTAAAAGAAAATATCACTTTCTATTCCTCCCCCCTTGTGAGTTAAAGATTATTTTATTGCAACTATAAAACAATATTGCTTCCTTTAGTGGGATGTCTCTACATGGATTAATTGATTTGCATAATTTAAATAATGACTTAAAAAATAGACTCTGACCTAGTTTGTGGCTATAACGAGTCTCTTTTCCAATCAGTCAATTAGCAAACATTATTAAGCAGTTGTTGTATGCCAGATCACGTGTTTGGTATTAGGGATATAACATCCCCCCCCATCTCTAAATAAATGAAACTGTCCCTATTCTTATGGCACTTATTTATATTCTTTTGAAATAAAAATAGATATACAACATTCATACAACATAAGTAGATACAGGATTTGAACCCAGATTTGTAACCCAGCTTTTGTTCGGTCGTGTCCAACTTTTCGTGATCTCTTTTGGTTTTCCTTGGCAAAGAGACTGGAGTGGTTTGTCATTTCCTTCTGTAGCTTATTTGACAGATGAAACTGAGGCAAACAGGGTTAAGTGACTTGCCCAGGGTCATACAGCTAGTAAGCATCTAAGGTCAAATTTGAACTCATGAAGATGGGTTTTCCTGACTCCAGGGCCACCTAAGTGTCCCACAGACCAAATTTAGCCTGGGTTCAAATTCTACTCATGATGCTTACTACCTGTACGATCTTGTCCAGGGGGAAGGGCCAAGCATTTATTTAACACTTACTGTATACTCGGACTTTACAAAAATGGACTCGTCCCAGGTCATAAACTTTCTGGGTCTCGTTTTTCTCATTTGTAAAATGAGAGGGTTGGATCAGTTGACTCCTGAGGACCTTTCCAACTCTGACTCTCTGATCCTCAGTACTTAATGTTATTAAACAGAAAATAAATATGAGAAAGTTAGGGAGGAAGGGCATTAGCAGTGTAGAAAAACAGGTCCCTCCTCTTCCAAGAAGATAGGAGTCTGGCCAGCCTCTGGTGACCTATAAGGAGTTAGGGTATTAGATAAAAAATGAGATAAATCCTTTTGTGTGTGGAATAGGGTGGGGGGATTCTTAATTATATTAAGATGATAATTAAAACAATAGCTCTGAGAGCCTTGGGTTCCTCTGGGTTCAGCTCCCAAAGCCAAATCTCCAGTAGGGATATGCACCATTGTAGGGTTTTACAGCTACAATCATTGTCTCTCCCTCCCTCTCTCTGTCCCTCCCTCCCTTCTTCCCTCCCTGTGTCAGAGACTATGTGCTGTTAGAAGTCTTCCGGCTTTATTGGGGGGTCATCAGAGCTTTACAACAGCAGCAGATTGGGAGGAGCCAGTCACAATAAACAGATTTACAATGGATATAAACTAGACACCTTAGAACTCAGGACTTTCAAGACTTTGAGTGGCAGCCAGGAGTCTGCCTATCTACTGAAGGGATGAGTTTAAGAATTCATGGGGGCTGTAACTCTTAGCCCTTGATGATACTTCTTTGCTGACATACCCCAGGAATCTGTTTTTTTTTTCCAATCTTTTTTTTTTTGGGGGGGGGGTCTTTTTCTGCGAAACATTTTGGTCAGTGACTTGGGATAAAATTGTAGATGGTATCTTTATCTGATTTGTAGATGGTACAAAGGGAGGAGGGATGGCTAACGTACTGGAGATCAGAGTCAGAATCCAGCATGAGTTCAACAGTCTTAGAGCAAATGTTCTCAAACTTTTTGAGAGGTTTCAGAACCCCCTTACACTTTAAAATTTATTGAAGACCCCCCAAAACATTTGTATTTATTGGTCATACCCATCAATATTTTCTGCGTTAGAAATTAAACCGGACAGATATCTGAAATACTTATTTAATTCACATAAAAATTCACAATAGGAAAAAGGTTAAAAGAAGCAAAAATGAAGCATAAGAAACCCATTACACATGAACATAAATAACTTTAATGAAGGATAACTATATTCCAAAACAAAAGAATTAGTGAGTAAATTGGCATCGTTGCTATTTAGTTGTTTTCAGTCCAATCCAACTCTTCCTGACCTCATCTGGGGATTTCTTGGCAAAGATACTGGAGTGGTTTGCCATTTCCTTCTCTAATTTTTTTGACAGACGAGGAAACCCAGGCAAACAAGATTCAGTGACTTGCTCAGGGTCACACACAGAGGTCTTCATGCTTCAGGCCCCACACTGTCCATTGTGCCACCTAGTCTCATTGTTTTGCATATTTTGAAAATCTCTTTAATGCCTTGCTTACCAACTGCATTCTTATATCTGCTTCTGCATTCATTCTGCATTTGAACTGTTGCAATCTGTTGTTTGGAGGCTATGAAGAAAGTATTGCCTCACACAGATTTGTAGTTTGATAAGGGAGAAGTATTTTAATGGGCAAATAACTCCTTAGTATTATTGTGAAAAGTTTTGACCTGGAGGACACTCTGAAAGGGTATCAGGGACCCTTCAAGGTGTGGACCATATTTTGAGAACCTATTAGCTAGATCTTTTGGGGCTGGATCTCAGAAGATGAAATTTAATCTAAGTAAATGTAAAGTCATATAGGGGTTCAAAAAATCATCTTCACAAGTACAGGGTAGGAGAGGAATGGTTAAATAGCAAATTGTCTGAAAAAGTTCTCTAGAGTATTTTTAATGGTTTGCAGACTCAAGTAGGAGTCAGCAGGCTGATTCAGTGGCCCCAAAAAGTGAATGTCATTTGGGGCTGCATTAAGAGAAACAAAGGTTGCAGGAATGAGGAAGTAATAGTGCCTCTGTACTATGCCCTCAACTGGAGTATTGTGTTCAGGCCTTGGACCCTTCAATTCAAAAGGAACATTGATAATCAGATCATTCTAAGGAGGTCAAGAATTATGGCTAAGGGCCTTGAGTCCATGTCCTCTGTCAGGCAGTTAAAGGTCCTAGGCATGTATGGCCTGGAGAAGAGGACACTTTGAGGGACAATAGGTAGAAGTTAAAAGAAGCAAATTTGGGGTTGATGTCAGGGAAATTTTCCATTAATTAGAGCTGCCCCAAAGTGGAAAGCCTACCTATGAGGTAGTGGGTTCTCTCTCTTTAGAGATCTTTATACAGAGGTTGGATGGTTGATTGTCAGGTAGGTTATAGTAGGGGATTCCTTTTAGGTTTTAGTTGGTTTAGATGGTTGCCAAGGATCTCCATAGCTCTCAAATTCTGTGAAACTGTGAGTGTATCACCTTTAGAGTCCTAGTAAATTATTTTATTAGGAAATTTTGAAGGCATCTGAATAATAAAAATAATAACTTCTTATTTAGTCATTGTCATGTCCAACTCTGTGTGACTCTGTGGGGTTTTCTTGGCAAGGATACTGGAGTAGTTTGTCACTTCCTTCTCCAGTAGATCTTTTATTGATTATTATAATAATATAGGTATTACAAATATACCAATAATACACAAAAATATATTTCAATTAAATGAATTATAAAATTATAAATAAATAACATGATAATATAATATAATTCAAGTAATAATAGTAATGAGAGCTCAAATTTTATAGGACTTTAAGCTATTCACAGAAATGTACATATTTTGAGTCTCTAAAACAAACCTGGGAGGTAATTATTATTTTTATATTTTTATTATTATTATCTCCATTTTATAAAGGAAGAAACTGACTGTCAGTAAAGTTAAATGACTTATGATCACACAGCTAGCAAGTACCTGAGATGGGATTTGAAGTCAGAGCTTCCTGGCTTCTGGGGCTTCAAGACTAGCATCCTATGTCATATATCTTCTAAAAAAACCTCCAGTTGTATCAGTGCTATCCATATATGCCTGGGATATATAAACATGAGGTACTAAAAGTGTTTTGTTTTTTTTTTGAAGTGGGGAGGTAGTTAGGTACAATGGTTACAACACAGGACATAAAGAGTAGTTAGGTACAGTGGTTACAACACAGGACATAAAGTCAGGAAGTCCTGGGTTCAAATCCAGCTCCAGATATTTGCTAGCTATATTACCCTGAGCAAGTCACTTAACCTATCTCTGACTCAGTTTTCCTATCCATAAAATGAGGATGATAACATAACTGATTTCCAAGGGTGGCTGTGAGGATCCATGAGATCCTGTTTATAAATTTTTGTGCAAATGAAAATTAAAACTTTGCAAACTTCAGAGTGTCATTATAGCAGTGGAAATCTCAGAAGAGCAGGGCTGACCACCCCTGCCCACTGCCCATCATCTGGCTGTGGCAGGATTGTACACGAGGACAGATACATCCAAGGCATTATGTAGTGCCTCCTCCCTTTTTAGTCCTTATATTTCCCAACATATAGTGATAGGCAATTAAGGGGGTGGATATTCAGCTACCCTAAGTTTCACTTCAATCAATAAGCATTTATTCATCTTCTACTATGCCCCAAATACTGTGCTAGGTTTGGGGAATCAAAAACAAAACAAAACAAAAATTCCTACCCTCAGGGTGTTTCTATTCTATTTGGGAGACCCTATAATCAAAGGAAATATAAGAAAGTATTTGGGAACGGGAGGAGGCACTGCCATCATTGAGGAGGTGGTAATAGAGCTGAGCTCTGAAGGAAGTTAGTGATTCTGTGAGAAGGAAATGAGGAGGGAGGGCATTCTAGGGAGGTAGGGATGGCAAAAGCACGGAAATCAGACATGGAAAGTCTGTATGAGTAACAGTAGGGAGGCTCATCTGCTGGACCAAAGAGTTTCTAAAAGGGATTTAGGAGCAGCAATCCTAAAAAGGTAGGCTAAGAATGTAGGGGATATGGGCAAACTTAGGCACAAAACATAGGCCACTGAAAGATGAAGGGACAGCACTTAGGATGGTGATGGCAAACCTATGACACACGTGTCAGCACTGACACACGTAGCCATTTTCAATGACATGCGGCTGCATACAGAGAAGTATGGGGCCACAAGCCGAGGATGAAACTTTTGCTGTGGTGTAGTGTAGACACTCTAGGCACTATGGAGGACAATTCTACCTATATTAATTTACCTATTTTTGTTTATTAAATGCAGTTATATATTATAATTACGCATTTTTGTAATTTAAACTATAAATATCGCGAGATTTTGTTTTTTTTCTTGAAGTGACACACCATACCAGTTATCTCGGGTTTTTTTGGCAAATTTTGACACACCAAGCTCAAAAGGTTGTCTATTGCTGACTTAGGAGTATTGGTATTGCCTCTCCCCACTCCACTGGGACTTAAAAAAATTCCCATCCCACAGCCTTCTCCAGGAGGATGGAGGTGGGAGTCAGGGAAGGAGGAACTGTGATCCCAGAGCCAGAGAACCTGGTTTTGAATGCTAGTTCTGCTACTTAGTATGTCCTTTGACAAATCACCTCTTTAGACTTCAGTTTCCTCCTGTGTAAAATGAAGGGGTTGGACTAGGTGACTTCTCAGGTCTCTTAAAGTTCTTCTGGCCCTTCTATGGTCCTATGCCTCTGAGATGCCTTTCAGTCCTAAATAATAGCTGGGATTTTAGCATTTACAAAGTACTTTACATGTTATCTCATTTCATCTTCATAACAACTTGTGAGGTAGGTGCTATATTATTATTCCCATTTTACAGATAAAATAAGCCTGGGAGAGATTAAGTGACTTATAGGGGTTTCAAAACTAGTCAACATATGAGCCGGGATTTGAACCCTAATCTTCCTGACTTGATGTCTAACTCTCTATCCCCTACTACCAAGCTGCCCTAAATCCAGAGTGCTATGTAGCTTGCCAGCTAGGACCCTTCTCTCCAAGGCCCTTAGAGTAGTTCCCTGACCACATCAAGGCTTTCAAAGCCTTCTAATGTCAGACACTTCCATCACCCAGCTTCCCTGCTCTAGGATTGCCCTCAATCCCAAGCCTCAGTGGGCAGCTCATAAATCACAATTGATGATGATGATGACGATGATGATGATTGGGGGGTGGGGGTGGGGGAGGAACAGCCCTCAGGGAACCTTTTCAAGAGGCCCTAGGTTGACTGGACAATCCCCCCATGGGGTGTCTCTGCTGCTTTCTGGGGGCTCTGGTTTAAGATGCTCTTCTGAGAGCATTGTCTCCCAATGCGATCGTGCCTAGAGATCCCCATGAATAGGCCACAGAGATGGAAACCCTCTCTTTTCTAAGAGGATTTTATTAGCTCTTCCGTCACAATATAGATGTCTGTTTATATTGGACCTGCCTCTTGTTTGGGCACCTCTCGGCTCAGTCCTCACGCAACTTTATGGTCTTTGCCCTTTTCCCTAGACAAACTGGGAGCATCATCATTATCATCTGTTCAAGCCAAGCACGGCCACTTTTGTCCCTAGCCAGGGTAAGGCGGCAGGGCTGTCCAGGAGCTCTTTCAAAAGACCAGGCCAGCATGCTGTCCACTGGGGCCCAGACTGTGGTTTATTGGGCTGCGCAGCCGTCACAGTAGTAGACACTCAACTGTTTTCTTCCACTCATTCTTAGCCGGCCAGTCCCTGAAAAGAAGACATTTACACTGTTCTCTTGGTTTGTCTGGGCCACTCCCACTAAATCTATCACTTCTACTTCCCTTGCTTCAGCCATACTGACCTCCAGTGATAGGCAAAGCATTGTCCCCTCCTCTCCGCCCCCCTCAGGATCTTAGGCTACTAAATTTAGAAGATGCCCGAGCCTAATGCCTTCATTTTACAAATGAGGAGACTGAGGCTAATAGTGGTCTAGTGATTAGGTCACCCAGGCATCAGCAAAACTGGGATTAGAATCCAGGCCAGATGATGCCAATTCCCATGGCCTTTCCATTGTTCCATGATGCTTTTCAGTCTCTATGGCACCCATTTGAATTCAAGTCCCCAAAGCTGAATTCTACAAATTTGCACTCTGTACCTTCTACCCATTGCTTTGGAGGGGTGGGGGATGAGGGGTGGGAGAAAGTCTTCTTTATAAACTTGTACTGGAAAAGAGGATTGAAGCTGGGGTTGGAAGATTTGGGTTCGAATCGTGGTTCTGCCAATTACTATCTGTGTGACCTTGAACAAATAATTTTATTTTTTATGAAGGGCCCAGAAGTCCTTCAAGGATCCTTTTGATTCTAAATAGAGTAGCCCATGAGCCTTGCAGGAACCTCTGCTCTTATGGGCATCAAAATGCTACCGGGAATCATGTAAACATGGAAAAATATTAAAAAAATAAGAAAATTAAAAAAAAAAACCCCACAAACCACACAGGGCCACCTGGACCGTAGCATCAAAGAGTTGTAGAATTGGGACTAAAAAGACTTTGGAGGCTGTCTAATCTCATTTTGCAGATGAGGAAACTGAGTTTTAGGAAGATTAAGTGATTAACTTTTATTCATCAGTGGTGGGATTCGAACTTAGATCAGTGGTTCCTTATAGAATTTTTATACTGCAAATACAACAAAAATGTGTGTTTTGAACCCCTCGGGTAATTTAATATTCATTGAATGAACATCAGAATTATTGAGTCCATGACTGTGATGGTTCTGAGTCACTGAAGAAACAGACCTCTAATGTTTTACTACATCTAAGCACTATATGTAATAATATATAAGATTGATACTGTTTTAAACACATAACATAAATGTTATAACACATAAGATCGATAGTGTTTTAAACAGGCATTTTTCTTCTAGATTTTTAACACAACTGGGCACTTATTGCTTCTTGTTGCTGTTCAGTCTTTTCAGTCGTGTCCACACTTCATGACCTCTTTTAGGGTTTTCTTTCTTTCTTTCTTTCTTTCTTTCTTTCTTTCTTTCTTTCTTTCTTCCTTCCTTCCTTCCTTCCTTCCTTCCTTCCTTCCTTCCCCCTTAACTTCTATGTATTGGCTCCTATGTGGAAGAGTGGTAAGGGTGGGCAATGGGGGTCAAGTGACTTGCCCAGGGTCACACAGCTGGGAAATGTCTGAGGCCGGATTTGAACCTAGGACCTCCTGTCTCTAGGGCTGACTCTCAGTCCACTGAGCTACCCAGCTGCCTCCTCTTTTAAGGTTTTCTTGGCAAAGATATTGGAAGAGTTTGCCATTTTCTTTACCAAGGTTATTTTACAGGTAAGGAAAATGAAGCAAATAGGGATAAGTGACTTGCCTAACGTCACACAGCTAGGAAGTGTCTGAGGTCAAATTTTAACTCAGGAAGATGAGTCCTCCCGACTCCATACCTGGGCACTCTATCCACTGAGCTCCCAAGCTGTCCATTTACTTCTTGAGGTGTCATTAAATCAATTTTAGTGTGAAGTCTTTGGGTCAACCAAGGGATTCACAAACCACTAAATGGAACCATTGTCCTAAGTCATAGGCTCATACATCTAGGGCTGGAAGGGAGCTTAGGTGCCATCTGGTCCCCCAATTCTAAAGATGAATAGCCGAGGACTCTGGAAATAAAGCAACTTCCCCAGGGTCCCATAGTGGGTACCCGGTGGAGTTAGGCTGGTACTATATCAGAGAGTTGTAGCTTATGAGTTTCTTCAAATGTTACGATGCCTTGGACTTAAATTGACCACCATTACGTGGAGCAGAAAAATTATGAAAACAAGAAGTTAGTGATGATACCATACATTTGGGTAGAAAAATTGAATTCTCAAAGCCCTTTGGTAATTTTAAGACATTAGGTAACAACAAAAATTGTTATTATTAGCTTTATGATAGATTCGATAGCTAGAGATCTCAGAGGATAGAGTTCTGAAATTGGATTCAGGAAGATCTGGGTTCAAATATGACTTCAGATACTTGCTAGCTGTGTGACCATTGGCAAGCCACTGAATTGGTGTCTGTCTCAATGGCCTCATTTGTAAAATGGGAGAAATAATAGCACCTACATTCCAGCCCTGTTGTGAGGATCAATGAGAATTATAAAGTGCTTTTCAAACTTGAAGCAGTAAAACAAAGCTAAACTTTCTTATAATTTTTATTAGTTACGAGACTCCTTTATAGCACTTTATGTTTACAAAACATTTTCATAGCTAGTTGAGCCTTACAGAAATTCTGCAAGACAGCTAGTATGAGCATTGTCATTCCAGATGAAGAAACTGAGGCCTCAGGAATGATAAAAGCACTTGCCCCTGGTCAAGCAGGAAATATAGATGGGAATCAAACCTGTCTTCTGACTCCATATCCAATTAAGAGTTATAACTCATTTTCATGGTCCTTTATGGTTTGCAAATTGCTTTACATGCATTATTTCATTTGATACTTTTTCTCAATATTAGCCCAGAGAGATATGTACTGAAGGTATTATTATGTCCATTTCATAGACAATAAGACTGAGGCTCAGGGTTGCCTAATGGCTTAGTGGGAAGAGCCCTGAACTTGGCTTCAAAGGATCTGTGTTTAAATCTGCTGCCTATGAAATCATGGACAAGTAAGCTCATCGGTCAAATGAGAAGACTGGAGTAGATGGTCTCTAAGGTCCTTCCCAGCTCTAAATCTATGATCTCATAATCTTAAGTGGCTTGCTCATGATCACACTGAAGCATCTCCTGACTCCCAAACACAGGGCTCTATCCACTATGCCTTCAGTCTACATTATCCATTCCTCCTTCTTTTCTGATTCTGTTCTTTTCATCTTTTTTCTGCTATTACTGTCTGCTCTCTCATAATTCTATTACTCCTTAGAATTTGAGGTGTAGAATCAAAGCCCCATCATCATTGCTACCATTTATCATCATGGACCAAATGTGCATGGGCTCCGAACCCTGGGTCACAGAGGGACTATGGGTCATTTTGACCTATTGGTACATAACTGGAGGGCAAGATAACTTTGCGGGGATGAATTGGAACTTCTGTCTACATTAGTCAGGTGCGAAGATCTCCCCAGTAACACTCAATAAGATTGACTGACCCATGGGAAAACTATCTCCTCTCTTCTTGGCCTTAATCTTCTCCTCTTTCAGATAGAACTCTGACCCTCCTGGGTATATATATCAAGCTGAGAAAAAAGCACACTGCCAATGGAAAGGATGCCATATATCTTTTTAAGAGAATTTTATTGATATCTTTTATTTTAGCATTGCCCACATTTCCGAATGTATTTCTCCCACCATCTTTTAAAATTAAAAAAAAAATGTGTTTGTGTGTGTGTGTGTGTGTGTGTGTGTGTGTACATATATAGGGGGGACAGCTGGGTAGCTCAGTGCATTGAGAGCCAAGCCCAAAGATGGGAGGTCTTGGGTTCAAATTTGACCTCAGACACTTCCTAGCCATGTGACCCTGAGCAAGTCACTTAACCCGCATTGCCTAGCTCTTTCTGGTCTTCTGCCTTAGAACCAATACACAGTACGGATTCTAAAGTGGAAGGTAAGGGTTTAAAATCAATCAATCAATCAGTCAATCAATCAATCAATATATATGAATGAAAGAGAAAGGGTGAAAGTTCTACAAAAATAATATATATTTTAAATTTTGCTATTCCATGCAGTGTTCCATGCCATAGTTCTCCTATTTCTGTAAAGAAGACATGGAGGTATATTCTTTTATTTTTATTATTTTTTTTAAACCCTTACCTTCCATCTTGGAATCAATAGTATATATTGGTTCCAAGGCAGAAGAGTGGGAAGGGCTAGGCAATGAGGATTATAAGAATGAGATTTTATATATATATATATATATATATATATATATATATATATACATATATCTTAAGGTTATTTTAACCTCATTCTTATAGGGTTAAGTGACTTGCCCAGGGTTACACATCCTATATATGAACCCAGGATCTTCCATCTCTAGGCCTGGCTCTTAATCCACTGAGTCACCTAGTTGCCCCCACTGAATATTCCTAAAAAAAAATTATATATATATATATATATATAT
>NC_058133.1:478318060-478337613 GCF_016433145.1 Gracilinanus agilis | reverse complement strand
TTTAGAGTCTACATCCCCAATCATAGCCCCATCAACTCATGAGATCAAGCAGTTGTTTTTCTTCTGTGTTTCTGCTCCCACAGTTCTTTTTCTGGATGTGAATAGCGTTCTTTCTCATAGGTCCCTCAGAATTGTCCTGGATATTTGCATTGCTGCTAGTAGAGAAGTCTCTTACATTTGGTTGTGCCACAGTGTATCTGTCTCTTGTGTATAATGTTCTGGTTCTGCTCCTTTCACTTTGCATCAATTCTTGGATCACTCTCCTTTCTTGAAGAGAACCCGAGTACTTGTAGACCCAATCACAGCAGATAACTATATATATATATATATATATCCACAGCCTGGGTCAGTCTCCTTCCCTTCAGCCAAATCTGTCTACCTTTGGGACCTGGAAGTCAGCCAATTGGGATCCCCAATTGGGGATGTGAGTTCCAGAGTTAAAGACACACCTGCAGCCTTATCCCTGTCTTGCTATCTTTCCCCTTTGGCCCAGCCAAATAATGACCAGGTCTAAGACAGAGCCTGGAGTGGAGGAGAGGTAAAGTTGGCTTGAGAGCTTCGACCTGGCCTCTGATGTGCTTTGCCATATCTTCCTGCCTAACTTTCCCATTGAACTTTCTTTTCCCTATCAGGAAATAGACCTCTTCTCCCTTTACCACCAAAAAATAAGATGCTTCTCAGGGCTGAAGAACTCCAAAAAGAGATTGCCAGTCAACCAATCAAATCAACAAACTTTTATGAAATGCTTTCCATATACTTAATACTTTGCTAAGTTCTGGGGACAAAAGGTCCTTGCCCTCAGGGAACTCACATAAAGAGGAAGACAATATATAAATAACTATGCACAAACAAAATATATACAGGGTAGTTTGGAGCAGGGATGTGATGGAGCTCATTTGAACTGACTCTAAAGCTGATGGTTAAATTTTCAACATTTATCCCATGGTAAACACTACAAATCAGGGCTTGATATTTTGCTTGCTTAGACTTAAGAAAATGGAGAAAATGTTAATTATGCAGATTAAATTTAAAAGTGAGTTGTGTATATGCACCTCCCTCCCCTAGCCTGACAGCCAGTCATTAAATATTTACCAGCGCATCTCTTTCTGATTTGGGAGTAATCTCAGAGGGCCAGCAGTACCATTAAGAAGTTAGAGTTAGAACACTAGGAAGGAATCAGGCAGGTCTTGCCTTCTATAATCTGAATACAGGTCAGGTTCTCCATCAGCCCTATGGGTAGGGAGTGCTGACCATGAGTTCAAAAACCATGAAAAGGTAGACTCCAAGTGTATCCCTGACTAAGGAGGCTGCTAAAGGATCACTACCAAAGCTTCTGCAACCTAAAGGCACAGATGTGACAAGGAGAAGAACCAAAGAGGAGGTCATCACTACCAAATTAACCTCCTGGAAGGGTCACTAAAAGTTTGGGGATTGAGGAAGTGCATCAACTTTGTTTCCTTCTCAGGGAACCCCCTGAAAACAAGGTTGGTACCATGGAATCTGGGATTCTGAGGTTTCTAGAGGACATTCTAATGACCCATCACCTGGGCTTCTCTTGTCTTCCAGGAGTGAGATACAGCCAGCCTGGGAACAATGAGGTCACTTCCTCCTCCACCATCAACCACCATGGCAACAGTGCCATGGTGACCAGCCAGTCGGTTCTCCAGCAGGTTTCTCCAGCAGGCCTGGACCCCGGCCACAGTCTCCTCTCACCTGATGGTAAATTGGTGAGTACACCTGGGCCATTGTAGCACTAGGAGCTGATAAGATAAGAGGCAAAACAAACAGGACTTCTCACAAGGCCTACCTTAAACAATGAAGCATTGTAGCCCCAGCAAAAAAAAAAATAAAAATCAGGAGCTGTTCACATTTGGAACGGAAAGGCAGTGCTGTGTGACCCTGTCTTTGGCTGGTGGAAGAGGTGTTCGGTTTGAACCCAGCCAATAAATCTGACAGAGAGCTGCTCTCATTTTATTGATTGAATGCCTCATAAAGGAACAGAGCGGGTGGGACACTGTTTATCTTTTGCTTCTGATGACATTCACATTGATAAAACTCATGGGGTTCATGGGATGGTTGGCTTCTTTTTTTTTTTTCTTCCTTTCTGAATGCTCCAAAGTCAGGAGTTTGTACCCAGAAAGCATTTCATTATGAAACCTATCCCAACTGCTCCCTGACTCCCATCCCCCTTCCACTGTTTGCTTCTTACTACCAAGAATGCAGTAGATTGAGAGTTAGAGCTGGACCTCCAAAGAGGGTAAGAAGATACTTCTTCTATAGGGCCGTTGGATGGAGTTTTCCATGGACTTGTGTCATCATGTGGCTCAGGTGGAAGCCTAAAGCAAAATGGCAGGAGGGATGGGATATTGGCAGTTTCCTCTTCAAGCAGACCTCTTTGTAGTCTTTAATAAGAGCCTCAGCTCTGGTTCCAAAAGGCCACATCAGAAATAATTATGTGATTCAATTCAAAGAATATTTTTTTGAGTTCCTACTAGATGCTGGGGATACAAAAACAATGAACAAAATTGACCCTGACCCCAAGGGGCTTACATTCTACTTGGGGAGCAGATAGCATGCACACGAATGGGTTGTTCCAGCGCTTTCTTCCAGCTGAGATGAAACAAGTTTGAATTTCTGGGGGGCTGAGAATCCCTATGAGTCCCAGAGAGCACGAGATCATTAACAGCAGTACGACACGTTTGAAACTTGGGTCAGAAGTGGAAAATTTATTGCTTGTGTTTTCAAGGAAGGAGAGAGAGAGCCATCAGCTCTTGGTTTCCACACTAAAGGTGGAGCTGGCGAACACTCCCCAGAGCTGCTGCACTCTCCATCTGAGCACCTGACAAGAATGGGAGGGGCATCCACGTTCATATGCCACACCAGACCTTGACACTTGGGTTGTGTAGGCAACATAGGAAGGGCAGGTCACAGGTGATTGGCTGCCTGGCTTCCTGAAGGAAAAACAGCATGTGGTTTCTGTTGGCGTGAGCAGGCTTAGCCAGTACTAGTTTCAGGGAACCAAGGGCTGCTCTCCCCAGCTGAGTACTCTTCAAGGAAAGTACAAAGGTGCTTCCTGCCCCACCTTTCCCTCCCCCCCCCCCCAACCCTTCCTATCCCCTGGTCCTCTAATCTGTGTCATGGCTATAAAGTCATCTCTTGAAAAAGACCCTTTTCCACAAATCCAACTTACTGTGGTAGTGACGCAGGCTAAAACCTTGGAATTTCTGCTAGGTCACGTTGTGAAGGAAACTCTCACTCGCTAAGACCCAGTATGGTCTGGTTGGGATCTCACTAGGAGGTTTAATTTCTCCATTGAGGTGACTTTCCTGAGTCTCTGAGAAGCCCAAGGAAACTTCATTTTGGTGTTTGCTCATATCTCCCAAACCTCAGCTTCTGCCCAAGATGAGAGCTATAGTAGAATAGACCTAACTTGCTCTAGACCCAACGTGTGAACTTGCTTTGCTTCCTTCTCCTCTTCCAGGCAGGGAACTTCAGAGAGAAATGGTGCTAGACAAATGACAAAGTTTTCATTGTAAGAAGATCTCTGATAGAGCATTGGCAGGCTGGGTCTTCTTTCCTAGTCATGAAGAATATGAGATGCCCAAAGACAAGAATCTAGATTGTTCACTAATAGCTGGACACTCCATCTTACATCAGTCCATTGATGGTTTAGACTTTAGACAGAAGCAGACCACATGGGGAAAACACACACACACACACACACACACACAAAACCAGAGAAGCTCTTTGGTAATAGTGACACGGGGCTATTTCTTAGTAGGGTGTGCCGGTAAATGTGTAACAGCCTCATCTGTGGGGGGAAAGGTTGTATACAGGATGTCCTTTTGAGTTTAAATTGCATTATTAACATTTTCTCCATCACTTTATTAAGTCTCTGGGCAATCAACAAAACAATCAATCAATCCCTGATGTGTAGAGTTTGCCAATTTCTGAGGTATAAGTGCTCATGCTGAGAATTTAACAATAGGCTCCCTGATTTGAGCTGGCTCTGGCACACCCCTTTGAGACCTTTTCCTTAGTTTTGGACATTGAGACAATGTGGCATAGGCAGTAGAGTGTTGGGAATGGCGTGGCCAAGACCTGGGTTCAAATTGGAATTCCATCTCTGCCACTGGCTAAGTGACTTTAAGACGAGTCACTTAATCTTTATACCTCAGGCAGCAACCTAAGAATTGTCTATTAAGTCCTAAATGAGTTCCACTGGAGGAAGGAACTCCCCATGCTGACAAAATCACAGATCCTTTGTGTTGATCCAACCCTGTATGGTCTGTTATTCAGTCTCCTTTGTGACCTTTGGCAAGGTTAGAAGTCATCATCAGAGAACTGTAGAACAGGGAGAACACAAACTTTCATGCTGAGGATCTCCAAGTACCCAAAAAGCCTAATTGTTTTCTTCAGCAGTTCACTGGCCTCCCATCAACACCATAAGCAGATGGAAATAGGGGAGGGAAATTATACTTTTACAGTAGCAGAAACAGAGGCAGAGTACACTAGCTTTTCACGAGGCTGGCATATTTTTTTTCCCTCTTAATTTAGAATCCAACCAAGAAAATCAAAACTGAAAAGCTGGGAATTCTCCTGTCCCTTCCTTGACTTTCTCAAAGGCTCAATGCTAGGGAACTGGCCCAGTCCTGGAACAGGTTATTGGTGTGTGTATGTGTGCGTGTATGTGTGTGTGTGTGTGTGTGTGTGTGTGTGTGTGTGTGTGTTTTATGACTCTGACATTTAAAAAACAAGTCTGGCAAACAGGCTGGTTCTCTCTCGTTTGATGTGGTCAGAATTCTTTCTGGGTCATGTGACAACGAGCTCATTTCTTGATGCTCAATTTAAAAACACAAACAAACCTGTTTTGATTTTTTTTTTCAATTTTCTTAATTTAACCTTGGAAACCACTGGCTTGGCTGGAATGGCAGCATTGGCAATACAGTAGCTTACCTGGTACTTGTAGTGTATAACCTTTGAACTTTCAGGACTGTCCATAACAGGAGTGCCCAGAAAGAAGGCTGGCTGACTTCTAGTCACCTCTTCCACTCATTTATAGGCTAGGAGTCTCAGTGTCTTCACATTAGCTTGGGAAAACCCATTCAATCAATCAATCAATCAATCAATCAGGATTTATTATGAGAGCCAATGTGGTATAATGGTTAGAGAAGAAACCTTGGAGACCTGTGTTTAAGTCTTTCCTCTGACACATACTGACTATCTGAAACTAGGTAAATTAATTAAATTTTTAATGCTCGAGGCAACTCTCGAAGACTAAAACTTGAAGTGAATATGTTGACCTGATTTGGAAGAGGGGAAGCTCCCTATACCAGTGAAATTATAGTCCCTCACCGTTCCCTTGTATGCCAGGTGCTACGCTATGATGATGGAGATGTAAAGTAGAAAATGAAGCAGTTCTTGACTTTAGGGAGCTTATATTCCTTTGAGGAAAACAACATGTGTGTTTGTATATGTTTGTGTGCTTATATATACATGTATGTATATCTTGCTTTATGTGTATTTGTACACACACAAGCACACACAAATGTGTATATATGTACATACACACGCATAAAAGCACATACAGACATATATGTATGAACACACAAACATACATGTATATGTGTAGGTACGTACCTACATATACACATATATGTACACATGTGAGTGTATGCAAAATAATTACAAGTATTATTGTCTGTGTGTGTTTTTAAAGAGTGTATGGATCAATATGTTTTGTATGACAAAAATAAAATGTTAAAAAAAGGTTAAAAAAAAGAGTATATGGGTCAACCCAACCCACAGGGATTTGGGGACACAAGAAAAAAGATGGAAAAAGGTTTGCTTTTTTGCCTTTTCACTACTGCCGTACCAACTTGTCAATAAAAAACAAAACAAAACATGACTATGGTTATATTTCTAAAGTGTTAGTGGGAATAGAGTGAAGAATTTGAGAAAAAGTAGCAAAATATGAGGAAATTAAAGATATGTGAAGATTGTGGGTGATATCTATGATTTCTTCTTCCTATCCACTAATCTTAGGGTCAGACATATAACTGTGCTATTCTCTCCCTCAACCCACCTAGTTTATAGAACCAAACTTCAGGGAAGTAGAATCTTGTAGAATGTAATCTTCCTGAGAGCAATGGCTGTTTTTGTTGTTGTTGTTGTTGTTGTTGTTGTTGTTTGTCTTTTTGTTTTTGTTTTTGTTTTTGCTTTTGTATCTCCAAAACCAGGTTATTTTTTTATAGTCCAGACCTGTGATTTCACTGGGTTAGCAACCTCCCAATGAGAAAACACCATCTAGCAGTGCTATTGGGCAACTATTCTTCACCATATAGTTTTAGAGAGTTGCCTGGAAGCCCTAGAAGGGATTTAGGTGATGTGCTGAATAGCTTGAATAACTTGGAGTTGGGATAGACCTAAATTTGAATCTTCCCTCACACATTTGCTGTGTCATCAAGTAGCTTAAGCTCTCAGCCTCAGTTTCCTTATCTACAAGGAGAGGATAATAATAGCATCTACTTCACAGAACTGTTTTAGGATCAAATGAGAAAATTTTTATAAACACTTAACACAATGTGTAGCATACAGTAGGTGTTTAATAAATTCTTGTCCCCTTCCCCCTTATTAAAAGATTAAATGACTGCTCAGGCAGTCACACAAATGGTGTTTCAGAAGTGGAACCATGATTCAGGTTGTCCAAATTTCCAAGGCTCTCTCTACCTTGCCATGTCATTTTGTACATAGTAGATGCTTAATAAATATTTTATTTAATTTGATGGGGAAATAATTCTATTATTTTAACCGTATCTAGAAACTTCTTAAATTTTTCCTATCCCCTACTCCTAGCCTGGGTAGACTATGATTGTTTTCAAAGAAGAAATAAAAAAAAAATTTAGGAAATCTTTAGAAAGTGTCAGTGATCACTGGTGAGACACTCTACTTGGGAGCTCTAAGTGCCCAGCAAGTTGTCTCTCTTGCCCTCCTCTCTATAGCAACCAAAGCTAGGGATCCCCCTTGGATACCATACTGGAGGGCAGGACTGTATTTTAACCTGAAGCATTTAGTTCAATGATTAGAACACAATAAGCATATAATTAAAATACTTTTGTGTTAGTACATATAGCTGTTCTACTTCTCCTATTCCCCCACCTGTCCCCAATCACACTGTAGTCAAATTCTTCATTTTAATTATTTTTGTTACAAAACATAATCACATTTCCTCAACAGTATTCATACAGGATCCTAACATTGGGAGTTAAGGGCTGAATCGGGGCAGATATGGGATGCCCGCCATTCCCAGTGGCAATAAGGATTCTTGGGCATGAGAATGACTCAATAAAATGGAGAGTGAAGGGCAATTTGTTGAATGAACCATAAAGTTGTGTTTTGCTCTATTGATTTTATGCATTCCTTGCTTCCTCCGGTTATGCTGTTTTCTTCTCTCTTCTGGCAGATCTCTGTCTCAGGAGGGGGCTTGCCTCCAGTCAGCACCTTGACGAACATCCACAGCCTATCCCACCACAACCCCCAGCAATCTCAGAACCTCATCATGGCGCCCCTGTCGGGAGTCATGGCCATTGCACAAAGTAAGATACATTCTTAACTCTTGGGCCGTAGAGAGATGGGTTGAGATAGTCACAAATATCTATAATATTCCTTTCTCCCATCACACATCACTTATCACTGAACCACTGGGATTGGTCATTAGGAACTAGAGCTATTTAAGCTGGAGAAAACTAGGAAAAAATGAATTGCCTTCAAGTAGGATGGTAGATTTAGATCTGGAAGGGACCTCAAGGGTCATCTTTTGTCAAAAGTCCAACCATCTTTTTTACAGATGAAGAAACTGAGGTCTAGAGAGGTGAAGTGACTTGTATCAAAAATGTAGATATTTAAGAGATCTCAGAGGGGCAGCTAGTTAGCAGCATAGAAGATAGAATACCAGGCTGGGAATCAGGAGGACCTGGGTTCAAATCTAGCCTCAGGCACTTCCTAATTGTGTGACCCTGGACAAGACATTTAACCTTCATTGCCTAGTCCTTACCATTCTTATGTCTTAAAATTAATAGTACATCAGATGGTAAGGCTTTTGTTGTTGTTGTTGTTGTTGTTTTTAAAAGAGAGACAGAAATCTCAGAGACCATTTAGTCCTCTGGTTCCCAATGTTTGTTTTGTTTTGTTTTGTTTTTTATATCTTCCATCTTAGAATCAATACTATTTATTGGTTCTGAGGCAGAAGAGTGGTAAGGGCTATGCAATGGTGGTTAACTGACTTGCCCAGGGTCGAACAGCTAGGAAGCATCTGAGGCCAGATTTGAACTCAGGACTTTCCATCTTTAGGTCTTGACCTTCAACCCACTGAGATCCTAGCTGCCCCCATTTCCCAATTTAATTTTTGTTTCAGGAATTCCTTTCAACAATAATGACAAAAATATGTTTTGAACCCCCAAGAGTATATAATTTACCTGGAATAATAACCCAGAAAGTATATAATTTAATATACCTACATAATATTCTGTAATCATTTTTTGCTCAAGATGTCATTAAAGAATTTTTAGAGCAAATCCTTTGGACCGTCTGCCACAGGGGGTTTATAGACCACTAATGGTCTAGTATAGCATTGGTGAACCTTTTAGAGATCATGTGCTCAAACTGCATCTTCAAGCTGCCTGTGAGTCTCCCACATTATCCCAGAGAGCAGAGAGAGGAAGAACTCGCATTGGGCTGTTGGACAGAGGGGCAGGGCATGCAAAATATGTTGGGGCATGCGTGCCAAGCCGTCACCAAAAAGGATCTAGTACAACCTTTTGTTTTACGTATAAGGAAACTGAGGCTTAGGAAAATTAAGTGATTTGCCCAAAGTCACTCAGGTAAAAACAGCAGAGAAAGAATTTGAACTTGGGTCCTTAGCGTCTAAAGTCTCTATCTGTTGTGCCATTCTGATGAGTGTGTGAAATATTTTTACCAGGAGGTGCTAACATTTGTCCTCTATGTTTACACAGAGCATTAGGGGAGATACGGTTCAAATTAAAGCAAGGAACTATGTTGCTCAAACTTAAGGGTCAATTTCTAGACTGTTAGTGATAGGACTATTGTGTCCTATTCCATATCAGGGCATGACTCTAAGAGAGATTATAGCATTTTCCTCTTTGGAGATCTTTAAAAGGGAAAACAAATGTCCATGTGCATCCATCCTTAAGAGAACAGAAGATTAGAGTCCTTTCAAGTTCTATGATTCTAAGATTCAAGAATAAGGGTTCTTAACCTTTATAGGTATCCAGGATCCCTTTGGCAGTCCACTCCATAGAAGACCCTGTCTCAGAATCATATTTTTAAATACATAAAATTATAATATAGCACTATAATGTAGCTATATAATATATTAGCCACATGATTAATAAATAGCTGTAATGACTAACACTTGTATAGCACTTTAAACCTTTGAAATATAACTAATAATTTTTTTTAAAAGTTTGTGAATTCTAGATTAAGAATTTCTTGTTTAGAACTTTTCTGCTACCTCAGAAGGAGCTTCATTTCAAGGGTGGATGAAATGTAGAAGCAGGTTGGGTATACATAATCCGTCTATAAGCACTGAATAAATACCCAATGTGTGTGGTATCTTCATGGATAAAAATCTGGCCCCTAAGACTAGAGGATCTGAGTTCAATTGCTCCTCTCTTACTGTTTCCTTGTTATACACAGTGAGATCTTGGGCTCTAGGCAACTCTCTTAAGCTGAACAGATATCAACTGGCACTTGAAGAGTTCCTAATAGTAATGAAGTCAGAAATTCTCTCTTATGCTATATATGCCAGGCACCACTTGAGGTACTGGATCTTGGCTCTCTCCCAGGTCTGTTACTAATAAGTTGTGGAATCTTAATCAAGTTTATGGGGAGGAATGTCGGTTTCCTCCTCTGAAAAATGAGGACCTTGGAATAATTTATTTGTAAAGATCTTTTATTTCTAGGGATCTATGATAACTTCTTCCTTTTCTGCCCCATTAACACAACCCTCCTCTCCTCCTTAAATCTCCTCCATCACCACACCCTGTGCAAGCATGAAATTGCCTCATTTCACAATAACATCATAGGGCAAGGGCAGCTAGGTGGCACAGTGAGTAGAGTGCTAGGCCTGGAATGGGGAGAACCTCAGTTCAAATTTATCCTCAGATACTTCCTAGCTGTGTGACTCTGGGCAAATTACTTATCCTCAGTTGCCTAACCTTTTCTCTTCTGTTTAGAGTTGTTCCTGGGACAGAAACTAAGGGTTAAGAAAAACTCATTAAGCCAAGTGGCCAAATTCTAACTGAAAAACTATAAAATCCCAAAGAACTTTCAGCTGATCAGCCATTTATAATATTGTTCTTGGGAAGCTGACCCTTCTCTAATACTGCTTTGCCTAACACTATTCTTTGAAGAACTAACTAGCACTGTTAAGTGGAGTCTGATTGGACTTTCTGACCTACCTCATCCCCCAGAATTGTTTTGTTCTTGGTTATTAGTTACTCTCTGTCACCCCACTCTGACTTGTAGCTCTGATCTAGATTTCTTTTTAATTTTTCTTTTGTTTACTTATATTTTATTCTTAATTGTTCCCCTCTGCCCAAATCAACAAACATTTATTTTCTCTCTTTCCCACCTTTTCCTGTCATTGAAAAAAAGAAAATAAAAACAAAATCCTCATAAAGTGTAATCAAGCAGAACAAATTACTGCATTGGCTCTGTCCAAAAATGACTCTACCTCTTGAGTCTGTCACTGGTGTCTGTTAGGAGATGGGTAGCATGGCACATTATTTGTCCCCTGAAGTCATGGTTGGTCATTCCATTGATCAGAGTACTTGAGTTTATAGAAGTTGTTTATCTTTATAATGTCGTAACTTGTATAACTTGGTCTGGTTCTGCTCGCTTCACTCTGCATCTGTTCATGCAAGTCTTCTCAGGTTTCTCTGAATTTAGCCCTTTTATCATTTCTTACAGGGCAATGATATGTCATTTATTATATTCATATGCCATATTAAGTACACGCATAGACCATAATCTACTTAGCCATTCCCCGGTTGATGGCACCCACTAGTTTAAAGATCGTTACCACCACAAGAAGTGATGTTATAAATATTTTTGTACATTTTAATACAGATTTAAAGAAAACATTTGTATACATGCTTTGGATTTGGGGTCAAGACATTTATATTCAGATACTGGTTCTGTTGTTTACCACATTTATGTACCAAGTCATTTGATCTTTGTAATCCTAGTTGTGATATCCATCATTGGATCAGAAGGTATGCTCAGTTTTGTGATTTTTTTTCTCTGTCCTATCTTTTCTCTCCCTCTCTCCAGATAGGTTTATTTATCTGTTCTCACCAAGTAGATCTAACCTGTATATTCCCTTCACTGTCTTCACATGTAGCATATTGAGCCCAGATAATTGGGGAGAGGGGTGAAGTGTGAATAAGCATTAATATAGCACCTTCTACATGCCAGACATGATGTTGAGCAATCTATATTAAGCTTCCAGCAACCCTGGGAAGTAGGTGCTGTTATTCTCCTCATATTAAAATTGGATAAATTGAGGCAAACAAATTAAATGACTTGCCCAGGCTCACACAATTTATTCATGCCTGAGATTAGGTTGGAATTCAGATAATCCTCACTCTAGGAACATGATTGCTCCTGAAATGGTGGATTCAAAGACATATTGGTATTGTCCCCTTTTCCTCAGCTACTTAGAAATCCATGCTTTTTTTTTTTTAAACCAGAGGGAGATTCAAATGAGAATTAAAGGAATCTTCAAGAAACTCGCCATATAAAAGACTATAATCATTCAGGGTTTTCCCCTGAGCCACTTCCTGAATTATGAAATAGTTGGAGTCAAAAAGGTTTGCATGTGTCAATACTGGCCTTTGAATGGGGATCTAGGGCTTCAAGCCATCCTGCTGTTTTGAGAAGTCTTCCCCAGAGGACTTGTGGCTATAGATAAGCCATCCCAATTCCTTTTAAAAAAAATTCTCTTGATTCAAGCACTGCATAATACTGACTTCAGTCTGTTCTCAGTCTTGCTCATTTTTCTTTCTGTTTTACCCAGGTAGAGTAGGAAAGAAAAATTGAAGAAATTTGGATAGGATGACCAGGAACCTTTTGCCATTGCTAGTCAAGGCCACCCTCTGTTCCCTTATTAGATTTATTCATGAGTTCTATTACTGGGGCCACGCAATTCCAATTGCAGGAGAAGAAGGAAATGACTACAAATCCTGTATACCTAGACTGGAGTAGTATGTGCATAGAGGGCTAGATTTCCAGAACTTAGGGAGATCAGAGGGTCATATGGCCCAGTGCATAGAGTGCTGGAACTGGAGTCAAAACCCTGAATTCAAATCCAGCTGCAGACACTTACTAGCTGCGTGATCCTGGGCAAGTCACTTAACATCTCTCTCTTTTTTCCTCATCTGTAAAATGAGGACAATAATAATAGCACCTAGTGCCCAGAGTTGTTGTGAGGATCCAAAGAGATAATATATGTAAAATGCTTTGCAAACCTTCAAGGACTGCATAAAGGCTGGTAATTATTTGATGATCCTATGAGCATAGACTGAGAGCAGGAAGGTACCTCAGAGATAATTGAGCTCAACTCTCTCATTTGAAATATAAACAAACTGAAGCCCAGGAAATTTAAGTTAATGCCACATTGGTTACATGATCACATAAATATCAGAGTTGGGATCTGAATTCAGGTTTCCTCAACCAATCCATGACATTCCCCATTCTGTGTGCCACACTATTTCTCTGGGGTCAGGTCTCCCCTCTGCACTTACTAGTTCTGTGCACATAACTTCTCCAGCCTCAATTTCTTCATTTGTCAAATTTCTTCATTTAGTCCTCATGCGGAATTGTGAAGATCAAGTGAAATGATTTTGGTGAAATATTTATTTAAAAAACCCTCTAAAGTACTTTATTAGTACCAAGCATGATTACTATAGGGGCAGCTAGGTGGTGCAATGGATGGATTGTAGGGCATGGAATAAGGAAGACTTTGTAAGTTCAAATCCATCCTTGGACACTAGCTGTGTGGCTCTGGGCAAGCCATTTAAGCCTGTCTGCCTTAGTTTCCTCATTTGTAAAAATGAGCTAGAGAATGAAATGACCAACCACAGTAGCATCTTTGCTAAGAAAATGCCAAATGGGGTCATGAAGAGTCAAACACTACTGAAAAACAAGTGAACAACCCAAAATGATTACTATGAGACCCTTTCTTTGTCTATATGGGCAGGGTCTCAATCCCTTTACAGCCCACCTATCAAAAAGACTCTAGGACAATGAAAACTAAGAGGAACTGAATTACCTCTTTTCCTACAGATATCAAAAACAGGAATATCTGTGTTAAAATCCTGTCTTTGCTGTGCCACTGTGTTGTGTGACCCTGAGCAAGTCTCAATCCCCCAGTGCTCTAGGCAGCTCTCTAAGACCATAAGTTTCAGAGAAGTGGTTAACTTCCATTGATAGCAGGACTTTCCTCAACCAAGAATTCTTTGTCAATGAAATGATAAGTCTAGCCCCTAACCCATTTCACCTGAGAGGTCAGTATGGTACAATTGAAAGAGGATCTGGGTTCAAGTCTCACCTCTTCCTATTTATATGACTTAATCATTTCCCTTTTGTGGCATCTATAAATTAAGGTGTTGGACCAAATGGCCTTGGAGGCCACTTGTTGACTCCAATATAAATATTAGATCATTGGGGCTTTCTCAGAGCTCAGATCTTTGGGGAAGAAGTGGAAAGAAGGAACAAAGAATTTAGATGGAACACTGAAGAGTTGAAGAAAGAGTTGGGGGAGTAGAAGATGGAAAAGCTTTGAGGAAGATCAGAAGGCTGAGACCCTCTTGAACTCCCCACCCTCAGCAAACCAAGAAGACCATTTCTGCCAAAGGCTCCAGCCTTCTAGGCAGCTGATAACAATATCAGTGTGCAATTGTTGAGGGCTTTGCATTATCTTGGGTTGGATTGGGGAGAGGGGCAGGACAAAAAGGTCTTCACCCTCTTAAAGGCTCCCAGCTCTTTGGGAGTGTCTGATGTACTTTGCCTGTCTCACTTCACTTGGGATACCTAAGAAAAGACTTTTTTTTCCCTGGTTCTCCCCCTTTCAGTCCCTTTTTTTTTTTGCCCTTCTTGTCTTAAGGAAGCAGGGTCAAGGGACTTGTCAGTGTGGCACACTGGGAAGGACAGTGGGTTTATCTCACTTATGCTATTTGCTGTCAATTCATTTAGCTTCTCTGAGACTCAGTTTCCTCATCTGTAAAATGAGGATATTGAATAAGACAGTCTCTAATTTTCCTTCAAGCTGTAAACCTGTGCTTCTGGGATCTTATAACATGGCAGATACACCAGAGAGTGAAGAGGAGGTGTTATCACATCATAATTATTTATGGAGGGGGAAACTTTGCCCCTCCCCCTCATTGATTCTTCTTTTATAACAAAGAAAATGGTTGAGCAAGTACAATCGATATAGTATTTTCCCCATTTTCCTGATTTCTTCCCTTCCCCTATCCTATGGTACCTCTATTCTGACCTGCTGCTATTTGCCTCAAGTCATACACAGTCATCAAGTCTCTGTTACTTTTTTGGAGTTTAGAACACATCCTTGGGGGAGAATTCTGGGAAAGTCTGCATAGTCTAATATGCAAATTCAGGTGCATTAAAGGCTTTGATGTCATAGGATTCAGCTACAAAAGCCAGGTCCTGGTGCCACCATCTTAGTGTCAAGGGAGCTGAGCCCACACCCAAAGGATGGGACCATGGCGCTACCCAGTACAACCACTGGCAAGGACAGACTCTGATTTAATACTAGCTCCTTCTTCCCTGGTAGCTGTCTTGCACCCTAATGATAATACCCTCTACTGCCTGACACCAATGTTCGGACATTGTCTCTTAGACTATAGATAGCAAATAGGCCAACACACTTAATGCATCAGACCAGATAAGAATATTCCTATTTCTCTGTTTACAAGAGAATGCCTTTTAGCAGAGCTTAGGATCCTTCACATTCCTGCCCTCTGCTGGTTGGACTCAGACTAGTTCCTCTTAGGAGCTGTGAGCCCTACTTTATCAGAGAGATCACCCTGTAGCCTGGATCCCCAGGTTCCTCTGCTCACTCTTGCCTGATGGGGAGCACTGGCTTTCTTCCTCTCTTTTTAAGATTCAATTTTATTTTATCTCAGTGAATAAACATTTATTTTCTCTTCTTCCTACCTGAAAGAAAAAGCAAAGAAAAAAAATCCTTATAATATTCATTGTGCTAAAAGTCACTAAACAGAGCATATCCTTGGACCAAACGATATCACTTTCTACTAGGTCTAAATTAAAGAAATTGAAAAAAGAGCAAAAGGACTCTAATGTACACAAATATTTATAGCACTCCTTTCTGTGGTGACAAAGACCTGGAGACTAAGAAAGTGCCCATCAATGGGAGAATGGCTGAACAAATTATAAGATATGGACATAATGGAATAGTATTTTGCCATAAGAAATGACCAAAGGAAAAGATTTCAGAGATTTGGGAAAATTGATTTGCATTGGCTTTCTCTTGCCATAAGAGATGACTTTCTGTCTCTGTCTCTCTGTCTCTTTCTGTCCTCTCCCTCTTCTCTTTTCCCATCTATCTTTTCCTCCCTATTTCCCCTTTCTCTTTCTTTGCTTCTCTGTCCCTTTTTCTGTTACTCTGTCTCTTCTTGTCTCTCTATGTTTTTCACTTTCCCTCCTTTTCCCCCTTCTTTATGCCTCTGTCTTTCCCAGTCTCTCTGTCTCTGTCTCTGCCTTTCTGTTCCTGTCTCTTTTTCCCCCTCCTCTTTCTCTCCTTCTTCTCTCCCTCCCTCTCCCCTTCTTTTTCCATCTATCTTTCCCTCCCTGTCACCCCTTTCTCTTTCTTTGTGTCTCTGTCCCTTTTTCTTTGTTATTCTGTCTCTTCTTGCCCCTATCTCTGTGTTTCGCTTTCCTTCCTTCTCCCCCTTCTTTATGCCTCTGTCTTTCCCAGTTTCTCTGTCTCTGTCTCTGCCTCTTTCTCTGTTTCTGTCTCTCTTTCTCCCTCCTCTTTCTCTATCTCTTTCTCTCCCTCCCTCTCCCCTTCTCTTTTTTTCCATCTATCTTTCCCTCCCTGTCACCCTTTTCTCTTTCTTTGTGTCTCTGTTCCTTTTTCTTTGTTATTCTGTCTCTTCTTGCCTCTATCTCTGTGTTTCACTTTCCTTCCTTCTCCCCCTTCTTTATGCCTCTGTCTTTCCCAGTTTCTCTGTCTCTGCCTCTTTCTCTGTTTCTGTCTCTCTTTCTCCCTCCTCTTTCTCTCCTTCTTTCTCTCCCTCCCTCTCTCCCTTCTCTTTTTTCCATCTATCTTTCCCTCCCTGTCTGTCTCCCCTTTCTCTTTCTTTGTGTCTCTGTCCCTTTTTCTTTGTTATTGTCTCTTCTTGCCTCTATCTCTGTGTTTCGCTTTCCTTCCTTCTCCCCCTTCTTTATGCCTCTGTCTTTCCTTGCCTCCCCTTTCCTCTCTCCTGCCCCCTGTCTCTTTCTCCATCTGTTTCTGTGTCTCTCCTCAGCCCCAGCCCTTTTCTCCCAGCACAGCTTCCCCAGCACAGTGCCCTCCAGCTCCTGGTGAGTGGGAAGGAGTGCTGCTGAGCTTGGAGTCCCTGTTTTAGAAGGCTTCTCCACTGTCTTGTCTTGCTCCCACAGGCCTCAACACGTCCCAAGGTCAGAGCGTCCCTGTCATCAACAGTGTGGCGGGCAGCTTGGCCGCCCTGCAGCCTGCCCAGTTCCCCCCACAGCTGCATAGTCCTCACCAACAGCCGCTTCTGCAGCAGACCCCCGGGAACCCCATGGCCCAGCAGCCTTTCATGGCGGCAGTAACCCAGCTACAGAACTCCCACAGTAAGGAGTTGGGCAAGGCAAGGGTGGATGGGTTGGACCCTGGCAAGGCTCTCTGATCTCTCCTACCCTGGGTTTTGACCTCCTAACTGTTCCAGATGTTTTCAAAGAAGATTATGTCTATCTCCTTCCAGAGGGAGCAAATAAGATTTATTAAATATTATTCTGGGCCACTGGGCAGAGCAGAGTGAGTTCTAGAAGGACTGAGGTTTAGTGGAGAGGATGTTATCCTTGGAGACAAGAAGACGTGGGTTCAAATTGTACCCCAAACTAGATATATGACAAGTCATTCATTCTCTCTTTGCCTTAGTTTCCTTCATCTGTAAAACAAAAGGGTTAGACTCAGCCACTAAAGCTTCCAGCCTTATATCTCTGAACCTTTGGGCCTCATTTTCCTCATTCAGTTGAATTTCTATTCAATAAACATTTATTAAACACCTGCTGTATACCAGGTACAATAGTGGGCATAGAGAACCAAATGGGCAAAACCAACAGTGTCTGCCCTCCATGAACTTACTTTCTACCATAAGTTCCTACTCATGTGTGTACATATATATGTGTATATACGCATATACATACACAAACACGAAGTAATTACAGAAAGGCTAGAGAAAACCTAAGAACTAGAGGAATGAAAATGGGAAGGGGCAGACAAGACCTTTTATTTTTTTGTGGGTCGTGACCCTTTAGTGGTCTGGCGAAGCCTACAGACTCCTCAGAATAATGTTTTTAAAGATGTAAAACAAAATACATAGAATTACAAGGGAAAATAATTTTATCGAAGCAGAATGATCAGTTTATTAAAAAAAAAAAAACAAGTTCATGATCCCCAGGTTGAGCCCCTGGGTGAGATGAGCTCGAAGGCCCTGCCCAGCTCTAGGTTTTCTGATTCTGGGCTTCCTTTCTCCTGCCTTGAGCCTCCCAAGGGGAAGATCTCACGAGGGTAATTCTGGGAAGTACATCAGTCAACAAGGATTTATGTAGCAGGTATCAAATGTGCTGGGGATACAGGTACCAAGAATGAAGCAATTCTTAGCCACAAGGAACTTATATTCTATTGGGGAGGCAATAAGTTCGTATAGAGGTAAATGCCGAATCTATAGTGGAAAGCTATAAATGAAAACAAGGCAATTTGAGAGAAAGGGCACCAGAAGTTTGGGGGACCAGGAAAGGCTTACACAGTGAGCTTAAACTACAGGATACAGGAGGCCTCCAGAATCTTCTCTAACACTGGCCCTCTTCCCCACTTTCCTATTTCTCGAGATAATATGATTCACCTTGAAAAGGGGGTGGGGAGGACTAGCAGGAGGAAGTTGTTTTTCTATTTTAAGAAGAAATTTCCTACTTCTTCCCCTTCTCTAAATTGTCCCTCCAGGTAAGCTTTCCCTTTCCTTTTGACTCACCCTGGCCTCCCTCCTGCAATGGCCATCAGATGTCTTATCAAGAGACGACATGTCTTGGGCTTTTGTCAGCATCCCAAGGTGATGCTCCAGGGAGCTCCAGGCCCAGTTCCAGCCTCGGGTCTCACTCAGAGTATAAGTAGCAGATCTCTGGGCAGAGCTAATTTCCCTAGTTTAGACAAAACAGCTCCAAAGGGGACATAAAGGAGCCTCCTCCCACCCCCAGCCCTCCCAGGAGGAATTGGGAATCAGCCACTGAGTAGGAGTTAGAGCCAGGGATTTTCTTTCACTTCTGTGGGCAGTTTTGGAGCAGGGCCATGGGATGGGAGGGAGCAAAGCCAAGTTCAGCTGCCTCTGTCCCCAGGGCTCTTCATCCCTGTAGAGATCTGCGAAGCAGGTTTGTAATCCCCATCTCACATTCCAATCACATTTTTATGACTGCCATGGCCTGAATCTGAGCCCTAAGTCTCCCTCGCCAGGACTCTTCCTTCTGACCCCAACTCACGTGGCTCTTCCTTTACTCCCTCCCCCTTCTAGTCAGAACCTGGGGCTGAACTCCCAGGTGACCAGCCCCAACGCTGGCAGGCCTGTGACCATAAGCTCTCATTAGAATGTCAAGGCCAAATATTCCTTACTAGACACAATGAGCCATCACATGAGGCCCTTTTCAAGTACAAACTATCATACACTTTAAAAAGAAAAGTGCTGTGGACGCCTTTCATAACTACAGTTATTGCTAGAGGGAAAAAACCAAACAAAATGAAGAAAAAACTTTTCCTTTATCCAGACTGAACCCTTCTTTGTAACAAAGAAAAAAATAAGCATAAACAACCAATATAGTGACTACATATGACAAAGTATACAGCACTCTGTCCCAATATTGCCCCACTTCTTCCATAAGAGGAAGGTCTCATTCTTTCTCTATTTTCTTGAGGCCATTAGTGGTTTTTCTGGGTTTTCAGAGCTGAGCTCACCTATTAAAAATTCAAATGTTATTGAGAATCTTTTGTTTTGATACCATCTTCCCTTCTGAATCTATCACTCTTCCACCTATGGAACAAAAAAAATGATGAGAGAGAGAGAGAGAGAGAGAGAGAGAGAGAGAGAGAGAGAGAGAGAGAGAGAGAGAGAGAGAGAGAGGAAGAAAGAAAAAAGGGGGAGAGAGAGGGAGAAAGAGAGAGGGAAAGAAAGATAGGGAGGGGGGAAGAAAGAAAGATAGAGGGAGAGAGAGAGGAAGAA
>NC_058133.1:478301803-478317795 GCF_016433145.1 Gracilinanus agilis | reverse complement strand
AGAGAGAGAGAGAGAGAGAGAGAGAATGAGAGAGAGAGAAAATGAGAGAGAGAGAGAGAGAAAATAATTTCAACAAAATTGACAGGTTAGCCAAGTTTTTTACAGTGTTTTTAATGTTCTCTGTCCCGTCCTCCACCTCCTGGTTGTATGACCCAGAATAAACCACCTAATCTCTTAATGCTCCAAGGCAACTAGAACCCTGAAAGTGCAGAACAGACTGTAAGCTTGTTTTAGAAGAGGGATTTCCTTATCAGAAAATTTCTATAGCAATGAAATCAAAAGTCTCGTTTTTAAAAAAAAATCCAGCACAATGGAAACTTCTTGAGGGCAGAGTTTTTTTTTTTTTAATATACAAAAGTACCCATAGCACACTGTCATGCACTTAGTAGGTATTTAATAAATGCTTGTTGAATTCAATTGACATTAGATTAGGCTTTGTAATTCCTGTTTTTCAGTTGGGGAATCTGTATTCTGAGCTCAACTGATCTTGTCTTTTCCTTAGTAATTTATATACGTTATATAAATTAAGCAGAAATGTAAATTATGTAGGAAATCAGTATTTTCCATGACCCAGAACTTCAAGCTGTAAAAGGAAATATAATTGGGTTTGGAGAGGAATTTTATAGATACCACCTCCATTCCAACCTAGTGGCACTAACAGGATGGGTCCTCTTTGGGGTGACTACTATCTACTCGTCCCTGTATGTCCATCCTGACTTTCTCCATTCTCTTTCTCTCCAGTGTACGCGCACAAGCAGGAGCCCCCCCAGTATTCCCACACCTCCCGGTTTCCGTCTGCCATGGTGGTCACAGACACCAGCAGTATTAGTACACTCACCAACATGTCTTCCAGTAAACAGGTAATTCTGGTATGTCAGGGACTGGTTGGGATTGGGGGAGTGTGTAGAGATTGTGCAGCAGATGGGGAGGGAAGAAGGTTAGGACAGATCAAGGTCACGCAGAAGGCTTGCCAGATGATCCATGAAAAGTGCTTTACAAACCTAAGAAGCCATATAAATACTAGCTATTATTATTTTTATTGTTTTACTCCTCAGTGTAGACTATACCATAAGCTTAGTGTCCTGATAACAAGTTGCTAGTAGACAGAGCACTGGACTTGGAATTCAATAAATTGGTTCCAGGTCTATCTCTGACTAGATCCTTGACCCAATGGGCCAGATATTTTATTCCTTGAGCCTTTATTTTGGCCCCCCTTTAAAATGAGGATAATGATATTTTTACTGCCTAATTATTTTCACTGGGTTATTATAAGAAAAGTGCTTTGTAAAGATTTGATATAAATAGGACCTAGTACTGGGGACTCCCCAGAGTCAAAAGCCAATGAATGAATGAGCATTTATTCAATACTTGCTATATTCCAGATACTGTTATAGAAACTAGAATCATAGATTGAGAGTTAGAAGTTATCTAGAAGTCAGTGAGTCCAACTCCTTCATTTTTCAGATGAGGAAACTGAGGCATAGAAGTTAAATGACTTGTCCACATTCACACAGCTAGTAAATGTCTGAGGCAGGATTTGAATCAAGGTCTTCTAAGTTCCAAGACGAGTGCCCTATCCAGTAAGCTATTGCTGTCTCTAGAGAGAAAACAACAGAGCGAAGATCAAGCTGATAATGCTTAGCTTTCCACAGATCTCTCTGTCTTTTAGGTGAGGGTCTCTGTCAGTCAGCAAAAAGGGATAATGAAATTTTCTTAGGGGACTAGCCAGTTGATTATATGGGGCTTTCATGTATAGCTAAAAAGTCTCCTCCCCTATAATTCCATGACTTCACATGCCAGGTCTATCTCTTACTATGTACATGACCTTGGATAAATCATGTAACTCTGGTCCTTATAGTTTCCTCCTCTGGCAATGATGGGGTTGGGCTTGATTATCCTGAAGGTCCCTTTTGGTTCTTATCAATGATCAATGACTTGAGACCGTTCACTACATCCCTTCTTTATCAAAGAATGCTTGAGGATTTCCCTCAAATTGACCTCAGCTAGTCAAAGCTGCAATTGTGTCTCTATGGCCAAGGGGTGCAAAGCGGGCTCAGACTCACCTGGGTCCAGAGTGCCATAGACTGATTCTGAGGGTTTGAGAGGGATGCCCCAATTTGAGTGGGATGCCCAGGATGCAACTTGTGGTGGGTTTTGCTCTTCTGCCTGCCTGCCCTTTCTAGGTTGCTCTAGAAAAACATTTGTAAGTGTGCTTGAATGAGAAAGAAGTCAAGGAAGAGCTCCTGGAGAAGTGGATAAAGGGAGGGAGTGCTACCGTGCAGGCTCACGACTAATTCCTGGCTCCATGGTGGGGAAAAGAGCAGAGTAACGAAGGTGAAAAGACAGAAGACTAAAGGCAGATGGGACCATGACTGAAACAGAAACAGTCATATTTATTTGGGAAACTAAACATTAGATGAGAGTCTATCTGGGCAGAAAATGTGGTTCCCAAACAATCAATAGGACCTTTTTAGGAGCTGAGTTCTTGCAGTGTGGGAACTGTTTGACCTTTATTGATTATGAGCTAAAAAGAAGGCAACTTTGAACTTTTTGTCAGCTTCACGGTAATACTTAGCTAAATTTTTGATGTTTTCCCTCACTTGAACTCTGGAAAGCATACCATATGCTATAATAGAACACAGGAGAAGCAACATGCACAGTAGGGAGAACACTGGCTCTGGAGTCTGAGGACCTGGGTTCAAATTCATTATTCTCATCTGTCTAATGATGCAGTAGGGCTAGATAGTCTTGGAAGTCCATCTCATCCCATGCCGCAACCCTAAATCTAAAAAAATCTAAAAAATATGATCCTATGACAGATGCCCACTTTTTCAAGTAAGGTCTCAGAGTAGACCTACTATGATGGCTGGAGCTATTGTTCTGCCCCAGCCCTGCCACCCAGACACACCCCCTTCTCTTACCTAGCTGAATGCTGGGATGGATGAGGGCAGATGAAATAGAAGCCAACTTCCTTCCATGGGCAGATAGTACAGTGTATGTCCCCTATGCCCAACGAGGAGGGAAGTGTGAGCATGTGAGTGTGTGTGTGTGACCCAACTTGCTGTTCTTCTCTCACCTAACAGAAGGTGGAAGCATCCCTCCTAATCCCCCTGCCCTCTGACTCCTTGGTGATCCCCCACCCTTTGTAGTGTGTAGGGAAAACATTTATCTCTTCACAAATCTCAATCCAAGGGGCAGCCAGGCGCAGCCACGCTCCTTGGGTATAACACTTCCTTTGAAAGGTCTTATCGGTCCATCTGCCAGTTGGTCAGCCCTGTCCTAGCCTGTGATTAATTATTCTGTCTTCCCCGAGTTGACTTTGATGCTTGCTTGTTGAAACATGTCCTCCAAATCCAGGAAATGTTCTCTTAATCAAAATATTCTGAGATGCTCCCTGGGAGAGACAGTCATCAATTCCCACAACGGCTTCTCCCCTCCATTGGACAAGGCGACCAGCCGGCCTTGAAGGGCTGAGCTGGTCCAGCAGCAACGCTCTCATTTTCCCTCTTTGGATTCTGTAGACCACTGCTTGTCCCAAACGCCCCCAGAAGCTTTCCTTTGAGGATTGCTCTCTGTTGCCCATTTTACAAGCACCTCTCAACATGATTATTAATGTCATCATCATAAAACCATTGAGAGTCAAGATCAGTAATGGACATGAGACCCATAGAATATGCTGCCTTTGGGATGCTTCCCTCAAGGATGTTCAGGGGCTCCCTAGTGCCTTTGAGGTAAAATATAATATCCTCAGCTTAGCATTTGAACCCTTCCACCATCTGGCTCCCACCTTCCTTTCCAGGCCTCCTGCATATTACATACATTCTTTCACCCACTCTCCATTTCAGTCTAACCAGACTGCTAGCTATTTGTCATATGTCAGTTCCATGCCTAGAATAAACTTCTTTCTCACCTCCTTAAAGAACCTCTTGCTTCCTCTAAAACAATAGCTCAGCTACCACCCCCTACACGAGGCCTTTCCTGATTCCCTCTGGCTCCAGCTGTTTTTTGTGTCTTTTCCCTCTTGAAATTAGTTTGTGCCATGATCATAGGATCCTAGTTCCAGGGCTGGAAAAGAATTTAAGGATCCTCTAGTCCAATTCTTTCATTTTCAGAAGAGGAAAATGGGGCCTGGGGAGATGAAGTGACTTGTCCAGGGTCATATAGCTAGTGGATGTCAACGGGACTTGAATTCAATTCTTCCTGGCTCCAAAGCCAACTATTTATCCTCTGCATCATGTTGTATAAAATAATGGTGATGAGATGACAGAAATAATAACAACAAAAGAAGGACTTATTCCAATCATACAGGACCAGATCACTGACCACAAATATTTCAGAAGATATGATGACTTTTCTTAAGGTATCCAGACTTATTGACCAAAGCAAATAAAACAATGAAATGATGGAAACTGTATAGTGTATATTGTAGGTAGCAAAAGTGAAGCGTGTACCAGGTACCTAGAAAATCACCATTCGGTGGCTAAAATCCTACACTAAAACTCTCTTTTATGCAGTATCAGATGACATATTTTCATGCTATGAATACAACTCTCTCCCTCTCCCCAATTCTTGAGAATTCAGCAAATAAATCTTTTTTTTTTTTAAACCCTCACCTTTCGTCTTGGAGTCAATACTGTGTATTGGCTCCTAGGCAGAAGAGTGATAAGGGTGGGTAATGGGGGTCAAGTGACTTGCCCAGGGTCACACAGCTGGGAAGTGTCTGAGGTCAGACTTGAACCTAGGACCTCCCGTCTCTAAGCCTGGCTCTCAGCAAATAAATCTTACTGGAGTCAGAGTATCATCGTAGATAGAAGCTTTGTCCACAACCACCTTGGGCTATAAAATTTTAGATGCATTTTAATAGATATTATCATACCACATACTCCTGGTGTCTAAGACATGGGATAAGAGACCTATCAAAAGAAATCAAAGCCATGTGGGAACAGAATGAGGTTTACTGCATCCCAGCAATCCTGTCTACAATCGGAGTCATCCGAAAGATCCTTCAGAATCTACAGAAGATGAGCCAAGTATCCCCATCCACTTATTCCATTACAAAAGCCACCATTTTCCCTACCTCTGTAAAGATGTGCATGGGACATTAACTGAAAAACTCAAATGATTTAGTGTTCTCAATAGATTCAAGACTTCCCTCCAGGGATGCCTTTTTCTATGTGCATCCTCTGAAAAGCTCACTACAGAGAGTACATCCAATGTGCCAAAGGCTGTCTTCATTTTCTGCCTCCATCACGAAGGTAGCAGTGGAGTATGCTGGCCATCCAATCTCTCTTCTTTCTCTCTCACCACATGACTAATGTACCTCCTCTTCTTATCATACCAATCACTAATGACACTCTTTACTCTTGTTTTCCTTTGGAATTCCTCAAGGGTTGTGTGGTACGGTCTGCTCACACCTACCAGGTTCCTTTCCATTGGCCTTTCTGTGTTGTTCAGATCTTAGAACATAGTAGCATTTCCATGTCTTGTAGCCAAATAACAGTGACAAAAAATATGAGTCTTTGCTGTTTTGGGAACCTTGGGGTCAGTAAAAGTGCTTGGTAATTTCCCAAAAGCTATTTAGCCTGCTCTCTTCATTTTCAACTTGGGCTGAACTCATTGTTCATCTGTACCATCTATGCCAGACTTACAAACTGTTGGACAAGTCCCATAGGGTGTCCATTCAGATGAGTGTGTTGAAATTTGGACATTTTTCATCCATTTGGTTTTTCTTGTGTGGATGGTCAGGTCAAACTCCTTTGAGCGATTTCTGGTCTTTTGGAGGAAATTGCAGTGTCTTGGGATTTGATACAATCAACACAATGACAATGGCAGATTGAAATATGTTTTGGACCTCATTATCCTTCTGTGGCCTGGACCCTTTGCTGGGTCTCCTCCTTCAAAACAGAGAATACTTTTGGCGGGGCTATATCTCCCTGCTTTATACTTTACCTAATGTTTATTATCGGAGGTTTGTTGAATAAGATTGGAAGAAATGAAAACCATATTGAAATTGGATGAATTGTTATCCTTGGGCTTCTGCCTGCTTCTGTCCCACAGGTGCTTTCAATGAATCTATAGAAGATGAGTTTATATCTCAGTATTCTTATTCAATTACAAAGGCAGTCATTTTTAACCACTTATAAAACAGTTTATAGCATGTTAACTATAAGAGAAAAGTAGCTGGATAGTAAATTGTCTTCAGATTTTCTATCTGCTCCCCTCCCCACCAAAAAACAGATGAGGAAGTAACTGTTTCAATAGTAATAATAATTTAAATTTATATGACATTAAAAGGTGTACAAAGCACTTTGTATACATTATTTCTTTGGAAAACTGAACTGGAATAGCTTTCCACTTAGTATTGCCTTCTAGTCTGCTCTAGCTTCCAGTCCCTCTGCCATCTTCTTTTATGGATAGGAGCAAAGATGTGAACAGGGCAATGGGTAATGAATGAGGGGGGTAGCAGAATCCTGAGTTCTGGCCACCTCAAGTCAAAGTAAACTTAATCAGTGAGAAAAATCCTCAAGAAAAATAATTTATATATTTTGCTCCAACTCTCAGTTCTGTATGTTCTCTCAATGTTAACAGCATTTGACTCTCCTCTCCTCTTCCTAGTTAATGGGTTCCTAATACATGCACAATGAAAAATAGAGGGATAGAGGAGTTAAGATCTTAGCTGAACTTCTGTCTCTGACACATACTGGCTGTGTGACCCTGGGCAAGTCATTTCTTAGTGTCTCAAGTAACTCTCTTAGACTACAAGTTGTAGAGCAAGTAGTAACTTCCACTGATAAAGGGAATATGTTCAACTGGTGTTCTCTCTGCTACTGAATGAAAACACAATTCTAGTCATTCAAGGCATGCTGAGGAGACAAAAACAAAATGAGCAAGAAGCTTACTTTTACTGGGCATGGGATAATATTTAATAGCTAATAATAAAATAATAATAAATGAATAATAATAAAATGAGAAATATTTGAAAGCTCTTGGTATGAATCTTAAAGCACTATGGAAATACTAGCTATTAGAATTATATAGATAAGATAATTCTTAAAGAAATTCTAGGACATTGATTTTAACCAATCTGGTTACTTTGTGAGTCAAGAGGCATCTGGAATTGTTGAGTGGTCAATGTCTTCAGGAGTTTTTTCTCCCCTTTTTCCTGGAATGAATGCTTTTATTATAATTTCTAAATAGGGCAAATCATAAGTTACGGATGGCCACCACTCAAGTCACCATCCTTTTTCCCCCCAAGATGATGGGAGAAGTTACGATCTAGTCTCTCCCAGAAGTCTCTGTTCTAAAGATGTCTTCCCAAGCCATTGAGAAGAAAAAGAATGAAGAAACTCTGTCATAGACTAGCTAAGGCCCTGTCTCTTTGGGAGCTGGGCTTGATAGCCATGCCTGTGATCCCTAGTAATGGGAAAGCTGAGGCTGGTAGAATCCATGTAGAACTAAAGCTGATTGGGTAAACACACTGTATGGTATTAATTGGGAAGGCCTTGGGAGTAGGAGGCAAATTGCCTTAGGAAATGGATCAGGTCAAAACTCCTGTGCTGGTCTACCCTGGAATCAGGACTGTGATGGCTGCTGTGTGTCTAGCCTTGGGCAAAAGAGGGAGGTCCAGGGGACAGAAGGAAAAGAGTGAAGAAGGGAGGGAGGAAGGGAAGGGAAAAAAAGTCCAAGAGGGAGGGAAAGAGGGAAGAAAGGAGGTGTGAGAAGGAGGAAAGAAAGGGAAGGAGGGAGGAAAAGGAGGAAAAAAGGAAGGAAAGGAAAGAGGAAGAAAGGAAGGGAGGAAGAAGAAAGGATGGGGAAAGGAGGAAGGAAGGAAAGTGAAGAAAAGGAGAGGAAAGAGAAAGAAGGCAGATAAGTAGATAAGTAGATAGATAGTTAGATAGATAGATAGATAGATAGATAGATAGATAGATAGATGTCAGGTTATGAATCGCCTTAAAAGCCAAATCCATATTCTCTGACTCCATATTAACTCTTCAATTTCCTAAAAATGCCTATCAATTCTTTTTTTTAACTGATATTTCTAGTGACATTCCTTTTGAATAATAATTCACATTTAAATAGCACATAAGGATTTTGAAAATCATTTTCCTTTTCAATCTTCCTGTAAGTTAAAATTACTGTGATTTTACAGATGTGAAAACTGAGGGCCAAGTGACTTGACCAGGTCATATAGCAATTTGGTGTCTAATATGTGATTAAACCCAGGTCTCCTGACTGCAAGTCTTATGATCTAGACACTCAGACACCCTCTCTCTTTTAGAGAGAGATTTCTCTACATGATGACTATCAGGTGTCATGATGGAGTAGTTTAGGATCTGAAAGAAATGAGTTCAAATCCTGCCTTGGATCCTTGCTCTCTGTGATTTTGGGAAAATCACTTACCCTTTTATGGGTCTCAATTTCCTCATTTATAAAATGGCAGGGGAGGATTAGAAATTCTTCTTTCATGGACCTTGATTTCCTTATATTTAAAAATAGAAGGATTAGGGCAATGCTGTCAAACTCAGCTAAAAATTAAGGCTACTAATGTATACATAAGGATGCCTGTGATCTGTTTATTGATTTAGATTTAAAATGTAATACCTATGTTTAATTATATTTTTATTTATTTTATTAACTATTACAATTGCAGAATCTAAAGGCCAAGAGATAAAGTGACTTAGCCAAGTTCACACAGATGATAGAGGGGAATATTCTTATTATATTATTCTTTATTAAGTCTATGAATTACCATTAGAACAATTTCCCACTTGGGCTCCTGGGAAACAGCCTCTTGTCAGACTGGAAACAGACTTCAGCAAGTGACGACCTGAGTCAACAAGCGTGGGCAGGCCACGAGTTGGTTTCTTGCTGCTGTTGCTGCCTTGCCTGCATCCACTTCACTTCCCAGTTTATGGGGAGGTCAAGAGAGTGTCTACAGGAACAAGTGACTTATCAGGGATGCTGAAAATAGATCTGGTTTCCCTATGCCTCTTTGAGGAGAAATGAGGCACATTTAGCCCCTTAATGGTTCTTCAATTCCTCCTCAGCCTGCACAGGTTGTATAACAAGCCCCTAGAATATGAATTTCCTGAGCTACTCCTTTGCCATGTTGGTCCTTATATAGGGGGAGGAAATAGATTTCCCATCTAATCAGGCCTGAAATTTTCTTTCTGGGACCCACCAAGGACCTCTTGGGGCCGGATCTTCCATTTTCCTGGGAATACAGTGTATCCCTTATCAGATGTTTTTGTTTAGACTTGGAGGGGAGGCAAATAACTTGGGTTCCTTTGACAACATTTAGGGCCCTGCCGCCATTTTATTATGTCAGCAAACATTTGATAGCTGGGAGGCCCATCCCTAATGACAGGTCATAGAATCTTGCTGGCGTCTCCTTATCTACTCCTAGTGTTTGCTCTTCTATTGAAACCTGCAAGGTCACAAGCCATTTTCCTCCCCTACAACTAAAATCTGAAAATTGGAGAGGAAAAAAAAATTCCTGATAAACTCCTGGGGGAGATTGGTGATAGTATGGAAGGAGGAAAGAGGGAGAAAGAAGACACAAAGGCCATTTGAGAGGACTACAACTGAGGGCTAAGGAATTTGAAAGGAACTAGAATCCAGTTTTTCCCACAGTTGTGCATCTTAATCCACTTCCATAAGAAGTGGGGTGATCCCTCTCTTCTTAGCAGAGGTGGGTGACTATGGATGTGGAATATTGTGTGTGTGTATATATATATATATATATATATATATATATATAAATAGACATACACCCTGTCAGACAGGATTGCTGTGTTTTATTTTGTTGAACTGACTTTATTTTTCCTTTTTATTCTAGATATAAGGTGTGATTCTGAAGGGTAGAAAAAATATATATATATGAATTAACATGATTGGTAGCTAGGTTACATCAGGCCAAGAGTTGGGAATATCTGAGTTAAAATCTGACCCAATAGGGGCAGCTGGGTAGCTCAGTGGATTGAGAGCCAGGCCTAGAGACAGGAGGTCCTAGGTTCAAATCCGGCCTCAGACACTTCCCAGCTGTGTGACCCTGGGCAAGTCACTTGACCCCCATTGCCTACCCTTACCAATCTTCCACCTATAAGTCAATACACAGAAGTTAAGGGTTTAAAAAATTAAAAAAAAAAAACTTAAAAAAAAAAATCTGACCCAATACACTTACTGGTCGTGGGATCATGTAACTTCATTCTGCCTCAGTTTCCTCAACTGTAAAATGAGGATATTAATGCCATGCAGAGTTGTTATGAGGCTTAAGTGAAATATTTGGTATTTTAAAATAATATTTTATTTTTCTCCAATTACATGTAAAAAATTTTCTTAGCATTCATTTAAAAACAATTTAGTCCCAATTTTTCTCCCTCCTTTCCACTTTTCCTCCTTTCCTCCCATCCCTCCCCACTCCCTGAGGTAGTAAGCAGTCCGATATAGATTTTTCATGTGCAATCATGCAAAACTTTTTTCCATATCATTCATTTTGTGGAAGTAGAGATATTTGTAAAATGTTTAGCACAGTGCCTGGCACATAATTGGTGCTTAAAAGATGCGTGTTCCCTCCCTACACCTCCCCTATCCCTGCCAAAAAAATAAAGATCTGTAAAAGTAGAATTTTCTTTAAAGAGAGAAAAATGAGTCAAAAGACTCACTTCCTCCTCAAAAGAGTAGTTAGAACTGAGGGGAGATGGAATGTGCCCTATGAAGATTATTAATCCCTGTCAGGGGGCCTTCATAAACTTTAGAGAAGAGGCCACTAGGCCTCAAGCTGGGGAGGATCACGTCAGGAAGTAGAGATGAAGATAGACTAATAAACAAATTTTTTTTTATTCCCTATCCAGGCTTTCCTAAATTAGGGAATTCCCAGTGAGGAAAGTCCCCTCACCATTGTACTTGTTCAGTAACATAGAGTTGTTAGGAACACTGAGAAATTAAATAAATACACTTAGGGTTACACAGCCAAGATATGTCGGTGGTGGGACTTGAAGCTGGGTCTTCCTGACTCTGAAGTCAATTAACTATGTACTTTGTGAGTGATGAAACAGCAGAAGGCAAAGAGGGCCTCACAGAAGAGAAGGGGAAAGGATGCCCTAATCCAGAATTTTCTATAATGGGCCTGCCCTGGACAGTGGAGGCCACTGCTTCTTAGTGGGATTCAGAGGTGGTGGCTTTGGCAGTGGTTATTGTCCATAATCCTTATCTCCCCGGAGGGATTCTTCACCCTTTTATTGCTAATAGGGCAGTCAATGTTACAGAAGCCAGGGCCTCCATTCCTTCTCAGCCCTTCCTGATGGACTCCAAAAATTTCTCTTCAAGAGAGACTGGCTTAAGGGGCCTTCCCTGTGCCTCTGCTGACACTTCCTGAAGAGGGTAGGACAAAACTGAAAAAGGAAGGGGGTAACTACAGCCTGCTTCCCCCTACTATGGGCCAACCCATAGGAGATGAGATCTGCCCCACAATGAACCCCAATCTTGAACAACCTGAGCACTGGGCATGTACTCTCTATGGAAAAAGCCAAACCTTCAGATAAAAGTCCATTTGACCAAAGCCCCTTCCCTAAAATGGCCAGGAGAACTAGCTGGCTCTTGGCTTTCCAGCTTGCCCCCTCATTTCACAGAAACCTGGATGCATACACAGGAAACTGTCAATAATATATCTGCTTGATTGATTCTAGCAGAAAGTAAGCCCCTTGAGGACAGGAATTATTTTCTTTTTTGTCTTTGACTCGCTAGTGCCTAACACAGAGGCTTAGGAACTGGGTCAATGATTTCGTTGGGGTGGAGGTTGGGTTTCCAGATCCTAACCATGTAAGTTGCTACCTTCTCTATTACTTACAGTCTTAAGAGAATTTCCTAGAGCACTAAGAGGTTAAAAGAATTAACTGCCCAGATCATATTTTTTTTTGGTGGCAGGACTTGATTCCAGGTCTTCCTGTCTTTGTGGGTGGCTCTCTTTCCACAAAAACTGGCTGCCTCTTACATTCAGACTCCATAATTTATTTTCTCCATGTCACCGATTATATAACTGTTTAAAAATTAGTGTTGCTGTTGCTGTTGTTTTCAAAAGCCCTTACCTTCTGCCTTAGAGCCGTCAGTCCAAGGCAGAAGAGTGGTAAGGGCTAGGCAGTTGGGGTTAAATGATTTTCCCAGGGTCACACAGCTAGCAAGTATCTGAGGTCAGATTTGAACCTAGAATCTCCCGTCCCTAGGCCTGGCTCTGTATCCATTGAGCAACCTAGCTGCCCCTCTTTCTACCACATCTTGGGTCCTCTTCAATTTATCTTCCACAATTTATTTGCTTGCAGCTTTTCCTGACATGCTTGTCACCAGTTTAAAGATAGCTAGCATACGGTAGGCCCTTAATAAATGTTTGTGAGTAGAGGATCTGGATTCAAATTCTTTCCCTGATGCTTAGTCCCTGTGTGACCTTGAACAAATGACTTCCCCCAACCTGTCCCTGAGCCTCAGTTTCCTCGTCTCTATAATGAGGGCATTGGACCAACTGGCCCCTGAGGTCTCTTCCAGCTCTGAATCTCGGATCTTAGGAATGAATGGTTAGCATTGCAAGAGTGTGTTGGAAAACCTTGCTCCAATGGGATCCATGTCCCTTGTTGACTCTGTTTCTCCTTTCTTCTCTCTCCAGTGTCCTCTGCAAGCCTGGTGATGCCCACTCTTCACCTACTCTGTGCACATCCACAAGGACCCTAGTTCCACACCATCACCCAGCTAACCATGCTATCAGGGCAGTTGTCATGGAGAAGCACCTCGAGCCGATGGGCGACATCAAGAGGACCTGATGTCTCTTCCACGTCTCTCGGAACAATCTCTCTCTCTCTCTTTCTCTCTCCAAGGCTTGGAGTCCACCCAATCCCTCGGTGTAGGGGGGTGGGTAGGGGATGGGAGGGTTTCGGGGAGGGGCTGGGGACTGGGGGCTCCCATCACAGACTATATCCCCTGCCAGCAGCTGGATCTTTGCTTTCGTTCCCTGCAGTATTGTGTCAATGCATCAAGGAGATGCTAAGTATTCGCATTCATTCTAGCAATGAGGAGAGAGGGACAAGGCAGGAAGAGCTGCTTGCTCAGCCCAGCCACAGAAGAGGAAGAGGAAGATCCCTGCTGTCTTTTAAGTTATGGTCCTTCATCGAACAAACTGATGGGAAAAAAAACACAAAACAAAACAAAACAAAACAAAAAAGCTTGAATCTGTTACTGAAGTTTCAAGAGGAGGAAGCGTGTGCTGTCGAACTGAGCCAAACACACTGTAAATATCGGCAGACTCCCTCTCCCCATCCCACCCCAAATGATTCCAAGATTTCTTTTAAAGAAGTAAATGTGTCCAATGGTTGTAAACTATAAACTACTGTAATCCAGTGCAATTCCCCTAGGGCTCCCCGTCCCCACACTCTTTCCCCTGTACAGAATACTGGATGGTATTTTACTTTTCTTTGTTATGGTCAGAACCAAAGTTGTTTTTTTAAAAAAGAAAAAGAAAAGAAAAGAAAAGAAAACCGCTCCCATCAGAAAAGAGCCCCAATCTGAGTTAAGGGGTGCTATGACATTCTAGAAGACCCTCTCCCTTTCCTCCTTTTGATCCTTCAGGGCTAAGATACCTACTGGAGAATGTGTGATTCTTTGGGTGATTGCCTGATGACAAGTCACCTGTTTGGAAATCATATACCCAGGTTCCAAAAAGGGCCCGGGTCTAGGGTCAGAGTACAAAAACGCGGCTCCTTGAAGGGATTGGGGATTCGGGGCACGAGCCCTAAGACATAGAAGGGTGGAGGGACTGGATGTTGGATCTCAAAAGCAAAAACTGACCTTTCAAAGTCCCCTATTAAAACATTTTATTTTAATGATTCCTTGCCCGAAGAGCCTCACGTTTCTGGCCTTGACACTCCCCAATCCTGGTGCCACTGGGTACCTGTGTCGTCTTCCTGTTCCCCCAGTCTGATCTCCCCTGGGAATTTAAAAATCATGGATTGGAGCTAATTGGAGCGCCACATGGAGCTGCAGGGGGTGGGACCCGGAGGGAGGTCAGGTTCTCTGTGTTGTTCAGTCTCCAGGCATGGGGCCCTTGAGTCCTGTTTACATTGTCTTAGCCACTGGCTTTACTGCTAATGAAGATTTTGTTCCCACAGTGTTGCTCAGCCAGCAGCTTCGAGGGGGGTCTGGCTGGGGCAATGAGGCATTGCCAAGAGTCCCTAGCAGGGGTGCCTGAGCTAACTCCTCTTTCTCTTCTGTGTCCAAGTGGCAGTCACACAAGTGGTGGGCAGGAAATAATCCAGGTTCTTCCAAAGCAAATAGAACTGACTTTTGTGACTTAAGTTCACAGGAGCCCAGGAAAAAAACAAACAAAAAACAAAAACAAAAGCCCAGTAAGCCAGTTTGGGATAGAGCAAGGATCAGGGAGGGGGCCTGTGTTCAAATATTGCTTCCAACACAAATTAGGCCATTTTTTTATAAGTTGCTAAATTCCCTGGCTCTGTTTCCTCATCTGTGAGATGAGGGATTGTGCCTGTTGGCCTCTGAACCAGATATGATTCCACAGATGACTGAAAAACTTGATCTGAACCATTTGTTCTGATGCCTTGTCTGACTGGCCCGTCAAGCTTTTCTCAGGGTGACTAAGAAGAAGATGAGTTCGTGTTTCTTGTCCTTTCTTGGAGCCCTCCCTGGTGGGAATGCTAATACACAGCAAATTGACAACCAGAGAAGGAGAAGGGCAGCCTCACAGATAATTGGGGACCAATGACTAGAGGAAGATAATATAACAGGCCTTTTTTACTGAACCTTTTTTTTCCCCTGTGTTTTTGAGCAGAGCTTTTCTTATGGGCAATATAGGCAAGGTGAAATATTTACCAGGACTTCCAAGCATACACATAAGGGAACAAAAAGTCTGGTGGCCTTTGGTCCCTGTCACCATGTAGGGAAGTCCTTAGACAATTGCCTGGAGTCAGAGGGTAAGGGACTTGTCTATTGTCACATAGCAAGTGTCATTTAAAGGCTAGTCTTCTTAACTCTCTATCCACTGTGATCCACTCTCACACATGTGACTTAATAGGTACTTAATAAATGTAGGGGGCTTTAAAAAGAGCCATTGTTCAGTAAGAAAGACTATTGCACTGGAGTCAAAAGACCTGGCTTTAAATAGACCTCTGATGCTTACCTGTTGTATAACCTTGGGCTTTTTTTTTTTTTTAAAGTTCTGTTAGCCTCAGTTTTTTAATCTGTTAAATGGGAGAGTTGGATTAGATGGTGGTCTCTGAGAGCCCTTCCAGCTCTAAATTTTTGACCTTCTGACACTGTGTAACTTTGGCTAAATTCCTTAATTTCTGGGTCTCAGATTTTTCATCTTTAAAATGAAGAGGCAGGACTTGATGACCCCGTAAAGCCCTTTCTGGCTCTGAATCTAAGATCCAAAGAGGACTGTCCAGCTTCCCAGCCTCAGGGATAGCCTTGAGGTTAGGTCTTCGTTTTCAGAATAAGGAACAACTTTTAGTTGATTTTTCAGTGTTTAGAGTTCTGTCTCCAAAGGAAGTAAGCTTGGAGGGGTGGGGCTGTCACCTGGGTACAGCAGTCCCAGACATCACTTAAACTTCAAGGGGACACTGGAGTGTTCTTTTCATCCTACCTACCTTTCCTTCATTTCCCTTTTATGGGACTCCTGGCTTCTGAACAAGATCAGCTATGCATTTTTTTTTTTGGAAGAGGTAGGGAAGGAATTCCATTATTTCATAAGATTATCCATGAAAAAATCATGGAAGTGGAAGGGACCTTTAAGGTCATCTGGCCTAACTGCTGTCAGATAAGGAGACCAAGGCCCTAAAGAGGCTGGATGATTTTGCTCAGTATCACATAGGGAGTGAGTGGAAGAGTTGAAATCTGATGAGAGAGAAAGAGAGAGAGAGAGAGAGAGAGAGAGAGAGAGAGAGAGAGAGAGAGAGAGAGAGAGAGAGAAAGAGAGAGAGAGAGAGAGAGAA
>NC_058133.1:478191824-478286883 GCF_016433145.1 Gracilinanus agilis | reverse complement strand
AGAGAGAGAGAGAGAGAGAGAGAGAGAGAGAGAGAGAGAGAGAGAGAGAGAGAGAGAGAGAGAGAGAGAGAGAGAGAAACAGAGACAGAGACAGAGATAGACAGGCAGACAGATAGACAGGCAGAGAGAGAAATAGAGAGACAGAAAAAAAGTCAGAGAGACAGAGAGAGAGACAGACACAAACAGACAGACAGACAGACAGACAGACAGAGACAGAGAGAGATTTACACTGGACCCTGGAGAAAAAAGAACCTCCTTCTGCCTCTAGGCCTGGATCAATCTGTTCTGGTCCTGGCTGGTAGCTGGAGCTCCTGGGAGTGAAAGATCCCCCTAAGAGTCCTCCCCAGGTGACCCTCCTCTCCTCCTCGAGACATCAAACACACCCAAGGCAGCAGGCGGCATTAACAAACAGAAGTGGGCTTGTGGGAGGCTGGCAAGTTTTCTTAGTCAAACTCCGACTGCAGCCTGAACAAAACATCCCCAAGACTTCAAAGGCTGGGGTCTGTTTGCTTGCTCGCAGTGCATCACAACGCTTTCCCTTTTGACCCATCTCCTAAGAAAGTGGCCCTGATACTGTGGCAAGAGGTCTGTTTGCCCAGTGGATCTGCTGAGAACACAGATTCCTGCCGACTGGGAGCTTTTTGTTTCTCCCAGCCAGCCCTCCTGGCTCAGGAATACAATTACGGAGGATCATAAGGAACAGGGGACAGGACTCAAGGGTCTCCCCAAAGCTGAGGGGATCCAGGATCCCTAGGATGTCAGGCCACTGGGAAGGCAGCATTCAAGGGTCTTAGCCATGGCTTCTTCTTGCTCCCTGAGGGGAAATATTAGACAGGAAAAATTCTGAGATGCTAGAGCTATCAGGCACCTTGGAAATAGTCAATGTACCCTCACATCCTCTAAATCTTCTGATCCTATGATCTAATGCCTTTATTTTACAGATAAGGAAACTGAGGCACAGAGTGTGTTCAAGTCATATAAGTAGCAAATAACAGAAATGGGATTCCCGTACAAATCTTCTGACCCCTATCTAGTGTCCTTCATATTATATTCCTGGGCCACATGATCCATTTTCCTTTGGGAGGAGAGGAATTAAAGAGGGATTTTTTTTTTTCTGCTTCTAGACTGAACCTGTGATTTCATTCATATAGGGAACTCCCGGTGAGGAGGTTTCCCTCTACCAATGCAGGCAGCATCTACTCTGAAACACAGTTTTGGAGAGTTAGTAGGGACAATATAGGGATGATTATGTGCCAGGCACTGTGCTAAGAGCTTCAAAAATCTGAATTTATATAATCCTCAACCCTGGGAGGTAGGTATTATTTTCTTGATTGTATTAAACTACTTTATTCAATGTATATTTATGCTATATCCATATTTAATCATGTATAATAATATATTTATAGAATAGACTATATAATAATGTAATGTGATATAATATAGAATATAATAATATTATGAACCTATAAATAGATCTATGCATTATTATATAACATGTATATATAAAATAAAATATCTATATAACATTAATACATAAAATAAAAACACAATGGTATATGATATATCTATATAAATATTAATATATGAATAACATGTCTATATAACATATGAATATATAAAATAAAATATATGCTACATAATATGTTGATATCTTACATTAATATAAAAAAGACAATAATACATCTATATATGCATTTTATATTTTCCTTCACTCCCTTTCTCCCCAGTAGAATGGAAGCTCCTTCTGATTAGGGAACGCTTCCTTCTTTTTACTTTTGCTACCAGTACCAAGCATGGTGCTTGGCACATAGTAGGCATGTAATAAATACTTTTTCATTGGTTGATTTTTTTTTTGTCCAAGATATTTGTTTTTAAATTTTTTATTTATCTATTTTACAGGCATCATTTATCTTTCCATCCCACTGCTTCCCTCATTGAATAATATACAAATGATAAACAAAACAAAAACCAATAAACAAAAATGATCAAACAAAAACCAAAAACATAACAAAATCATAAAATAGGCATCATTCCACAAAACAAATATCTATGTTTGGCTCTACCCAGAGTTATTTTTCTCATTCTGCATTTTAAAGTCATCACTTTGCTTCTCTGACGGAAGGTAAGTGACATGTTTTCATCTTCAGTCTCTTATAATTGCATTGATGAGAGATCTCAAGGCTTTCAACATTGTTTTTCTTTATAATTTTGTTGTCATATTAGCGGTTCTTCTGGCTCCACTCAATTCTCTCTACATCAGTTCATAAGGGTCTTCCTAACTTTCTCTGAAACTATCCCTTTCATTATTTCATAGGGTTCAGTAATATTCTATTACATTCTTCTACCAGAGTTTGCTTAGCCATTCCCTAATAGAATGCCATCTGAACCCCACCTCACCCTGCAAGGCATTTGCTTTAAAGAGAAAGATTAGTCTAAAGCTGTGATCTCCAAATTTTTTTGATCAAATCCCTCATCAGTAAAAGTTGTGATTATCTAACCCCCAACATGTGTATATTTACTTATTTATAAATTATACATGCAAAATACAATATCAATAATTTTTTATAATATAAGACCTAAAGAAAAATAAAAATTTTCAAAGATTGAAGTAAAATGAAGTAATATTTGATCCTTTAGTCCATTGGGAGTCATTGGCATTTATTGAGGAGTGACACAGCGTTTTTGGAGAATTGACCTGGCAACCGTATGGAGGATGAATTAGAGAAGGGAAAGACTTTGGCACAGGGAAATCAATCAGTAGATTATCACTATAATCTAAGCAAGAAGTAATAAGGGTCTGAACTGGGATGATGGCTATGTGAAAAGAGAGAATGGATATGATACGAGAGACATAAGATAGAAACGATAAGATATGGCAATAACATGGATACATGGGATGAGAAAGTGAAGAGTTTTAAATGAGATTGAAGAGGTGAGCCTGAGTGATAGGAAGGGTGGCAGGGTGATCAACAGGAACCTGAGAGTTTGGTGGAAGAGTGGGATGGGGGAAGAAGACCATGTAATGGGATCTGAGATGTAGATGACAACCCATCCTTGCCAAAACAAAAAAGATGGCGGCTAGGAAGAGGTCCTTATTCACTGCTCATTGCCTTTGAGCATGGAGCCTGCCTTATGAGGGATGCATGTTGAAACTGTGAGGTAATCTGGGGAACCCCAAGTCGGTATGGTGAGAAGATGGAGAGTTTTCCCAATGATGTCTGAAGACTTGCTGTTGTATCTGCCCACATGGTTTAAGATTGTCCTTTGGGTTCAGAAGGATAGCTAATGGGAGCTTGTACAGCAGAGAGGGGTAGAATGGGGATAAGGGAAGGTGTTATTGGTTGGAAACAAACCTCATGATTGACCATCTTGGGGATGGTGGTTGCGTGTGGAGATGCTGGAGCCAGTTCAAATCAGCTCTAGAAAGCCAATGGTTAAAATTTCAGTGTGAGCATTTTATACCTGGGAATCTGGCAAATGATATAAATCAGGGCTTGGTTTATTGTTTGGTTGAATTCTAGGCTTAAGAAAGTGATGAGGAAAATGTTAATAATGCAGATCAAAAGTAAAAGTTCATGCTGTAAACAAACTTTTTCAGTAAGCCTATTGTTAAGCATTTACCCGCACATGTATGTATGTGATTCATTTTCCCACCCTCCAGTTAGTTGGTCACATACTTTTGGGACCCCCAGAGGATCCCAGATACCACTTTGGAGACCACAAGTATAGAGACTTGGTGCCAGGTAGATCTGGGTTCAAATCATGAATTTGTCATTTAGCTAACTGCATGGGAGCATAGAAAAGTCACCTAACCCCTCTGAGCATCAGGCAGCTTGGGAATTTCTACACTGCTGCTATCTATTTTTAATCATGGAGAAACAACCCCTCCCCCCATATCTAATTGTCCTGAAGTTTAGCAATAAAGCTTCATTCATCCATCTCAATGTTGCTGACTCTGTCACCCACCCCAGAGCTTATCAGGTGGTCCTTTGTTAGCCTTCTCTCCCAATTCCAGGAGCTCCCCTGCTTATCTCTAAAACAATACTTAGTTATCCTGTCTTCTTCCCCCATATGCCTCTGCCAGATTTAGCACTTCATGGACTCCTGGAGGGTAATTCAAGGCTTTAGAAAAGTTCTGTTGCTCCAAGGGCAAAACTAGAAGTTGGGGTAGAGAGAAAGGGGACAATTTTGGCTTGATGTAAAAGGGCCATCCAAAAGTAGAATTAGTTACCTCTAGTGCTAAGGGGTTCCTTTCACTAGGGATTTCCTCAAGCTGCTGAGTTCTTAGGAAAAAGAGGATTGCAAGGTTTAGACTTCTAAAGACTAAAAGGGGAGCTTCCTGAGAAGTTCCAGGCCCTTGAAGAGAAGAAAACTGAGTATCTTGCCCAGGAACTGGAAAAGTGACCAATGCCCAAGATGAGGAGCAAATGAACAGAATCCTTGGCTTTGTCTTCCATGACTATTAGGAATTATTTGGACAATAGAGGTCCAGTGGGAAAGGGATTGCCTCTTTGGATGGAGGCATCCAATCCTTTGTGTTAATACCATGAGATACTAGGGGAGTAGAAGGTGGGGACTCAATAGCAAGAAAGGAGAATTATATCAACCATTTATTTGTTTTGTGAATCCTTTATGCTATTTTGCATTTTCTGTGTGGTAAAATAGAAGTTGTACTAAACATGATATGGACTGTTACCTTGAATGCTTGCAACCTTTTTTTACCCACATCAGTAGAAACCTAATGAGGTTCCCAGAGGAAACACTGGATTGGAGAAAAACGAGCTTAAGAGATCATTTGAGAGGGCAGCCCCTAAGATGGAACCTGGTCCGTGTAAAACTAAAGATTAAGATGAGCTGAGGAAGAATAAAGTGAATGGAACCAGGGGAACAATTTATATGGTGACTACAACTCTGAAAATGAAAACAACTGAAACTCTTTAAGAATTCTGATCAATGCCACAACTAACCATGATTCCAGAGGACCAATGATAAAGCATACTACCAACCTCATGATGGAGATGTAAAGGACCCAAAGTGTTTAAAATTAAGCCACACATTTCCAGATGTGGCAAGTGAAAGAATTTGTTTTGCTCAACTAAGCAGATTTGTGACAAAAGCTTTATTTTTTCTTGATTTTTTTTTTAAATGAAAGGGAGGAAAGAGAAAAGGAGGTATTGCCTAAATATGAGTCACCCCACCCTCTCCCACCAAAAAAAAGGTCATTGGAATATTTTTTTAAACCCTCACCTTCCGTCTTAGAATCAGTACTGTGTATTGGTTCCAAGGCAGAAGAGCAGAAAGGGCTAGGCAATGGGGGGCTAAGTGACTTGCCCAGGATCTTAGAAGTTTCTGAGGCCAGATTTGAACCCAGGATCTCCTATCTCTAGGACTGGCTTTCACTTTACTGAGCTACATGGCTGCCCCTTTTGGAGCACTTATTAAAAACATATGCACAGAGGATAACAGAAGACAGGCCAGAAGGAATCCAGACAAACTGAACAACTTTGGAGATTACATACTGAATTTTTTATATTTCTGTTGTTCAGTCATTTTTAATCATCTGACTCTTCCTGAACCCATTTGGGGTTTTCTTGGTAGAGATACTGGAGTGCTTTACCATTTCCTTTTCCAGGCCATTTTGCAGATGAGTTAATGGAGGATGGAGGCAAACAGGGTTAAATGACTTGCCTAGAGTCACATAGCTAGTTTGAGGTCAGATTTGAACTCATCAAGATGAGTGTTCCTGATTCCAAGCTCAGTGCTCTACCATTGCGCCACCTAGCTGTCCAGACTTATTATATACTTAAAGGAAAATTGTACATAATAGATTGGCAGTTTTGTGCATGATTCTTTTTTTGTTCTACTTTGTATATGGAAATGTTAATTTTATTTGGTGTTATTAAGTTCAGAATAACAAGTTAAAAAAAAACCTTACTTTCTGTCTTAGATCAATACTATGTATTGGTTCCAAAACAGAAGAGAAATAAAGGCTAGGCAAAGAAGGTTAAGTGATTTGTCCAGGGTATGCAGCTAAGAAGTGTCTGATGCCAAATTTGAACCCAGAACCTTCCATTTCCAGGCCTCACACTCTATCTTCTGATCCACCTAGCTGCTTCCTAACAAGATTTTTAAAAATGCCAAAATATTTTAAAATTATTTCATTACTACTTGTAAGGTAGGCAGGCTAAGTATTATCGATTCCATTTTACAGATGTGGAGACTGATACTCCTGCAAGGTTGTGTGATTTGTCCAAAGCCATGCAAAGTTATGAATGGCAGAATCCAGATTTGAACCCAGGTCAGTCTTTTGCCTCTAAAGCCATGGTGTTTTCTACTATACTGCCCTACGTTTGGAGGAGAGAGTAGCATGAGCTGCTGTAGCTGACTTCCAAGGGAAGAAAAGCTTTTGAACGGAATGGAAAAGAACAAGTAGGATTTTTTGGATGATTTTTCTGAATTCTGAATCTATCATTAGTTCACTAATTCCTGTTCCCAGATGTCTCCTACCTCAAACCCAAAGGCCTCCCTTGTAACAAATAAATATAGTCAAGCAGAGCCAAATAGGCATGTCTGGAGATGTATGTCTCATTCTGTATCTCTAGTCTATCACCTCTTTGTCAAAAGGTGGGAAACTGGCCTCATCATCAGTCTTCAAACACAGTGCTATTGTGTTCATTTGCTTCTATATCTTGGTGTCCCTGATCTGTTCCACCAATCAACTTGTCAGTTTTTTTAGCCCAAACCAAATAGTTTTGATTATTACTGCTTTGCATTGTAGTTTAAGATCTGGTACTGATTGCTAAGCTCTTTCCCTTCTACCTTTTTTCCTTATTTCCTTTGAGATTGCTGACCTTTTCGTTTTCCTGATGATTTGGGCTCTTTTCCCCCATCTAGAATTATAAAGTAACTAACTCTTTAGCAGTTTGATGGATAAAGTTTTGAATAAGGAAATTAACTTAGGCAATATTATCATTTTTATTTTATTGGTACAGTCCAATCATGAACATTTAACTCTCTCCAATTAAGTGTCTTAATTTCTATAAAGGACATTTTATATTTGTTGTCATTTTGTTTCAGGTAAGTTTTAATGGAGTCAGGAGGGAGGGAGAAGAGCTTCTAGGAGGTAAAAAAGGTGAGATGGGCACAGGTTAAAGAAGTAGGAAAGAAAGAATAGTATAAGGTCACTGGATATCTGGAATTGAGGAAAAAGTTGGGATTAACATATCTGGGGCAGATCAAGAGAAAATGGGAACCACCAAAGATATGCTTCATAGGATTTTGAACTAGCAGAAATCTTAGAGATTATCTGGTCCAGGTGTCCCTAACCTTTTTTGGTGTCTTGGACCCCTTTGCACAGTCTGGGGAAGTCTCTGGATCTCTTCTCAGAATCATGTTTTAAAACACAGAAAATAAAATAGTTGGAATTACAAAGGAAACCAATTCTGTTGAAATATAATGATCCTCATTGGATTATAAATTCAGAGTTCCTAAAAGGGCTAGTAATGATCAAGGAGATTAATTTGCCTCTTCTTGAAACTTGTAATTACAGAAAATTGCTTAATTATTAATATATATGCTGCTTGTTAAAAGATCAGTTTAGTATTATTCGTTTAGCTTCAGGCAATTCCTAGCTCTGTGACTATGGACAAATTACTTTTCTTTGGTCTGCCTCAGGTTCCTCATCTGTAAAATGGATATAAAAAGAACACCTATTTCCCAGTATTGTTGTGAGGATAAAATAAAATCATCCAAATAAATTCCTTTGCAAACCTTAAAGTGATATAAAAATGTTAGTGATTACTATTATTATCACTGCTTTGCTAAATACAAGTTTTATATTACGATTTTAAAAATCGCATTAAAGAAATAAAAAGAATTTTTTAAACCCTTACTTTCAGTCTTTGAATCAATACTGAGTATTGGTTCTAAGGCAGAAGAGTGGTAAGGGCTGAGTAATGGGGGTTAAGTGACTTGCCCAGGGACACACAGATGAGAAGTGTCTGAGACCAGGACCTCCCATCTCTATACCTGGCTTTCAATCCACTGAGCCACTCAGCTGTCCCCAAAAGAATTCTCTTTTTTTTTAGTGAAAAGAAATACATTTACCTGGGTGTTTCTAGTCAGCCCACTGCAACTCAGTAATCCACCAACCTCATCCTCCCTGCAGGAGGGATTACAGGAATTCACTACCACACCTGGCTAATGGGAATATTTCAAAAAAACAAGTAGTTCATATATATCCCATCTTACGACCTTCCTGTCCAATCCCAGTTTACTGGTGATAAAACAGGACCAAAGATGGAAAGTTGGTTTGCCTTGGCCAAGGTCACATGCAATATGTAAATAGTAAACAAATCCAGGTCCGGAACCCAGATCCTCAGACTCTAAAATCCTTGCACTAACTATGTTGTTTCTCCTACTTTGATTTTTTTGCTTGGAACCAGTCATGATTGTGAGCCAACCACCATAATAACAGAACAATACGACACTCCTTGGGAGCCCTCAGTTAATATCGTGGATAATGATGGTGATGAAAATGAAGGTAATGATAAATTATTTCTCTAAATATTTTGCATTTTCCCTGCAGAAGTCCTTGAGGATCCCTAACTCTAACTATGGGCTCTTGAAGAGAGGCTGAGATTTCTTTACTCCTGTTTTTCTTTTGAGAATAAATCATCAAAATAACATTCTGGTTTATTGTTGGATAACTTCACATATACATTCAACAGTCCAAAAAGTTTTGTTCAAGACAAAACCCCAAAGCATCTACTCTACAGACAAAGAAAAGAAAGAGAAAAAAAGAGAAAAAGAGAAATACCTTTTAACCACCCATGAAAACCAATTATTTATCGCACAGCTAAGTACAGACAACCCTAAAAGTTACTGTAATTCTCCAAATAAGATTGTCTTTTTTGTTGTCTTTTTTTAAACAAGTTCTTTTTTCCTTTAAGATTGTGAAAAAACAGGGTCACAGCCTAAGTCAGAAGCTAGACTGAGAGCATGTCAAAGATTGTGGCCAGTTCCCTCCCTCCCTCCCTCTTCCATTTTTCTTTCCTCTTGGGCCAGCAGCCCTGCTAAATTCAGAAAATGAATATGCATCATGGCTAATTGGTCCACCTGAGTGCCCTCCTGACCTCTGACCCCTGCTGGGCCACCCCATCCATTAACTGCCTTCTCCCCACCTCCATCCTCCTCTTTCTCAGTATGAATCGATGTCCTGACCATTCTCTTTCAGCAAAGAAACATGCTTCCTTATCCATCTGGCTGTTTCCACTTTCTGTTCTTTTGTCCCTTCCTTCTGTTCCCCATGTTGCTAACCTGGTCACAACTTCTTGACCCTTTGACTCCTGCCCCTCCTGGTGGGCTTGGGGGAGGTGGTGAGGGGATGGTCAGCATCCCAAGGAAAGCCTTGTGAGAAGGAGCTGGAGGTGGTGGTTGGGAGGGGGATGCTTTGGCTTCTCTCTTTCACCTGTATTTTACTTAGTAAAATAGTTTCCAGCTGAGTGAGAGCTTTGATCCCACCCTTGGTCTCAAGGAGTCCCTGGGATGTTCCTTCAGGGCCGTCATGCTCTTTCTGAGGCAAATGCCTTAGAAAGTGGAATGGCCAAATGAATGCAAGGACATGTGCCTTTGCTGCTTCTAAAAGGGGAAAGAAAGAGACTGACTGATTTCTCTGTGAAGCTCAGAGAAACAAGTTGTCCCCTTTGTTGTTTGAATGGAGAAAGGATCAGAGGGTTAAGAGATGGAAGGGACCAGAGAGAGCCAAAAGAGACCAAAGAGGGGTTCTTAACCTTTCTGGTGTCTGCTGAATGAAGACTGTGGATTGACTTCTCACAATAGTGATTTTTAAAATGCATTTAAAAATTTTTAAATACATTTTTAAAATGCATAAAGTGAACTATATGGAATTACCAAGAAGCCAATTATACTGAAACAGTTCCCAAGAATTTAATGCCAAAGATCTAGATTATCCCCCTGGTAGAGATGCTGAGGTACTGGACTCTGGACTCTTTCTCTGGATCCATTAAACCCATTTCAAAATAGCCCCCATTTTATAGATGAGGAAACTGAGAGTGAAAGGATTAAGGTGAATTAGATAGCATAAATCAGGTAACAAGCAACAGAGCCAGAATTTGAACTCAAGGTGGTCTTATTCTCTACAAACTTTCTCCTACCCCATCCTGCCTTTGCTTAGCCTTTTTAGGGCTTCTTATCTGACTTTGGTGGCTACCTTCATCCCCTTCTCACTTGTGGCACACACAGCAGAGACACCCCAGTAAAATCATCTCTGCGCTCCCAGCTCTATCTCTGATATGTGTCATTAGGATCTGCTCCCCAGAACTCGAAATCCCAGCTTCCCATGTTCCCTCTCACATTACGTGCTAACGTAGGGAGGATATAATTTTTATTCGCTCTCTTCTCCCCTGAATGTGCTGGGAAAGTAGGCTTTATACCAGGCAGGAGAATCTATACCTGTGAGTTTATATTTGTTAGATAATTAGGTTTGAACTTCTATTTCTTTTAGTTCATTTTCTTTCTGCTTCAACTGTTTATTAATAAACTTTATAAAATATAATTTTTGGAGTTATTGGATATTAATTTAAAACTTACAGATATATACTTACTTTATGACCCTGGCAAGTTAGGTCATTTCATCTCTCTCAGTGGATTCTTTATATTTATATTATATATATCTTTATATATTATATCTTAATGTATTATAATGTATAGTTAGAAAATCTTATACCCCTAGACTTCATCTCCCACCTTCCCTTTCCCTTCTTCCCCACATTTGCGTTTCTTACTTAATGTTTATAAGTTTGCTGTAAGCTCTTCCTCTTGCTCTCTTTTTCCCACATGCACAGCTGGGAAAGCTAGCTTTTTACTCTAGTTATTTATGTTAGTTATTATTAATAAATCTTATTAAATGTAATACTCAGATTATTGAATATTAATTTTGCTTCTCACAATATATTAACAATATATAATATATATTTATATTTAAAATCCACAATTACAATGAAGTTTTAGATGCTGTACCAGGAGAGGGATTTTTCTCTTTCCCTGCTGCAACACCTGCTAAATGGGCTGGTTGTTTGGAAGGGGGCGGCAGAGAGATACTTGGGATAATCAGGATTTTAAAAGGCATAGGAGACATCAGTAAAAACGTATTCAAAATGAAAAGGAATGCCTGCTGGTAGTACTTTTAGGTTTAGAAAATGCTTTTCTTATAACATCTTTATAAATATAGCAATAAATATCATCTAGGTTTTACTGATTAGGTAACAGAGGCACAGGTGATCATTTTGCCCCAGGGCATAAAGCTAGTAAGTATGAGAACCTAAGCTAGTTAGGTGATAGATACAGTGCCTGGAGTCAGGAAGATTCATCTTTCTGACTTCAAATCTGGCCTCAGACATTTATTTTCTGTGTGATCCTGGGCAAGTCATTTAACCCTGTTTGCCTCAATTTCCTCATCTGCAAAATGAACTAGAGAAGGGAATGGCAAATCATTCCAGTATCTTCATCAAGAAAAACCCAAGTAGGGTCATGAAGAGTTAGACATGACTGACAATGGCTGAAAAACAACATGAGAGTCTGAACTTGTACTCTGGTCTTCTTACTCCAAGACCACAAAGCCAACACGCTATCATACCATGCTGACTCACCTATGTGAGGTTGCAGGGAGAGAGAATAGGTTTCATTGTAATTTCATTGGTGGGAGAAACTCCTGGAGAGAAAAATCCTTCTCCCAAAGCAGCTTCTAAACTGTGTTGTAATTTGTGGATTTTAAATGTACAGAATTCACTGAGAGATGAAATAATTTGACTTGCCTAGGGTCATAAAGTAAGTATATATCAGAGATTGAGCTGGTCTACAGGGACGGTTTTACTCGGGTATGTATATCTGCTGCTTGGAGCCACAGGTTAGAGCTGGGTGAAGGTGGACACCAAAAGTGGCTGAGAAGCCCTGAAAAGGGCTCAGCAAACCTTCATATCAGAGGCAGCAGTGATCCCTGAATAGCCTATATGCCCCAAATCACACACAAGGCAAGACATCACCCCATTATGTCATTGGTCCTCTTCAAAATGAAGGGTGAACAACAATATATCAGAGGTCTTCCTGACTCTGCATGTCTATGAGTAAACCATTAAAGAAAAGGAAAAATCTATAGAAGTTAAGACCTGGAGGATGGGAACTGCCTCCCCAGGACCTTATCATACACAGTACTTTGCACACAGAACTCAAAAAATTATTGTTAAATTGAAACCCTTATTTAAAGAGGAACATACTGAAATGATCATAGAGAAGGGGTTCTTCACCTTTTTGTGTGTGTATGGATGCCTTTGGCAGTCTGGAAAAACCTTCTCAGAATCATATTTTGAAATTGAAATATATAAGATTGTAAAGGAAATTAAATTATGTTGAAATATAGTTATAACACTAAAAAATACAAACAAACAAGTTAACTTACCCCAGACTAAGAACCCCCATTAGGAGATTTGTCTAACATAGGGATTATATGTAACTTGGTATTTGTTAGAGCCTAGGAAGTCTCTGGTAACCAACTCTCTAGACTGGCATTTAAGTTTCACTAGTATCATTACTGCTTTTTTCCTTCACATGCTCTATTTTCCAAGCCCAATGGAGAATTATCTGTTCCTCAAATCCAACTTTAATTTCCAATCCAAATCCAATTTCATTTCCTGACTCTGGGAATGAGTATGTTATTCCCATGCTTATATTGTATCCCCTCCCCATCTCTACCTTCATTCCAGCCTCCACCTCAGCCTGGAATTAAAATTCCTCCCTCTTTTCCATTCCAGGACATTCCAGGGCTTCTCATGGATGAGTTTATCATCATCATCATCATCATCATCATCATCATCATCATCATCATCATCATCATCATCATCATCATCATCATTATTCATCTTATCAAGCCCAGACTAAGAGTTACCATACTGCTTCCTGGCCATCTTTATGGTGTGGGCTTGGCAATGTTCCCCCTTTTACCTCTCTGCCCCTTTCCCCAACTATATTTAAGAACAAAGATTAAATGACCCCTACCATTCCTGGAAAAGACTTGCCAATCAGTTATCCTCCTCACTTCCATGTCTAAAACACTACTCTGTGGCACCATATGCCTATATGTGCCATCTTGTCCTTTTAAGATGTAAGTGCTTTGCTGGGTGGGGACTTAATTTCTTGTATAGGTATCCTCAGTATCTGGCCTACAGTAAGTGCTTAATAAATGCTTTTTCATTCATTCATTCATTCATTCATTCATTCATTCATTCATTAAAAGTTACTTCTAGCATGAAACCTTTCTGATTTTCCAGGTTATTAGTCCCTTTTTTTTTCTCCTCAAAGTTCCACCTATGGCAGAGCCTTCAGAGTTCATATTGGTTTGATCAGCCACAGTGGAACACACTGTACATTGACCCCAACACAGTAATGCCATTTTGGTCCTCTTTGGGCATGGACAACAACCAAGCATGTACATGTTTTACATCCCAGCAGAATGCAAGTCTGGGAACCATTTTTTTTGTTTTTGTATCCTCAGCACCTAGTGCCTTATATATACTCAAGATCCATGATTTCATTTGTGTGGAGAATTCCTAGAATGGGAATTCCCTCCACTATTGCAGATCAAAATTATAATTTGGTATTTAAGTCTTAGGAGGTTGCTTGAGATACAGAAGAGTTAGTAACTTGGATAACAAAATTACCTAGTTAGTTAAGTGCCAAAGGCAGGATTTGAACCTTTTTCAGAGACTCTGAGCCCATCTATTCTTTAGGTTGTCTTCACACACAGTAGGCACTAAAATGTTTTTTTTAACTTAAATGGAATTGTAAATAAATGGATTTATTTTCATGTATTTGGGGAAAATCTCAATGGGTTGGCCTCAGTTGGTACTTCTTTATAGCACTGTTCTTGGTAGAACTGAAGCTGAGTACTCATTCTGACCTTGCCACGTGTATTGGGATTTGTTAAGAAAGTGCTGATGTCCCAATATCATAATGCTTCTTGTGGGTGGGGAACTGTGACTAACTTTATAGAAATTAGCTTTGCTGACAATGTGACTGTGTTCTGAAAAGTGAGATCCATCTACATACAGTATGTACCAATCAGTATGGATTCTGAAGAAAGGGACAAAGGTAGGGGGTAACCTGTGAAGATGCGGGTCAATTGGGCAGTCCCTCAGACACTGGGCAAAATAGGGCTTGCTGTGCTTTGAATGAAAAGCCTTTCACATTGTCATCATGGCACAATGATTTTGCCACAGCTAGAATGAGGCAAAAGATTCCTGAAAATTTAGCATTTTTGAATGACATTTTCAATAAATAATTTATTGCTTTTATAAATTTCTCCAAATATCAATTTGGTATTGAGAAAATGGAACTGGAGTAGGAATTGGGAAGACTTAGTTATAGCATTAGTTTGGCTACTAACTTTATAAATGATGTTAGGAGAATCATTTGGCATTGCTTAGCTGTGTGACCCTGGGCAAGTCACTTAAACCCAATTCCAAGCCCTTGCCACTCTTCAGTCTTAGAACTGATCCTAATACATAATATAAGGGTTTTAAAAAATTATTTGGTTTCTTTGAGGTTGTTTGCTAAAATGTATAAAATGGGATGTGGAAGACAATCTTTAAGGTTCCTTCCAGTTCTGACAGTCTGTTTTGTAATTCATAATACAGAATTATTCTTAGAGTGAAGTATATACACATTAGATAAGATGTTTGTTGTTTTCAAAATGTGAATTTATCCCTTAATTAGGCAAAGTTGAGATCCTAGACATCTAAGCTGTTATAGGAAATTTATAGATAGGACTTATAGTGAGTAAAGAAGCAGACCAAGCAAATGCTGACTGAAGCTGAGAACATTCCAAACCCAGAATGTTGGCAGAGGCTTGTCTCCAGAGACTGGTAAGAAATGACAGTTTTGCCCTGGAGGAGTGAGGAGTAGTGTTGGGTGCTGTGGCTACTGTTCAGCTAGCCTGTGGACTCTTTTGAGATCTTGGAAAGAGGAGCTAATCTTTAATTCACTGAGGGGTCTTCACTCAAGGACTAGGTTGAGTTAGGTGCTTTACTGGTCTTGTGGACAACTCAGTAAGTCCTAGTCTCCCTAGCCTTTTTGGATTAACTTGCTGATTTCCTGAAGTGTTCTCTGAGACCTGATTTCATCTGGATACCATCCTGAGACATGTTCTGTGAGATTCCCATTCATCCCTTGCCTTGTCAGCCCTGCCTAAGCTGACTGTTTATAGATAGAGTAGTCATTTTCCCTATTCAATATTCCCTGACAGTTGGCCAGACTTAAGGTGGCAGTTGAACCTCATACTTCCCTTCCTGCCCTTGTTAATCATTAAACAAATCTTTTTTAATAAACTTCCTAGTATTCTCCTTCCCAGTCTTCAAGAACCCACTGATATTTAAACTATTTCCCTGGATGTGTTGGCTTCTGTTACTGTTTGTTTCCCCAACTAAGTGTGTTAGATTGTTACCTCTCCCTAATCAGCTGTGGGCTACTTTTACGCCAGCTGTACTGGTGTGTCTCCCTTTCATTTCCTACCTTTTCCCTCATTCCCCTAGCCACGTATTTTCAGTTACAATATTTCAAACCTGAAAGGAGGGCAGCCCAATGATAAGATAACAAAGAAAAAATTATTTTCACAAGATAAATTGAGCATATTTGGGGGGGAAATTAAATATTATATTAAAAATAGTTAAGAGAAATAGTAATAAGGATAACAAAAGGTAAGCCATAAATAATGATTTAATGTTATAAATAGTTAGTGGACCTGAAATCAAGTAGATCCAAGGCATAGAAGGCTTAAGGGCTCCTGGAGATCAGCTACTACATGGAACTTCTTGAGGAGAAGAAAAGGGAGGGGGATGCAGGTAATTGGCCACTGATTCCATTATAAGGCTGCTTCAATTGGAGAAGGGACTCAGATGATCAACAACAGCCCCCAGAGCTCCCACAGCAGCCTCCAGAGCTTCCACAGCAGCCTCCAGACTGCTGGCTATGCCCACTGCCACTGTCACAGCAGTCAGATCTCTGGTGCCTGCGCCTGTGGGATCTCCTGTGATGGGAGAAGAGGCAGCAGCCACCTCCAGAGCCAGAGCTGCAGCATCCTCCAGAGCTAGAGCCACAGCATCCTCCAGAGCTACAGCATCCTCCTGAGCTAGAACCACAGCATGAAGAGACTGGAGGAGGGCATGGAGCCTGAGGAGGGCACTTGGGAGGACACTTGGGAGGACACTTAGGGGGACACTTGGGAGGGCACTTAGGTGTCTGACATTTGGGAGGACACTTGGGTGGGCACTTAGGGGCTTGGCACTGCTGCTGGCTTTGCTGGCAGGACATCTCTGTTTGGATTCAACCTAAAAGACAATAAAGAAGAGACATCAAACCTCAGTTAAGAATTTGTTGAAATTTGTGATCAAGGAATATTTTATTGGTGATAAATTATGGATCCCACTTGTATCCAGAAAGGGAAGACCTGTAGAGTTTTTTCTCCTGGGTTGGAATGTGGGGCCACAGGGTAGATATCTATCAACCTAGGTCTCATGAGGCAGAGAATTCCAATAAAATTGGTGCTAATTTAACTTGGGGGGACCAGATGTTCCAGATTCCTTCTCTTAAGGTACCTAGTCCCACAGCATCCCCAGAATTCACCATCTCTCATTTTCATGACCTTATAACCTCTGGACCCTTCTTTCTTTTATTCTGGGCCTTAGAACTCTTTTCTCTTTTTCACTTTCCTAAATCTTAAATCATCAATGTTTGGTTTTGTTTTTAGTATTCATAGGTAGAAGGGTGATCACCTATACAATTATGTAAAAAGTCTCCCAAATTAGAGAAATCAAACCATGATCCACAGCATCATAATTCAAATCCTTCACTTCATACCCAATTTAACCAGCCAGTAAAATTGATTTACACAAAGTTTCCTGTCTAGCTTAAAGATTTTTAATTTTCTGTGTGTCAACATGGCAGTCTCATGAAGCCCCTTCTCAAAATAATGTTTTTAAATAAAATGCATAGGGCTACAAAAGAAACAAATTATATTGAAACACAGTTATCAAGATATGTTTTAAAAACAGTTTACAGGGGCAGCTGGGTAGCTCAGTGGAGCGGGAGCCAGGCCTAGAGACAGGAGGTCCTAGGTTCAAATCCGGCCTCAGACACTTCCCAGCTGTGTGACCCTGGGCAAGTCACTTGACCCCCATTGCCTACCCTTACCAATCTTCCACCAAGGAACTAATACACAGAAGTTAAGGGTTTAAAAAAAAACAGTTTACAGATCCCAGGTTAAGAATTCCTGTGGGAGCACCATGGCCAAGTTCCCCATTTCAGGAAGGGAATCTACCAGCATCAACCATCTTGATTTCAGGGATGTGAAAACATCCTAGTCCCCAGTCCCTCAAAATTTCTCCCTCTAAGGACATTCTGGGAAGACCTTTGGTTCTATCCCTCTTTTAGTTGGCCTCACCAAACTCATTGTTTGGATTAGAAAAGGCATGTGCCTGGCCCACACTTTAGTGCTTTCTGGGGAGACTGAGGCCTGATCTTGATCAGTCTAGAACAGTGATGGGCAAACTATTCCCCTGTGGGCCAGATCCAGGCCATAGTTTGCCCATCACTGCCTTAAGCAAGTCCCTAATCACTATGCTCCCACATCCAGATGTAGTGATTAGGGAATCGTTTATGGTAGTGATGGGCAAACTATGGCCTGGATCTGGCCCATGGGGAATAGTTTGCCCATCACTGGTCTAGAATAAATCCAAAGAATAGCAAACCTCTATTCCTCATTAACCTCCTTTCTCATGCTGTTTGGCTTTCCTCCATTATTCTGAATCCCTCTAGTAGCCTCTGTCTTTCTCCCTCTCCTTCTTGCCTTTGACTCCCCTGCTTTGGAACTTTCGGTTCCCTTCCTGAACCCTCCCCTGTTCCAAGCCCTTCTCCCTGGGTATTGAATCACTTACCTTGATCACAGACACTGAAAGGATTGGGCCTGAGGAGGGAGATTGTGTTAAGAGCCAGTGCCATGGCACCTTTTATAGGGAATCCCCAGGTTCCTTGCTACCATGAGACAGCTCTAGTGGGAGGAGAAGGTTCTTTTGCAATCCAAGGAATGTGCCAGGATCTGCCCACGCGTCAGTCAATTCTTTTCCCAGCCCCATTCCCTCATGGTTCCGAGTTAATCATGCAGATATTCAACAGATAGGAGTCCACCTGTTTATTTTAGTTTATTTTGTTTTTATTCCTTTGGCTTATATTGATGTTCAAATGCCTTTCCCAGTTTATACTGGGTTTGTACTCTTCCCCACTTCTCTCTTCCACCTATAACTCTCAGAATTCGCCCCCTTGTTTCATAAAGCCCTGATATTGAGAGATCCATCTTTCCTGGACTTCCAAAGGTCCTGGTCTGTTTCACCACATATTCCAGGGCAGTTTCTGATTACCACCCTATGTGCCCTACCAAAAGCTTCCGGTCCTGGATAGTTCATAAGGTTAAGTCATTAGGCATATGTTTAGGTAGTGTCAACAAAACAGAGTCCATTGCATAGTCAGGTAACCCTAATATGATCACACTTTTCAGGTGAACACTAGGATATGACAAGGTGGGTTTTAGAGAGAGGCTTCTAATTCATTCACAAAGTTACCAAAATTCAAATTAGAAGGTGCCTCAGTGACCATCAGGTACAAATCATTCTTTAAAACAAAACAACCTTAACCTTTGTTTGCCTCATTTCCTCAGTAGAACAATTAGGATAATAATAGTACCTTCCTTACAGGGTGAAATGAAATAATATTTGTAAGGTGCTTAACACAATGTTAGCAGGTAGTATAATATAAATGTTTATGTCTTCCTCTTTCCCCTTTAAAGACTAGAATTTGGGTCCAAGGATTGTAGTGCTTCTAATTTTTCTATGGTCTACTCCAATTTATTCCTTTCTTCCCCTTGAATAATAATAATAATAATAATAACAATAATAATAATGACTTTCATCAAATACTTAACCTCTAGACAGTCTTTGTCAATAACATTCCCGTAATCCACTTATTTAGCCACCCTTAAAAATAATTAATCAGGTAGTTATCACTTTATACTGTTCTTGATGAAGCTAAGTTGGTGCTTTGTGATTGCTATGTCCTCTTCTAGATATCGACTAACTAGCCTTTTCTCGATTCACTATAGAATTTCCCCAGGATCAAAATCAGGCTCACTGGCCTCTAGTTTATAGGCTCCATACTTTTACTCATTTTGGGATAAGGGAGAAATTTGCTTTTGGCCAGGTCTGTGATGCCTCTTCAGTTATTTGTGACCTTTCAAATATCACTGACAGTGTCTTATAATTCACAGCTGCCCTTTCTGTCAGTACCCAGGATACAATTCACCTGGGCCAAGTAACTTGAACTCATCACAATGAACTAGGTTTTTTACCTACCTATTTTCTATGGGTTATCAACTAACTGCCATATTTGTTCCAGAAACGGATGTTGCCATATCCATTCTGGTCCCAACTAAAGCAAAATCCTGGCAGAGAAAAATTGGAACAAAAGAATCAACAGATCTGATTTCTCATTATCTTCTGTTATTCATTAGTGTCCTATCCATTTTAAGCAGTGGTTTTGTCCCTGCTTACACCTATTCTTTTCCCTAATATAGAGAAATGAACAAGCAATAACAACTTCTTTTTAAGCCATTCTTCATTATGACTTTATCAGAGAAGTCTTACACTCAGTAGATGCAATAATCAATTGTGAGAATTAAAATTAATATCCAATGCTCCAAATAATATATTTTATAAGATTTATTAAAATATCGCTTGAAAAGTAGAGGAAAGAAAATAACCCTCAGTAAAGAGAGGCTTTCCCAGACCACGAATTTGGGGAGAAGAGAGAGAGGGAGGAGTTACAGAACCATATAAACAATAATGGAAAGACTCACCGTAAACGAAAAGGAAAAAGGAATTTTGGGAATAGGAAAGAATTCTGGGCGATGGAGTCCAAGGTACAAAATTTCTAATTAATACACAATAGATGTAGGAACATTGAGTTGGCCATTTTCCATTTTCTGGGATTTTCTGAAATTTTATATTTTGTTAACTCATTAATATTAATTAACATTATTTATTAATCAACAATAATCTTACATGTTATTAACTGGCCTAGTCAGTACTTAATGAAACATATTGGGGCTGAAAAAGGAAGGAGTATGTGCCCCTAAACCTGGGATTGGCATATTTTTCTATTATTGTATTGTATTGGTCTTCTCTCCATTCCTTTTACAGGAAACTCTGTTTTCCTGCTCAGTGACATTATAGTGGTCATCCTTCATGACTGAAATGCAGTCCTTCTTTACCTCTGCCTCATAGAAGCTACCTCTTCTTACAAGACGCCCCTTAAGCAGCACATTCTACAAGGAGCTTTTCCTGTCCAACTACTACCACCAATATTGATATTCTTCTTCCCTAATTATCTCGTATTTAGTTTGTATGTTTTCTATTCGGAATTTACCAATATGTGTATGTGTTGTTTCCCCAAACAAAATAGAAGTTCCTTGAGAGTAAGGATTACTATGTTCTTTGCATTTGTATCCTCAACATTTTGCTTTGTGACTGGATCATAGAACTTCATAAGTGCTTACTCATTAATTAATTGATTATCAATACAGTCATCTTCCTGTCCAGTGTCCTTACTCATGCCACATCAACCATCTATATACAGACATATGAGGAATTACTGTAAAGTCCAGTGGTTTATTTTTAATCCACAAATGATCCTTCAAATGTAAAGGAGATTAGTCCCTTTCTATGTGACTAACTTGGGAAGATTCCCATTTATTCTCAGTCACTGCTCTGAACATTCCTGGGAATCCAAGTTTGGGACTGCCAATGTAATGATGTTGTTGATGTTGGTGGCTGGCATAATGATATCACTGACACTGACACTAATGCAGATATCAAAGATGCTGACTAATTAGATGCTTAGGATGGGGATGATAACAACCAGATATCCAGGAGAGTTGTGACATCCTCTGTGGCCAACACGTGAACCTGCTTTCTCATCTACTCGCACTACCATCACCCAAGAACTCCAGGTATTCCTTCCTGAGAGACATGGTTTTGGAAAGATAACCTTGACCCTTTATCACTTCCTCAGTTATAAAGCATGAGTAAGTTTGATTTGGTATAGAAGAATGTTTGCAAGTACAGTTAGAGTGTCATTTCAGAGTTCAACTCTGTTAGTCAATTATTCAAAATGCATTCAATGTGCCCATTTCTTTTTTTTAATAAATGTTTTTCTTTTCTTTTTCAGTTACATGTAGAACCCATTTTTGACAATTGTTTTTTGACAATCTGTAAAATTCAGATTTTCTCCCTCTCTCCTCTCCCACCAAGGTGGTCAATAGTCTGATATGGGTCATACCTGTACCTTCATGCAATTTAGCTTTCTATTGTTCATTTCATAATAGAAGACATATATAGAAATCTCATGAAGGATCTATAATGGAAGACATGTTTTGATCTGCACTCAGATTCCAAAAGTTCCTCCGTTGGCTGCGGATAGCATTTTTTTTCATGAATCCCTTGTGGTTATCTTGGAGACTTGCTTTCTTTTTAACCTCTTTTCTCCTCAGATGTCTTATGATACCTCCTCTCCACTTCCTCTCAGATAAAGACCTTTTCATACTTAACCAAAAAAAGTAAGCCATTCAATGAGAGCTCTGTTTTCTCTTCTTTTCCTCTCTTCCCCTCCCATCTAACTTCCACTTGTCCCCTCTACTCTTCAGTTTTCACTTATCTACTGATATCTTTCTTACTACCTACAAACAAGCCCAGGCCTCCCATCCTTAAAAAAATCCCACATGAAACCCTACCATTTTGGTAGTGTCGTCTTAGATTCTTTTTCTCTTTTTTACCTACTCACTTAAAAAATTCCATCTACATTTGCAGCCCCAAATTCTTCTCTTTTCATTCTCTTTCGAACCTTCAATCTGACTCCCAACCTTATTGATCTTTACCAATCTTGTAATCGTCAAATCTACCCATCCTTCTTGATCTTTCTTAAAAAAAAAAACAAATAAATCCTTACCTTCCATCTTAGAAACAATACTAAATATTGATTCCAAAACAGAAGAGTAGTAAGAGCTAGGCAATGAGGGGTTAAGTAACTTGCCCAGGGTCACACTGCTAGGCAGTGTTTGAGGCCCCATTTGAACCCAGGACCTCCTGTCTCTGGACCTGGTTTTTAATCCTCTGAGTCAGCTAGCTTCCCCCTCTTCTTGAGCTTTCAATAGTTCTAGACACTGTTGTCTATGTTCTCTACCTGGATTTACCATTTCTTCTGGGTTTTATTTTTTTTTAATTTTTTAATTTTTTTAGTTTTAAATTTTTAACATTTATTAACATTTATTTTTTAGAAAAGTTAACATGGTTACATGATTTATGCTCTTACTTTCCCCTTCACCCCCTGACCTCTCCCCCTCCCATGGCTGATATGCATTTCTACTGGTTTTAACATGTGTCATTGATCAAGACCTATTTCCAAATTGTAGATAGTTGCATTGGTGTGGTAGTTTCGATTCTACATCCCCAATCATGTCCGCCTCGACCCATGTGTTCAAGCAGCTCCTTTTCTTCTGTGTTTCCCCTCCTGCAGCTCTTCGTCTGAATGTAGGTAGTTTTCTTTACCATAAATCCCTCAGAATTGTCCTGGGTCATTGCATTGCTGCTGGTACAGAAGTCCATTTCATTTGATTTTACCACAGTGAACTCTCTCTTGGTTTTTCTGTGAGTAATTGTTCCTTCTCAGTTTCCTTTGCTGGATCTTTGTCCATGCTGAGTATCCCCTATGGTTTTGTTCTAAGTCCTCTTCTCTTTTTATCTAGTTTGTCATTTAGTGATCTCAAAAAATCCCAACGGTTCAATTATTGTATTCATGTAGTAGATTCCCAAATCTATTGATCTAATATCAGTCTCTCTCCTGAGCTCCAAGCATACCATCACCAAGTGAACATTTTAAACTGGATTTACCATAAGCATGTCCAATTCAAGAGGTCTAAAACAGAATTCATTATATTCTTCCTAACCAACTCTCTTTTGTATTTCTCTATTGCCACTGGGGACACAACCATTCTTCTAGATTTGCAACCTGGCAGTCACTCCATATCCATATATCCATATATCCCATCAGCTGCCAGATGTTATTTCTACCTCCATAATATTTTTTATATATGTCTCCTTTCCATTCACATAGTTTCTAACCTAGATTAGGTTCTCATTCTCTGTCTCTGTCTCTCTATCACTCTGTCTGTCTCTCTTAAACACTTACTTTCTGATTTAGTATCACTTCCAAGACAGAAAAATGGCAAGGACCATGCAGTTGGGGTTAAGTGACTTGCCCAGGTTCACACAGCTATCTCAGGGAATGGACTAAACCAGGCTGAGGGTAACTGGATGGCCTCAAGCCTGCCCAGATTCATTTAGCCACAAAGACAGGCATATCATGATCTGCTGATATTGATAGAAGTAGAAAGAATCCCACCCTTTGCTCTTAATTCTGAAATGAGTCTAGTCCCTCCTTGACAGAATCATTTGAAGAGAACTATTATGCCCCCCTTGAACCTTCAACCCATGCTCATGTGGCATGAACCCATGGCCCTTCAAATGCCTTCACCATCCTAGTCATTCTCCTCTATGCATCCACTGGCTCATCAACGACTTTCTTCAACTGTGGCATCTAACCCTAAATACTTCAGATTTAGTTTGGCTTCCCCAGAGCACAAAAGGTTTAATATCTCATTCCTAGAAGCTGGATTCCCAAAGTCTTGAATGAAATTATTAATGGGCTTTTGGTTGCCTTTAAACATTTTTTTCATGCATCTTGACTTAGCAGAAGAGACTCATTGCCTCTCATGTCTCCAAAAATTTAATCCCTTAAACCCAGAACATTCTCTAACTCCTCCTATACTAAATGTTCCAAAAAAGTAGTTTTAGCTTATTTGATTCTTTATACCCAGAGACACTAATTGGGATTTGAAAGGTATTTAAGGTGAAGCTCAGCCATCGTAGTTGTATTTTATCAGTATCCTCTGCCCAGGAACCTTTCTGATTAGAGGGCAGAGTGAAGAGGTCTCCCAAAGCCTCCACTTAAGGAGGACACCCAGATCAGCCATCTTTTCATTTCCTTCCTAAAGAAACTCATTTGGACTTCTCTATCATGCTCCATTTCCTCCCACTTCCTTTCAGATTTCTTCTGGGTATGGTCTTCCCCCATTAGATTGTATGCTCCTTGATGGTAGAGACTGTTTTTCATTTTTTGTATTTGTAATTCTAGTACTGAACACAGAACCTGTCACATAGTAGGAACTTAATAAATATTTATTGACTATTGGGCTAAAATTTTAAAAATTGAATAAAATAGAGATGCTTTGCTTGAATTGTGAACAGAAAATCCTCTTTCTTACCTTCCCAGTCTTACATCTCTCTCTCTCTTTTTTAAAAAAAATCCTTACCCTCTGTCTTAGAATCACGGTAAGAACTAGGTAATGGGAGTTAAGTGACTTGCCCAGGGTCACACAGCTAGGAAATGTCTGAGGCCAGATTTTAACCTAGGACCTCTCATCTCTAGGCCTGGCTCTCAATCCAGTAAGCTATTCAGCTGCCCCCTACCAGTCTTACATTTTAAATTACCTTCTCATCAGACTCCCTTCTCTAACTACAACCCAGATACTCTTCAGTCTAGGGATATGGGTCATCTTGCTGTTCCTTGTACATAAAACTCCATCACTAGTGACTTCTATGTCTGGAACTCTCCCTCCTCATCTCCTCCCCCTGGCTTCCCTGGCTTCTCTGAATTTTCAGCCGAAATCCCACTTTTTGACAGACTCATGCTTTACCTCTGTGATTATTTATAGGAATTCCTGTAAATATCTTGTTAGTGCATAATGATTTGCATTTTATCCTTAGCACTTAGCATACATGACTTATATTGCTCCAAGATGGGACATCCTGGAGTTTTTTTTTTTTTTTTCCTTCTTCTTCTTCTTTCCTTCCCTTTCCTACACTGGACTAGGGCTCATGTGAGAATTTCCCCCCCTTTATAATGGCCCTGAAGTAGGAATTCTAGTGCCACCTGCTGGCAACTATAGAGAGTTCTAGGAGGAAGCGACAGTGACAGCAAACAAGTCCACTTAACCGAAGAGAAAGAAAACATTTGCAGAAATAATTCAGCCTAAGGTCCCCTGGGAGCCACATGTGGTCAGACACTAGTGGTCAGATGCTAGAAATGATTAAAAGCATTCAGATCTCTGAGAATGGATCTTTCTTTGGAGGGCTTTTCATTTTCCATGAGCTCAGTTTGACTTGGTCTTCATCTAAAACTTATCTTTTCAGATCTGTGTTTGTAGATAGTGAATCAGTTAGTAAACATTTACAGGTGATGCTGGTGAAATGCACAGGTTAATGTCATAGAGCAAGGTTCCAAAATATTTTGGGGGGGAGGCAATATAATAAAGAACTATGATTAAAAAAAATTCTCCATTTTATGTGGAACCTTTGAAGAATTTGTTATTTTCAGGCATGTTCATCTTTTTTGTGACCCTCTTTGGGATTGTCTTGGCAAAGAGATTGGAGAGGTTTATCATTTCCTTCTCCAGATCATTTGACAGATGAGGAAACTGAGGCAAGCAGGATTAAGTGACTTACTTAGGGTCACACAACTAGAAAATGTCTAAGACTAGATTTGAAATCAGGAAGATGAGTCTGAATTGTTTTTAACCCTTACCTTCCATCTTGAAATCAATATTGTGTATTGCCTCTAAGGCAGAAATGTAGTAAGGGGTAGGCAATGGGTTTAAATGACTTGCCCAGACTCACACAGTTGGAAAGTATATAGTAAAACCACCATGGGATATCATGATATTGGAGGGATAACTGTACAACCTAATAAAACCATTTAACTGGAAAGAAAAAAAATCAGTGACTTTGTCTCTTAAACGGGCAAAATGAAAAATTTCAACTTCTGTCCAGGGAATAGGAACAGATCCTGGTAAAGAAGAAAAGACAATGATTACCAGACAAAGAGGACTATGAATGTAGATTTATTGTTGCATATGGTCTCTGACCAAGAGGCAGTAGTGGGATGGAGATTAGGCAAACCCAAAGCTTATTGATCCAAGATCAATAAGGGTTTCTCAGTAGCTACTTCAGAAAGGCGAATGAAGAGGTAGACATGACAGCTGCAGATGTGGATAGGATCATTTATTGGCCTTTAGTTAGTTCGACATCACTGATGTTTGATGTAGATAGAACCAGATGATCAGCAGCAGCCACCAGAACTCCCACAGCAGCCACCGGAGCTTCCGCAGCAGCCTCCAGACTGCTGACTGTGCCCACTGCCACTGTCACAGCAGTCAGACTTTGGGCGTCTGTGCCTGCGGGATCTCCTGTGATGATGAGAGAAGAGGCAACAGCCACACCCAGAACCACAGCATCCTCCAGAGCTGGAGCCACAGCATCCCCCAGAACTACAGCATCCTCCTGAGCTAGAGCCACAGCAGGAAGAGACTGGAGGAGGGCACAGAGCCTGGGGAGGGCACTTGGGAGGGCATTTGGGTGGGCACTTGGGTGGGCACTTGGGTGGGCACTTGGGTGTCTGACACTTGGGGGGACACTTGGGTGGGCACTTAGGGGCCTGACATTGCTGCTGGCTTTGTTGGCAGGACATCTCTGTGCAAGGTCAATCTGAAAGATAATAAGAGAATGTACATCAAATCAAGGCTGAGAATTTGCTTCTATTTGGGATGAATGTCCTCTATAATGGCAATTCCTATCTAGGACTCATTTATAGTCAGAAAGAAAAATCCTCTAATAAAAATTGTTTGGGATAGAGTTTGAGGCCCAGAATTGCTATGTATTAAGAAAATCCAGACCTGGCTTAGTCCAAGACACTCACGTGAACAAGTCGCCAGTGGCCCTGACAGATGCAGATCTCACTTGTAGACTCTAGTACCATGACACTCTCAGCATTCTCAATCCTCTCTTATAATACTGACAAAAGGTTATTGCTTTTTTATTCCTATCTCTGGACATTTTCTTCTCTCCCTTTTTTTTTCCTCTCAAGATAACTATGACTTTGGACATCATTAGGGATTTAAAAAATATATAAATACATGGAAAAAAGTTTACAAATTGAATGTTTATTTAAATATGTATTATTACATTGATTATATATTATATATAAAAACATTAAATGTTTATTTAAATATTTATTCTAAAAATGATAGAAAAAGGTCCTCTCTAGACTCACCATCTCCCTCCATCCCTACTCCAACNCATCATTAGGGATTTAAAAAATATATAAATACATGGAAAAAAATAAAAACATTAAATGTTTATTTAAATATTTATTCTAAAAATGATAGAAAAAGGTCCTCTCTAGACTCACCATCTCCCTCCATCCCTACTCCAACACAGCACACACACACACACACACACACACACACACACACACACACACACACACCAGACCTATAGAACAGATTAACACAAATGTTATCGTCTAGATCTGCATTGGCAAAGACTGGGCACAAGTGTAGAGCTGGCACTCTGGGAACTGCTCCATTCCCCCTCTTCCTAGTGCCCAAGGATATTTTTGCATGCCTCTGTCCAGCCACCTGGGGACTCACAGACAGCTTGAATTTACTCTCTGGGCACTCAAACTCATGAAAGGCTCGCCAATACTGGATGAATCATGATTCATATTCCATCTAGGAGAGGGCCTCTGGCTCTTTTTGCCTTAACCTTCGGGATTTGGGAACTATCACACATATTGTGACTCACATCACAGCCTTTTCCTCAATCCCATAAATCTTCTTCCTCTAAGGACAATCTCAGAAAGCCCTTAGGTTGATTTGGCATTTGGTTCATTCCATCCAATGTATTGATGCGATCTTGAGAACAGATACAGTTGGAGTGTAGTATAACTTAGTTGCATAAGATGCTGAGTTACAGTGACTTGTCTAAGTTCCCATAGCCAGGATGTGTGAGAGGGGTGGACTTGAACCTAGGTTAACCTACTTTAGAGGACAGTTACCTATCTATTATACTATGATGCCAGACTACTTCTATTAGGATGTAAGCTGAGTTCAGAAACTGTCTAGATAAACATACATGTATGTCTCTCTATATACATATGCACATGTAAGCAAACACATACATGTATATATAAGACATACATATATTCACCTGTTGTCACATATAAACACATGTTACCACAATGTCACACAGTAAATGCTTAATAATTAAAAAAATACTCATGTTTCCTTCATATTAATTATTGCTGAGAATACATAATTTGCAGCCTATAAGAAAAAATCCTATAGGATTTTATGCCAACTTGAATGTAAAATTAGGTTTAATATTTTAGCAATAGATATTTGTAGTGATATATGTATCATGAAGAGGATTTATTATGTAGAATCTCTAGATATTATTAAATATATGACCTCCTCACAAATTTCTGGGTACGTCCTTCAATATTACAGTCATTGGCTGAGTTTCCTAAGACTCAAATACCACCTTGTTCCTTCCCCTCCAAACATTAGGTCTATACCTTATTGTTTTTGTGGGAAAACCAGCCTGATTTCTCATCAGTCTAAAACAAATTCAAAGCACAACAAACCTCTCTATTCCTCACCAGTCTTCCTTTTCATCCTGCTTGATTGAATATTCCCCCTTTTCTTCCTTGTTTCTTTATCTTTCTCTCACCTTTGAAGACTTCCCTCTTTCTACTTCCAGGACACTTCATAGTTAAAGCTCTCCCCAGTGAGGTTTGAGCCACTTACCCAATCACAGACAGTGAACGACTTATCTCCCAGGAGGCAGATGGTGTGAAGAGCTAGTACCAAGGCTACCTTTTATAAGGGATTCCCTGGCTCTGCTGCTGCTAGGAGACATAGTTCTAGTGGGAGGAGAAGACATTTTCATGGCCCAAGGCATGTGCCAAGCAAGTTCCATGTGCCAGACAATTCTTGACATTCTGTAACTCCATTCCCTCATGACTTCCATTTAGTTTATCATCATTCTGAAGCTGCTTTTCTCACAAGTGGCATAGCTGTATGGTGCCTGCTGGTAGTTGAAGTATTTGCCCAGTTTGGGATATGCTTCTCTTTGCTTCCCATTAATAGGGAAATACCTATTAAACTCCAAAGAAACAGTAAGGCTATCACAGGAACATGATGCTGAGACATCCATTCTTTCTTGATAATCTAAAGGTCTTTTTTGCTCACCACCACTACCAGCCAGCCATTCTATGGGAAAGTACCCGATTCCTCCCTGAGGGAACCCAGCCCTTCATGCCTGTGTTGTCACATGTATAAATCAGTAGGTTTATTTTTAGGTAGAGTTTACACAACAGAGCTGTATTGGTGCCAAGCGCTGCCAGTACCAAGAAAATTCCACTATAATCACCTTTCAGAGTCCTGTCTCCCCATTTTGAACATTCTAAGGTAGGTTTCAGAGGACTTATGAATCATTCATATAAAGTCACAAAGTATTAGAATTAGAAGGAGCCTCAATAATCATTTAGTTCAAACCATACATGGAAAGAATTCTCTCTACCCTATAGTAGAGAAGCAGTTATCCAGTCTTTGGATGAGTACTTCCAGTGATGGGGAAGCCCACTGTTCTTCTAAGGATGCCTATTCTCCCTGTTGTTGAGTCATTTCAGTCATGAGTCATTGAGTCATTTCAGTCATGTCTGACTCTTTATATCCCCATTTGGGGTTTTCTTGGCAAGGATACTAGAGTGGTTTGTCATTTTTTTTTCTCTAGCTCATTTAACAGATGAGAAAACAGAGGTCAACAAGGTTAAGTGACTTGCTCAGGGTCATATAGCTAGTAGGTATTTGAGGTCAGATTTGAACCCAGGAAGATGAGTCTTCCTGACTCCAAGACCAGAACTCTATCCATTGTACCCATTCAGGCACAAGTCAATGTGATGGCATCGGTCCTCTTTGAGAATGAAAGACAAACAATAACAACTACAACTACAACTATTGCTGCTGCTGCTACTAGTACTAGTACTAGTACTACTACTACTACTGTCTAGTTCAAATTTTTGTATTTTCCTCCCCGAAGAATATTATAAATAACTTTGTGAAATAATCACCTAAAATAGAAGATTATTTAGAAATCCCTCAAGTCCACATGTTTGCAAAACATGTAACCTTTAAAAAAAAAGGATATTAGGGGATTATAACATGATCTTTCCTTAATGGAACCATGCTAGCTCTTTGTAAGAAATTTTTTCCTAAATTTCACTCATTACCCTTTTAATAACGTATTACATAAATTTCCTAGAAATCAAATCAACTGATTTGATTTGATTGGACTATAGTTGACAGACTTCATTCTCTTACCTAATTTCAAATTTGGGAGACATTTCTCCTTCTCCAAACCTGTGGTACTTCTATTATTTTCAATTATTTTCTCTATTATTTCAAAGGTCACTGACAGCTGCTTCACTCTAATCTTCCAGTTCTTCCTGTATCCAGAATGCTAGTTCTTCCTGTACCCTGGGCCATAGAATCTAAACTCAGTAAAATTATGTAGGTGCTCTTGTATTGTTTCCTGACTTAATTTAGGTGCAAATTCTCCATTCTCAATTGTTATGTTTTCCTTTCTATGAAAAGATTATTATTATTTTCAGAATAAGAACAACAACAATAACAAAATGATACATAATTCCTTATTTCTCATTATCATCAGTTATTAGCATCCCATCTTTCCTAAGTAGTAGTCCTATCCACACATTGATCATATTCTTTTCCCTAATAGAGTTCAAACAAAAAAGTGAAATAACTAAATTAATTTTGATTTAATTAAATACTCAGAATTATTGTGTATACTCCTAATCCTGGCTTGACCAAATAAGTCTTCAGATCTACATGATGCCACAACTCATAGATGTGGGACCACAGAATTAGCAATTTTTAAAATTGTCTTGGATTTCCTGAAATTTTACATTTTATTAAAACATGGGATCCATAAGGGTCTAAAAAAGGTAGAAGGGAATATTGGGGAGTATATCCCTTAACCTTTTAGTAGTAATGTATCAATACAGCTGGCTTCCCATTCAATGTCCTCTTTCAAATCATGTCACCCATGTATACACAGACATATGTGTTGTAGATATGAAGGACTACTTTAAACCATATGCAAAGGAAGTTGATTTTTTTCCCAAGTGGTTGACTTAGGATACTTAATATTTATTCATTGCTGTTATTCCAAACAGTCTTGGGAATTCTTGATTGGAATTGCTGAGATAATGATGATGCCAACAATGCCAATGATGATGTAACCGTTACTGAGAGTGATATGGATGCTGACAATGTTGAGTATGTAGATGGTGAGGAAGAGGATGATAGCAACAAAATAACCAAGAGAACTTTTGATATTCCACTGTGACAGACATATACCACATGTGCCTGTTTTTTTCAGGCACATCTGTGGCTACTGACCCAAACTATAGGAGTTTGATCTTGGAATAGGGAGTCTTTGAAACCTCACTATTCTTTTATCACCTCCTCAACTGGAAGGCAAAAATAATAATCAGCAAAGAAGCTGATACAGTGCCTCTGGAAAGTTCAACTCTTGTTCAGTTAGTTAACAAATATTTACTGAATATCTATTCTGTGCAAGGTCTCAGGTGAGGCACTAGGTTCAGAGTGGGGGACAACAGATGACTAATATTTGTTTCCTGTTCACATGGAACTTACACTCTAGTGTGGCAGAGAAGATATAGACCCAAAAGAAGATAAATAGCCACACAAGGTACAAAATGGAAGAAATATCACAAAATAGCAAATGAAGAGTAGTCAAATGAGAGTTGTGAATGTTGAGGGCTGGAAATTCATAGGTTGGAGAAAACAGAAAGAATTGGAGTGTTATAAGACATTATGCAATAATTACAGCTAAGTGTTTGTGGTATGGATTCTTCCTTTTTCTTCTCATCACTCTTCTTTCCCACTTTGGGATAAAGCCAGAGAATTGTTGATTAGCCTATGCCAGTGATGGCAAATCTATGGCATAGGTGTCAAAGATGGCATGCAGAACTCTCTCTGTGGGCACTCAGCCACTCTTTCCCAACCCAGAGTTCATTACTAGAAAGGCAGAGGGATTCAAGTGAAGCTACTCCCCTTCCCACTCCACCAGGTCTAAGGACATTTTTTCACATCATCCACCCCTACACCCAGCAGCCCAATAGGAGTGCTTCCTCCCTCTCCTGTGTGGGGTAAGGAGGGTGTGGGACACATCCAGCATATGGAGAGTCATGACCCTCAATCTGGGGGGTAGAGTATGGGTGGGGCCCAGAATGCCACCTCTAAAAGGTTTGCTGTCATTGGCCGATGGAATAGGTAATCTCTCTGGCTTCCACCACTTCTCTCTGGCTTGGGACTTTCTCACTAATGTGTAACACCCGAATATACAGCGTACTTAAAAGTCTATAACTACAAAGTCTAAAACTTTTTTTTTAGAAATTGCTAAGATAAAGAAAGTAATCCTACCAATAATTTTGAGTATGAAAGTTACTTTGTACAGTTTCCATGAGATGTTATCAATTAGAAAGAAACATTTTTGTTTATATAAAGCCATCCCTTGATAGATGAGTAGTCAAAGGATATGGGTAATTTATTTGAAAAATTTCATACTTTAACAACCATATGGAAGAATACTTTAAATCACCAATAAATAAGAGAATTACAAATCAGCACAATGCTAATGTTTCATCTTATAACTAGCAAATTGAAAAGGATGAGAAAATACTCATTTTGGGAGGAATAGGGAAAGAAAGGCATTATTGGTTCAATTAAGAATTGGTACAACCATTATGGATGGCAATTTGAAACTAATGCAAATGAAATGACTAAAATGCACAGTTTCTTTAACTGAGAAATATACCTACTAAGTATATACTCCAAGGTATGACACTGATGAAAAGAAAAATCCCAAATATGGATTGCAATATTTTTATGGTGCCACAGGAACTGGAAACTAAATAAATGCACATTGATCATGAGCTGACTGAAATAGTGGTACAAGAAAGTCATTAAATATTAATGTGTTCTTGGCCTCAGACACTTCCCAGCTGTGTGACCTTGGGCAAGTCACTTGACCCCCATTGCCTACCCTTACCACTCTTCACCTTCCACCAAGGAACTAATACACAGAAGTTAAGGGTTTAAAAATATAAAAACAAAACAAAAAAATTAATGTGTTCTAAGAAATAAACAAGATGGACACAGAGAAGCCTGGGAAGAATTCATAATAATTGCTAGGATTTATCTGACACTTTTAAGTTTTTGAAAGGCTTTTAAAATATTATATCATTTTATCCCCATAACAACTCGGAGATGAAGGTCATATTATTATCTCCACTTTGCTAATGAAGAAATTGAGGCAGGAGGAGGTTAAGTGATTTACCAATTGTGATTATCCATTACATCATATAGCTAGTAAGTGTCTGAAACAGAATTTGAATTCAGGTTTTCTTGACTCCCAGTGCTCTACCCATTGTACTACCTAATTGCCTCTATCCAAAATGAAAAAATGAAGCAAGAAGATCCAGGAAAACAATATACACAACAGCTTTAAGTGAGGATGAAAACAAATATTTATTAAATATCTACTATAAATGCCAGATATTCTGCTAAGCACTTGATAAATTTTATCTCATTTAAATGGCACAACAATCCATGGAGTTAGATGCTATTATTATTCCCATTTTGCATTTGAAGAAAGAAGGCAGGCAGAGGTTAATGACTTGCCCAGGGTCATACAGTAAGTAAATATCTGAGGTCACATTTGAACTCACCTCTTCCTGACTCTAGGCCCAGCTCTCTAGCCACAAGACCAACCACAAAACTGAATGTTGTGAAATTATGAAGAATAACTTTAGCCCCCTTAAAAAAGAGTGATGAGAAGACTCTCACTCCTTTGGAGAGGTTAGGGTCCTTGGGCAGGGAATATTACATACAATGTCAGCTCTTTAAATATATTGATTGTCTATGATGGATATTTTATCTTCCTTTTTTCTTTAAAAAATGTTTTTTTTTATTAGGGATGGCTCTCTGGGAGGAGGAAGACAGGACATTTGGGGGAATCTAGATCATGTAAAATCAAATGATATCAATAAAATATTTAATTAAAATAGACACATACGCACAGACATGCATACATTTATATACATGTACCTTATATTCATGTATAGTTTATTTTTCTATTGTGTTTTTTTGGGGGGGGGGATCAGAGGAATGTCTTGTGATTTAATCACTGTTTGGAACTCTGATGTTGAAGTGTATTTCACAGATTGGCTACTTGACTGCAATGTAGATCCAAAGAGAATTTTCCAGGCACTGAGCATTATCATCCATCGAAGGACCATGGAACTTCGCCCTTTGACTTGTAGCTGAAACCTTTCCTATGCATTGTCTCTGGCATTAGAGAACCTTAGAGAACAAGGACTGTCTTACTTTGCTTTCTGTATCCTCATCACTTAGCACAGTGCTTTTGATATGGTGAACATTTAATAAATTTAATAAATTCATTCATAAATCAAAAATTGTTGATTGAAAGACAGATTGAATATGGAAGTTGAGTTCAATTCAGTTGTTTTCAGTCATGTCTGACTCTTCAGTACCCCATTTGAGGTTTTCTTGGCAAGGATACTGGAATGGTTTTTTTCCTTCTCTAGATCAATTTACAGATGGAGAAATTGCAGCAAGCAGGATTAAGTGACTTATCCAGGGTCTCATAACTAGTAAGTATCCAAAGCCTTCCTGGTGCTCTTTTTCTGTGCCACCTAGCCACCCCATGAAAGCAGTTACCATTGCCCAAAACTTCTTACTTGGTACTGCTGCCACCATTTCAATTAATATCTTTGTATGTATGATTCCTAGATCTAGACATCTGGCCCTGGTATCTTTAGTCATATTATTAACTATCCATTAGGCACTCCAAAAAGGAAAAGAGATCTCAAACTTGACATGTCCAAAATAGAACTCTTTCCCTAAAATAACGCTCATTTCCAGAACTTCCAGATATCTATTGGGGGAACCAATTAATCAGTCAACCATCAAACATTTCTTAAATGACCATTGTATATCAGGCCCTGGGCTAGGAAATGGGGATGTGAAGATGCCACCATTCTTCTAGTCTTCCAGTTTTATATTTCATGGTTATCTTTACTTACTTGCTCTCCCTCATCTCACACATCTATTCAGTTGCTGAATATTTTGTCATTTCTATTTCTACAACAGAGCAAGCTAGGTGGCACAATGCATAGAGTGCCATCCCTGAAGTGAGGAAGACTCATCTTCCTGGGTTCAAATCTGACCTCAAACACTTATTGGATGTGCGATCCTGGTCAAGTCACTTAGATCTGTTGGCCTCAGTTTCCTTATCTGTCAAATGAACTGGAGAAGGAAATGGCAAACCATTAGTATCTCTGCCAAGAAAACCCAAAGAGGGCCATGAAGAGTCAGACACTACTGAAATGCCTAAATAAACAAAAAACAAATGGGTCAGGCTTTGTGCTGGGTGCTAAGGATTGGGACAGCTAGGTGGTACTGTAGATAATGTTCCAGGTCTGAAGTCAGGAAAACTCATCTTCCTTATTAGTTATGTGACCCTGGGCAGTGACTTAAATGACTGAACAACAATCTCTACAACATCATTATCATCTATTCCCTTCATTCTCCTCACATAGCCACCATCCTAATTATGACCTTCATCACTTATCCCCAGGAATTTGCAGCAAATAAATATAAAATTTATAATTTATTATTAATAGCTTTAAATTAATAATTAATAATGGTGATTAGTTTTTCAGTCTCATCTCTTCCCTCTACAATCCATCTCTTACCCAGCTGACGGTGATTTTTCTAAAATGTTTTTCTGAGTGGTAATTCCCCAAATATTTTAAAGTCTGGTAGTTCCTCATTGCTTCAAGGATAAAATGTAAACTCTGCATTGACATTTCAAGCCTTTCAGACTATAGTGGTAGCCTTCCTTTTGAAGCTCATTATGTAGATAACTATCCTCTTTGAACCCTTTGGTCCAGCCTTTTGGAAGAGAATTTCTCTCTTATTATGTCTTTTTGTTTAACATTATCTCTCAGTGACCTGGAGGTCAAAGACCACTGAGTAAATTCAGGTATAGATAAGCCCTCAGAGAAAGGAAGTTAAAGAACCAAGGAACCAATGAGATAGGAAACTAATTCCACAGGCACTGCCCCCCTCGGTGGTCCAGGCAAATTAAGAAATTATGGTTGGTTCCTGAGATGCATCATGTGAGAGCTAATGGATGGACAAAAGAGCTTATAAGTGGTGACCAGGAGGTCTTTGGAGATCTTCTGGCTGGAGTGTGGAGGCTGGACCAACTCTTGTTGGTGGTGAGCTTCAATCCATCATGGCGGCCAATGGATTAGTAAGATAAATACCTCTCTACCTCTTTCCTACTTTTCCCTCTCTTTATTATTACTACTTTGATTTAATAAAGTTATTAAAGCTATTAACAGCCTCATAATTTTAATTTCTATTATTACAAGCCAAGTAGGCCTTTCTGTTTTTATTTTCTCACATCTGACACTCCATCTCCTGACTCCACAGCATTGAACAGTCATGCCTGAAATACACTCTGTCTTCACTTCCACCTCTTGAATCCATTTTTTCCTTCAAGAATAGCTCAAGCGTCACCATCTACATGATATCCTTTCCTGACTTCTCTAGCTCCTATTACCCATCCTCACCAAATTAGTTGCATTTGTTCATCTCATCCTATGTAGTCTTAAGTACATGTTGTTTTTCCCAGTACAATTGACTTCCTTGAGGGCAGAGACTTTCCTTTTGATTTTTGTATTTTCATTGCCTGACATATTTGCTACAATATAGCAGGTACATTCAAATCCTTGCTATTTAATTGACTGACTTGAAAGCCCACCATAATGATCTTGGACATTTAGGGATAGTGATAATTCTCCACTGGGTGCAGGGAAGATTCTACTGGCTTCTTCAATGCTATCTGAGTCTTCTGGCATATCAAACAGAAGATCAATTCTTGCTCTTTTTGAAATAAGAGCTGCCAACTTTGATAGCTTACCTGTAGTGAAAAAAAAAACCCAAACAACTAACAACTTTGTCTCTTAAATTAGCAAATCTGAGATTCTAGATAGCCTGACTAAAAGGTTAGGTCCAGTTTTGGAAGAAAAACAATCATCATCAGATAAAGAAGATCATCTATTATATTTTATTGTTGCAAATAGTTATGACCATTTGGCAGATCCAAAGATTAAGGTCAGTAACAGCTTCTGGATAGCAAGATATGCAGAACAGACATCTCAGATTATTGAAACGAGAAGGCAGTCACGAACTGAAGGAGAGTCATTGGCTTTTGGATCTCCATGGTGGATTCTTGGTGTAGAAGGAACCAAATGATTAGCAGCAATCCCCAGAGCTTCCACAGCAGCCCCCAGAGCCACCACAGCAGCCCCCAGAGCTCCCACAGCAGCCTCCAGACTGCTGGCTGTGCCCACTGCCACTGTCACAGCAGTCAGACTTTGGGCGTCTGTGCCTGTGGGATCTCCTGTGATGGTGGGAGAAGAGGCAGCAGCCTCCTCCAGAGCCAGAGCTGCAGCATCCTCCAGAGCTACAGCATCCTCCTGAGCTACAGCATCCTCCTGAGCTAGAACCACAGCAGGAGACTGGAGGAGGGCATGGAGCCTGGGGAGGGCATTTGGGTGGGCATTTGGGTGGGCACTTGGGTGGGCACTTGGGTGGGCACTTGGGTGTCTGACACTTGGGGGGACACTTGGGTGGGCACTTAGGGGCCTGGCACTGTTGCTGGCTTTGCTGGCAAGACATCTTTATGTGAGTTTGGCCTGAAAGATAATAGAGAATTTCAATTAAACCTAAGTAAATATTTATTCCTATTAAGGATCAGTGCTTAATAGGATGGCAATGTACCATCTTCAGAAAGGAATGACCTGAAAACCCATTTCCTCCAAATTTGTTTAGGATTGAATATGAAACCTGCAAATGAACATTTGCAAAGAAGAGTTAGGATTATGAAACCCATAGAACCCAGGTAATGAGGGCCTAGCTTGATCCTGATGGATGAAGATCACAGATTTTTTTTTCTTTTGTAGGATCCAGCCTTATAGGGTTCACTATTCTCTCCCAAGTTACTGCCAAATGGCTGGTGTTACTTGAATCTTCTCTTTTTAGAATTTGCCTTCCTTGTCTTTCCTTAGTCCCAAGTTCCTGATTATTTCAGTATTTATTAGTGATTAAAACACATATTTATGAATACATGGGAAAATTTGAAAAAAAGCTAGAAAGTTAGAGATGGCTAAACTTTTCTCTAAAGCAAGATAATCCAAAGCCATGACTTATCTAACATCATCTAGATGTTATCTAACATCATCTCTATCCTTCTAGAATAATTCCTTGAAGTTTTCCATCTAAATGGACCACTGTCTATTCCCCAACTATGGAAAGAACTTTCCTTTCCTGGTTAGTTAAGCATTAATTATACCTACAGGAGGGAGCAGCCATGTGTTTTGTTTGTTTCTTAATATCTGAAAGCTTCATCTTCCAAAGACAATCTCAGAGAGTCTTTGGTTTCATTTTCTAGATGGTCCAATGAAACTCATTGATTGAGTCTGAGAATGTATGCCACTGGGTAGTGGGTTGCTCTATCCTTGATAAGACCTGATCTTTCTGTAATGATGTGCTCATGTAATATTTACATCATCACCTCAGATGGCTCCTCTTTCATTTTACTGGGGTTGGATCACAGAGCCCACCTCAGGAGTTTACACTCTTATTTTCTTTCTGCCATGTGAATTCATTAGCATAGAAAACTCCTCCTACTGATGTGGATCAGCAATTATTTTAAAATTTAAGACATTTATTTTAAAACATTTAAGACATTTATCATATATGATATATATTTAAACTCCTAGTTTTTTGTCTTGCCCATGGACACACACAGCTAGCTTGTGTGAAAGACTGGGGCACGAAACTGCCTGTTCTGACTAAAAGAACAATCCTAGGATGCCTCTCACATGTTAGTAATCACTGACAATATCCAAAGTTTCCAAGAAAAAAAATATTTCCTTACAGAACCTCATGCTATTTTAAACATAAAGTTAAATATAACATTAAAAACAAACAAACAAACAAACAAACAAACAAACCTTACCTTCTGTCTTAGAATCATTACTAAGCATCAATTCCAAGGCAAAAGAGGGATAAGAGCCAGGCAACTGGGGTTAAGTGAATTGTCCAGGGTCACATAATTAGGAAGTATCTGAGGCCACATTTGAACCCAAGACCTCTTATCTCCAGGCCTGGTTCTCTATACACTGAGCTACTTAGTTGCCTGGAGGCTTAACATTTTATTATTATATCAACATTATATTTAACATATATTATATTATATTTAACATAATAATATTTAAATATCATTATATTTTAAACTATATTAACCATATATGTATTTTGTAGAAGGTAAATTCTATAGAATTTCTAGTCATATGTAAGTATTAATGTTCTAGATGGTGGTCGCCTTCCCTGTAACTGCCCAGTTACATGCTTAGCCCATCCTAATCTTTAGCAGAGTTTCCAGGAATTCAGAACACAATCATTCCCACTCACTTGAGATGTTAGCCCCATTTCTTGTGTTTTTTGAGGAAGACCCAGATAGCAAGAACAAATATAGAAAAGATGATACATCTCTATTATTCATCAGCTCATTTCTCTATTTTCTTTACCCTTTGCTATGATTTCTGGTCCCTCTCTACTCTACCTTTATCCTGCTTCTTCCCTCTCCTTTCCCTTAGGTGCTGCCACTTCTCTTGAAAGCCTGGGTTTGGAATCACTTACCTGGTCACAGACACTGTAGGATTAATCCTGGAGGAGGCAGGTTATCTGAAGAACCGGTGCTAGAGATGACTTTTATAAGGGCTCTTCAGGTTTTGCTGCTGCCATGAGACACATCTAGTGGGAGGAGAAGGCTCTTTCCCAACCCAAGGTATGTGCCAGGTAAGTCTCACGTGTTAGATACTTCCCACATGGTAGTTAATTCTTGACATTCTCCAGTCCATCCTCTCACGACTTACAGTCAAGTCATCATTATTCTGAGGCTGCTTCTCCACAACCAAACCATCTCTCTATGTTATACCTTCAGATAGGTTAGATTTTAGCCCAATTTGGAACATCCTGTCCTATGTCACCATCCCAGTGTCAAAGTGTCTTAACAATCTCTTATAAAACTATGAAGCTGAGAATTCATCCTTTCCTGAGAATCTGGAGGTCTCAGCCTTTGTTTCAGTTTATTCTATTTGTCTAGCTAGATGGCTAAAGTGACGGACTCAGGAAGTTTGAATCTATTCTTGGATACTTCCTAGCTATGTGATCCTAAGCAAATCACCTAAACTCAACCTCGGTTTCCACATCTATAAAATGAGGATAATAATAGTTCCTATCTCCTGTGGTTGTGAGGATTAAATTGTAAAGTCCTCAGCATATTACCTAGGACATAGAACACATAATATAAAGATTAATTATTGTTATTACTACTACTACTACTACTACTACTACTACTACTACTACTACTACTACTACTACTACTACTACTACTACTACTACTACTACTACTACTACTTTTAAACAGTAGAACTGAAGCCAAACAGACCCAAGGAACAGAGTCAATCTGGAGACCATGATCAACATCTCAAAAAGATGTCAGATTAATTAAGTATTTAACTTACCATTATTTATGCTAGTTTAGTTAATTAACCACTTAATTAACTATAATCAATTAATTAAAGGAGGGCAGTTATAGCTGACAAAGGGTCATTGGTCTTGGTTCTACACTGCTGTTTTTTTAAAAAAGAGAACTGAATTGGTAACAGCAGCAGCTGCCTCAGTCTCCAGACTGTTGATCGTACCCATTATCACTTTCTGAGCATCTGGGGGATCACTTATGATGGTAGAAGGAGAGGCAGCAGCTTCCTTTAGAGCCATGAGCAAGTGCCATGACCATTACTTCCTTACTTCTGGAAGCTATGTTTCTTTCATTGGACCTAAGAGAGGAGAAACTTTCTTAACCGCCACATCTCACAAATGATTTATGTTGAGTTTATGATCAAGATAAACTCTCTAGATCCTTTGAATATTAACCACTGGTCTGGTCATGCCTCTTCCACTTACCTTTTTTGGGAAGTTAGTTTTTTGAACCCATGTAAGACTTTACATTTATTCCCATTCAATTATCCTTTATTGATTAAAACTAATGTTCTAACCTGCCATGTTCTTTTGGACTCCTGATTATCTTCTAGTAGGTTAGCTGTACTTCCAACCTTTATGGTATCTGCAAATAATAATGACAAGCAGACCATTTTACTTCAAGTTAAAATCAAGCCATTAATGACTTTTCTCCAAGAAGTCTTTCCCAACTTCTCTTAACTATAGTATTTTTCCTCAATTATTTCCTACATGTCCTGTATATAGCTTGTTTGTGCATATTCATTTGATTCTGGTCCCCCCATTAGATTTTAAATTCTTTGAGGGCAGGAACTATCTTTTGCCTCTTTTTGTATTCCCAGTGCTTAACATTGTGCCTGTCATATAATAGGTGCTTAATAAATGTTTGTTGTATTGTATTGTACTATCATCAATCATATATTACATAAACAAAACCTTATACAGAGGTTTGGTCCCACCTTGTGGACCAATCAAGAAAATCTAATTTCCTCTAACTGTGTAGTTGCCTAGGGCACATCTTTCTATTTTTTCTAATAAGAATAACTTAATATATTTTTCAACAATTTAGCTAAAATCTAGATGAAATTATAATCATAATGTTCATTTCTTCTAGTGGTTTAGTAACACTGAGTCCAAAGGAAATAAAATGAGTCTGGTATGATCTGTACTTGAAGTCCATTGTGATCACCACTTCCTTTTCATTATTATATATAGTGGTACCTTGACACACGAGTTTAATTTGTTCCATGAGCAAGCTCCTAACGCAATTTGCTCATTTGTCAAATCAAATTTCCCCATTTAAATTCATGGAAATTTAATTAATCCATTCTGGTCCTTCCAGAAACACATGATTTTTTTTGTTTTATGTATATGCTTTTAAATAAGAAAATGTACTTTATAAATAATAAATAAATATATTTATAGATAATGAGAAAGAATGTGAAGAAATAAACTTATTTATGAAATGTTATTTACCTTCAAGGTCAGGCGAAGATGCTGGTGGAAAAGGTTTTCATTTCCTGCACTATCATTTAACATAACTTACTCTCTACACACGTAATGCTACATTTAAATGTGAAATTCACCTTAAACATTACTTACATTGTTAAACTTAATTTCTATTTTTTTACTTTACTTAATTATTATCATTTTCTCCATTGAGTTTTGACTGTTTTGCCACACTTTCCTCGATGTCACTGAGAGGCCATTTCAACAAAAACCTTTTCACAGAAGTTTATTTCTTCATCCCTTTCAGAATGTTTTAATAATGTGTGAAACAAGTGTCATTGCACAGCTCCAACATATGACCTGTGGCAACTTTTTCTGGGTGTGTCTTTTCAATAAACTGTTTAATTTTTTCCCAAATCTTCAACATTTCCTTAATATCGCATGCACTGATTACCTCATCCATCTCGGGTTCCTCCCATGGGCAGAAGCTCGTGATTCAAATATCTGCTCCTGACTTAAAGCAAAAATCCCGATTGTGACTATTTCTCTCTCAAATAGCTTGTGACTTAAGGTGCTCATGTATCAAGGTACCATTATAGTTTAAATCAAATTCCCTGGCCTATAGTGTACATAGATTCCATCCTCAGCTTTATTTTGATTATTGGGGAAAATTCCTCCTTCTCCAATTTAGTGCTACCTCTTTTGTTGACTGTGATCATTCAGAGATCACTCACAATGTTTCTACTTTCTCATAATCGCCAGATTTCTTAATAACCAAAGCGTATTTTTTCTGGGCCAATAAGCACTAAGTGAATGACAGCTATTTTCTTACTATTTCTCTATTTTCTAGGTTATTGACTATTCACAAATTATCTTATAGATAGAATAAATATGAATAAGAATTTGAATAGTTCTACTTTATTATTATTATATTCTCTTTGAGTAGTGGTCCTTTATGCTTTCACATTTTTCTTTTCCCCAATATAGCTAAAGCAAGCAAACAAACAACTTTTTAGTCATTTATTCTTTGATCTTGCTTGACTAGATGAGGTTTCCTAACTGGTTGATGATGCAACCAATAGATATTGGCTTATAGGGCCATCTATTTGTTTTTATTTGAAGAAATATATGAACTCAATTTTACTATAAACTCAAAGAACTCATTTTCAACTGAAAGTCAGTGTCTTTATAAACAATGACTTTGACTCTTTCAAATTGATTAACTTGTGAAGTTTCATATTTATCTACTGTCACTGCCCCAACAAATTGTGGAAATCTTTGTTTGGAGCTGCCAAAAGAAAGGTGATGTTCATGATGGTGACAATAATGCCGTTGATGCACAAGTAGTTAAGGCTACAGATGCTGAAGATGGTGAGGCTATAGATGATGAGACTGAGGTTGATGGGATGCCAAAAATATATATAACTACTCCTTCAGGCATGTCTACTGACACCACCCAGGAAAAAATAAGATCTTTCTTGGGTCTTGGAAATGCCAGCCAACTTATCCACTCTGTCACCTTCTTCATAGTAAGGAATAAACAACGGCAGAACTCAGTACCAATCAGAGTTGACTATTACTGATATAATGTCACTGCAGAGTTTAATTCTGGCACTTAGTCAATCAATAAATATTTGTTGAGTCTACATTCTCTACATTCCCTGAAAGTTCCCTGGCCAGACGCTGTGGAGGTAGAGAGAGAGAGGGATCAAGGTACAAAGATAAATAAAATTTGATCCCTGAGACATGGAGCTTAGATTTTCATAGGTAAAATAAAATATACATAAAAGGGAAGATAAATAACTATACAGGGCAAAAAATAAGAGATACTACAAGAGAGTAAATGTGTAATAAGCAATAAAGAACATGCTAGAATGGCTAGTTGCAAATAGGAAAAGATAACTAAGAAGTGGAATATTTTAAATGATCACTTTCTGGAGGAGGTGGGACTTAGGTTATGTTTTATTATGTGAAACATTTTTCATCTTTCAGTTGTTCTCTTTCTCATTTTTGGATACTGATTGAGATTTGCCTGTTTCCTCTGATATAAAGGATGACTTCTCTGATTCTCTTTCATATTCCTGCTAATATCCATTTCCCTTTTAGAAGAAACGCCATTTTGAGAGATGTACCTAGGTGGTACCATGGTGAAAGTATTGGACACGGAGTCAGGAAGAACTGAGTTCAAATCCAGTATCAGATATTTATTGGCTGTTTGACCCTAAGCAAGTCACTTAACCTGTCCCTTGTTTATTTTCTACATTTGTAAAATGGAAATAATAATAATATTTACCTCACAGAATTGTGAGGATCAAATGAGATAAGTATTTGTAAAGCTCTTTGCAAACCCTAAAATGCCATATAGATGCTCATCATTATTATGGTTATGATTATTACTGAACAGAATCTCAAATGCATCAGCTTGATTGAAATTTTTCTTTTAGGAACAACTAAGCAAGAGAAAGGAATCTGCACAGAATTACGATGTAATTAAGGCATTTTATGAGATGCTTTCAAATAATAACAAATACATGAATGAATGAGTAAAGGAAAAAGCATTTATTAAGTGTCTATTATATGCCAAGCATTGTGCTAAGCATAGGACATGCAAAAAGAAAAATGATTAGAGTCCCTGCTCTAGAGAAACTCACATACTAGTTGAGGGAAATAATATAATACAATAATGACAGCTAACATTTGTTTGGCACTTACCACTTGCCTGGCGTTGGGCTAAGTGCTTTAAAATTATCATCTCACTTGATCCTAACAAGTCTAGGAAGCCGGACCTATTATTTCCCTCATTTTGCAGATAAGGAAAATGAGACAAAAAGAGGTTAAGTGACTTTACCAGGGTCATACAGCTAGGAAGTGTCTGAGTCTAGATTTAAACCCATTTCTTCCTGACAAGCAGCCCAGCACTATATTTACAGTATCATCTAAAATAACATGTATATACATATAAGTAATACACACATACAAGCATGCTTACACATACATAAATATATCTAAAATATCCATTAGATGTATATATAGTCAGAAATATACATGCAAAAATAGATATAGAGAAGGATACAGTCAATTATATTGCTTTTTGCTTTTGTGGGGTTCTCATAGGTATTTAGAACTGTGATTTGATCAGTATTTAGAATTCTTGGGATAGAAATTTATTATGTTGTTCAAGGATCTGTACTAAATTTGGCATTAATATGGGGAGTCCTTGGGAGGGACTTTTGAAAAAGAATGCTACCTACCTCTAGAAAAAGAACTGTGGGAGTAGAAATGCAGATGAAAACATGATTTATCACTTGTTTATCTGGGTATATGATTTGGGTTTTTGGTTTTATAAGATTATTCTCATACAAAAATGAATTCTATGGGAAAATGTTTTGTGTGATAATGTATGTATAATCTAGTGGAATTGCTTGTCAACTCTGGGAGGGGGTAAGGAAGAGGGGAGAGAGACAACATGAATCATGTAACTTTGGAAAACTTATGTGTAGATTTGTTATTGGAATAAAATAAAGATAAAAAAAAGCAAGAAAAAATACGGTGAGTCCTGGGAGGCAGAGTTGCCAACAGGAAGTCTTAGAAGGGGAAAATTAGTCGAGGTTGAATTTCTGTACCTCTCAGTCCTGGAAATAGGTCTGTACTTCTAGCCTGAGTGAAATGGGGGGGACCCACCCAGTTTTAGTATATGTATTAATATATTATTAATTATACATTATATAATTATGTATTATTAACATAATATATAACAATACAATCTTGTGAATAGGAATATAATAAATGTATACATATATGTGAATATACATACATTAAGACAAGGAGACTCAAAGCAAAGAGGAAAGACCAATGCAAGCGTCTAACAAACAAGGGTATTACAATGACCAAAAAATTATTTTCTAAAAACCTTTTTATTGTTCCATGAGGACACGTTTCTCCTTACTCTTTACACGGTCCTAAGTCATGAGGCTATTTGTCCAAATGCCAAAAGAGAATTGGTATATTCACACCCACATACTTTGCTGAGGAAAGGCTAAATATAGTCTCCAACTCCCATTCCCAATAATTACGAACCCATAACTAATAGTCAGCCATCTGTAATATGGGCAATTACATGGCACAATGGGTATAACTCCTGGCCTTGAGTCAGAAAAACTCTTGCCTCAATCGCTTACTGGTTGTGTGACCTTGGGGAAGTCACTCAACCTCTGCCTACCTTAGTTTCCTCATTTGTAAAATGGGGCTAATAATAGCACCTACTTCACAGGGTTGTTGCGGTGATTCAATATCGAATGGAATAGCAGATGTGAAATTTGTTGTAACTCTAAAGCGTTGTGCGGATGCTAGCTCTGATGATGGCGCCATATGCAGAAAGATGGAGAGCCAACAATCTGGGCAGATAGGGAGATAGAAGAACTCTGCAGTCTCCCACTCAAGGTCATTGAGTGACAGCTACAAGCACACCAACTGATTCTAGAAGTCCCTGTTTTAGAACATTATTTTAAGACCTTCTTGATTTAGAATTAAAAAAAAGGTGTGCTATTTTTTTTTCAATAGACACTAGGTGGCACGGATGGAATGCTGGCACTGGTGTTGGACTGAGTCCAATCTGATTTCAGACACTTGTATGACCCTGGGTAAGTCATTTAACCCTATTAGTCTCAGTTTCCTTATTTGTAAAATGAACTGGAGAAGGAAATGGGAAACTACTCCAGGATGTGCCAAGAAAATCCCAAATGGGGTCAGGAAGAGTCGAATATGACAGAGACAACTGAACAACAGTATCCTTCTCTCGATACAATTCTTGGAAATACAAGTTTGCTTCCAAGGTTTTATCTCCAGTATTTGAGAATTCTGGCCAAGTCATCGTATCTAGTGAACGTGTGGTACTAAATGGTGAAGAGTGAACCTTGTTGCAGCAGCATAGAATGCTAGAGACGGATGAAACCTCAGAGATCACCTGTTTCTACAATCATAAAGAAAATCTCTATAAAGCAGTGATTCTCAAATTTTTTTGGCCTATAGCCCCCTTTCCAGAAAAAATATTACTTAGCACCCCCTGGAAATTATGAAACTATTTATTGAACTCAGAATAGAAAGTAATACAAAAAAAGTGTAGCCATCACTGCTTTCCGGGATTGCTGCAGCACCCACCAGGGGGCGGTAGCACCCACTTTGGGAATCACTGCTCTAAAAGCATACATGAGGGAGCAGCTGGGTGGCTTAGTGGATGGAGAACCAGGCCTAGAGATGGGAGGTCCTAGGTTCAAATGTGACTTCTGACACTTCCTAGCTGTGTGATCCTGGCCAAGTCACTTAATCTGCATTAGCCCTTATTGCTTTCCTGCCTTGGAACCAGTACACATGTACTGATTCTAAGATAAAAGGTAAAGATTAAAAAAAAAAACATACCTGATAGGTGGCTATCCATCTTTTATCCAAAGACTTATTAATGAGAAAGAAAAGTCACTATTTCTCAAGATAGCCTTATTAATATATCATTACATTTATTTATATTTACTTATTAATTAATATAACATAATATTAATAAGCCTCATAAATAATATTACTAAGGTATTGTTAAATGTTTTTATTAATTTTAACTAATAAAAAGAAAGAAGAAAATTAATGTTATTACCAATAACTTATTAACAAATCTAATTATTGCTATTCAGTTATGTCTGACTCTGTGACCTCATTTAGGATTTTCTTGGCAAAGATACTTTGCCATTTCCTTCTCCAGCTCATTTTACAGTTGAGGAAACTGAGGCAAACACAGTAAAGGGACTTGTCCAGGATCATACAGTTAGTAAGTGTCTTAAGTCTGATTTAAAATCAGGAAGGTGAGTGTTTTTCTGACACCTGGCCCCACACAATATTTACTAAGATGCCCAAATCAGAATAATACAGTTTTTCTCCCTGAATTCGCTTCTTTATAATGTTCACACCAAGGATCTCTTTCTTCTTTTTTTGTGTTTCCAAAAATATGATTAATTTCTCAACTACATGTCAAGGCTTCAGTTACTTGGAAACAGCCCTAACTTTTCCCCTTTGTCCTCCTGTTCATAGACTGAATATACCCATGTCAGCAACGTATTCCCTTAAGTCATGGCTTCAAAGTTCTTTAACATCTTGGTTTTCTCACTCTGGACACATTTCAACTATTTAAGGTCTTTTCTTACTGGTAGTCCCTAGAACTGAACCCAGAAGTTCTTTGCTCAGGATAGAGTCCAATGGGCCAATCGCCTCCTTCTTCCAGGTAAGATACAGTTCTCCATACTGTCTGTGATTGTGATAGCTACTTTTAGCTTCCATCTCACACCATTGACTCATCATGGGATGATTCATCAGGAGAGACTGATAATATCTCCAACCTCTAAAATTTGCCTTAATCCCTCAGTGCCCTCTGACACCTCTTATCCTAAATATTTTGAGGAGCTCCCAATTCATTTGCATATCCTCAACCAGTTGTCTCCAAGGTGACTCATGAGAATTTGAAAGATGATTAGAGACAAGTTAAGAAATTGAAACAGAGCCCAGGGCAGAGATTTCAGATCATAGACCATCCTTCTGATTGTATGAACCTTGTTCTATTTTGTTGGTTTTCTTTTTTCCTGTAAGTAAGATTTGTCTTTTCTAAACCATGTATTTGCAAGGGAAGTTTGTTTGTACAAAAGCTTTTTAATTAACATAATCAAAATTATTTATTTTACATTTTGTAATATTTTTCTGATTCTTCCTTGGTCTTAAAATCTTTCCTTTCTGCAAGGGAAATTTATGACAATATCTTGATTGGTGCGAGACAGAGAGATTTCTGTAATTCTTGGGTGGGGTCAATATGCCACAAAGAGAAAAATTCCCAATGTGCTACATAGGACCAATGAGAACTTTGAGCTGAAAATTAATACTGTGTATTGGTTCCAAGGAAGAAAAGTGGTTAAGAGGAGTAGGTAATGGGAGTTAAGGGACTTGCCTAGGGTCACACAGGAAGGAAGTGTCTGAGGCCAAATTTGAACTGTGAACCTACTGTTTTTAGGTCTGGCTCTCAATTTACTGAAACATCTAGCTGCCCCCTTAAGTTCAGGTCTTCTTGATTCCAGGTTTAGAACTCAAAGCAACATTATAAGTGATTATATGAGGTCTCGTATAAGATCGATTAAGTCAGTGTTGTAGAAATCCTACTGACAGAGAGAATGTCCTTTGGGATAGTTTTAGACACTAAAGCTCTGTGCTGATTCTTAGTTTAATATAAAACAAGTTCTTGCTTCTTAAATGACATCTGAAGTTTATAAAATAGAAAATTAAAGATTTGTATTGAAAGGAAAGTCTGGCAAGAGACTTATCTGAAGAGAAAAGTGATTTTCTTTCCCAAAGTAGCAAATCTGAGATTTTAGCCCCCCTGCTGCATAAATAAGGCCTAGTACCATTAGACAAAGAGGACTTTAATTCAGATTTACTGTCTTGAACGAGGACGAAAGGGTAGTAGTGAGATTGATGTCAGCAGATCCAAGGAACAGCAGTTGGAGAATTACCTCTAAATAGATATTCTCAAGGGGATATATGATGAATATTGATGTAGGACAGGCTGGGCCAAGGTCATTGGCCTTTGAATCTACATCATTGTTTCTTAGTAGAGAACCAGATCAGTAGCCACCCCTCCCCACCAGAGCCACCCCTAGATTCCCTAGAGTTGGACCTACAGCAGGAAGATGACATGGAGCTTGGGAAGAGTTTTTGGGAGGACATTTAGGTGGATACTTAGGAGGGTATTTAGATAAACATTTGAGAGGATATTTGAGGGGAATTTGGGACCTGGCACTACTTTGCTGGCAATACATCTCTGTACAAATTCAGTTAGAAAGATGATAAAGAAGGTACATTAAACTGATGCTAAGATTTTGCCTCTCTTTAAGATCTGGGCCCACTATGATGGCAACTAGTGCCTAGAACTCATGTGCATTCAGAAACAAAAGACTTGAGGAAGAGTTTTTTGGGTTTTTTTTTCCTTCAACAAAAATTGTTTGTTGATAAGATCAAGAAAGGTCATCTATGAGGGTTGACTGAGTTTGTGACAGCCAAGCAAACAGGGCCATTGCAAAGATAGAAAGAGAATCACCTCCAGACAAAGATTATTGTGAATGTAGATTTATTGTTGTCAGTGGTCAGTGGACAAGAGGGAATAGGGTAATGGAGATAGGGCAGATTCGAGGTACTGGGTCAGTAGGGTTTAGGGAGAGCAGGGGTTGAGAGGGTAGGAGTAGAGGAGGGAGTTAGTAGGTGAAAATGCAGTCTGAAATAAGTTCTCTCTTGGTCTTGGGGTTCATCTTGAGGATTCTTGGTGCAGAGGGAACCAGATGATCAGCAGCATCCTCCAGAGCTCCCACAGCAGCCTCCAGAGCTTCCACAGCAGCCTCCTGAGCTCCCACAGCAGCCTCCAGACTGCTGGCTATGCCCACTGCCACTGTCACAGCAGTCAGACTTCTGGCGTCTGTGCCTGCGGGATCTCCTGTGATGGTGGGAGGAGAGACAGCAGCCACCTCCAGAGCTAGAACCACAGCATCCCCCAGAGCTACAGCATCCTCCTGAGCTACAGCATCCTCCTGAGCTAGAACCACAGCAGGAAGAGACTTGGGGAGGGCCCTTGGGAGGGCATTTGGGTGGGCACTTAGGGGTTTGACATTTAGGTGGGCACTTGGGTGGGCACTTAGGGGCCTGGCACTGCTGCTGGCTTTGCTGACAGGACATTTCTGCAGAAGTTCAACCTGAAAGACAATACAAACGATACATCAAACCCAGGCTAAGCAATTATTTCCATTTGGGATCAATGCATGGAGTGATGGCGGCTAATGTTTTGAATCCATTTTATTTTTAAAAACCCAGCCAAAGTGAGTTTTTCCTCCAGTAAAATGTTTTTGCGTTGGAATATGAGGCCAAGGATTGACAATTAGTAAAGAATATTTGGGCCTCACTGATTTCTTCTTTCTTTAGGGCCCAGTCTCATGACATCCTTAGGATTCACCCTCCTTTTGTTGTGCTATTGCCAAATGGTGACTGCTATCTGAACCCCCTTATTGCCTTTCTATTTGTCGCTTTTTCAATTCCAAACCAACAATTGTTCTAATATTCCTCAGGGATGACCCAAAGTCTACCAGAAAACACATATGTCTGAGATTACCTCATGTCATTTCAAATTAAAGTTTCACATCTAATCAACATATTAGTGTCATAGCAGTAGCTCTAAACAAAGTAAGTTATACGGAATCTTTCTGAATCTTTCTTCACAATAATATAATTGTTCTCAATGGGAGGACAAGTTCCCCACAACTGCCTGGGCACATCCTTAGGCATCCAAGTAACTGGAAGATTTTCCTGGAACACAGACTACAACTGCTAACCTTTCCTCTAGAGCAGTGGCTCCCAAATTTTTTGGCCTACCGCCCCCTTTCCAGAAAAAATATTAGGCATCTGGCCACAGGTACATTTATCTTTCCCATTAATTGCTATTAAAATAAAAAAAATAATTTCCAGGGGGCTAAGTAATATTTTTTCTGGAAAGGGGGTGATAGACCAAAAAAGTTTGGGAACCCCTGCTCTAGACTCTGGACACATCCATATTTAATGCAGATTAGCACAAATCTGAAGAACAACAAACCTCTATTCTTCACTATCCTGGTCCCTCTATATTTTGTCTGCCTTGATCCCTTTTTCATCTCTCTTTCCTGTTCCAATCTCTCTCTCTCTTTCCCATCTCCTTTGGAAATCCCCCTTTTAAAAGCCTTTCCTTGGTTTTGAAATACTTACTGGATCTGATCAACTGGTCTCCGAGGAGGCAGATTGTATGAGGAGCCAGTGCCAGAGACACCTTTTATAGGGATTCTCCAGGCTTCTCAGTTGCCATGACACAGCTCTAGTGGGAGGAGGCTTTTTTACAAGGCATGTGCCAGGTAGTTTTCACATGCCAGGTAATTCTTGACATTCCCCAACCCAATTCTCTCATGACTCCCAACTGGTTATCATCATTCAGAATTTGCTTCTCAATAACCAAGGAATCTATCTAATTTTCTGTCTCTCTGTCGATCTATCTATCTAGGGTCTTCATGTAAGTGGTCTTTGCCACCATTAGGACATGCTCCACTCTCCTTTCCATTGTCTTGGATCCCTATCCTAACCCCAAAGAGGCTTGAGGACCTTCAGTGAGGTTGGGATGTAGAGAGATTCGACCTTTCCTAAGAATCTGAAGGTCCTATTCACTGCTCCATCGCCACCTATCCATTCCCTGAATATACATCTGATTACTCTTGTGGGAGCCCAACCCCACATGCCTCTTATTTCATAAGTCTTAGTCAACAGGTTTATTTTTAGCTGGTGTCTCCCAACTGAGCCCTTCAGGTACTGAGGCGGTTCTACTATGATTATCTTTTAGAAGTGCTCCCCAGGAGCATCCAAGCATGAATTTCAGAGGAGCCTCTCATTCACTCTTCATAAGTCACAGAATTTCAGAATCAGGGGAATCCCCCATGGTTATCTAGTTCAAACCACACCTGAAAAAGAAATTCATTTTCTAACATTTCAGATATGTTTTTTTTTTCAATCTTTGCTTGAGGACCTTGAATATGTCAAATCAGGTGGCTCAAGATTGTAATCTCTTGCCACTAGGGAGGCTGAGGCTAAGCTCCAGGAGGGTTAAAGCTGATCAAATATCTACACTGTCTGGAACCAATATGAAAATCTCCTGGAAGTAGAAGGTCATCAGGGGACCTAAGAAGGGGTGAAATAAGTCAGCTCAAAGATGGAGCAGGTCATATTCCTACACCAGGCAATAATAGGATCGGGCAGGTCAGTAGCTGCTAGTCTCAGGAAAATAAGGAGACAGCCTCGAAACAAACAAAAAGACCTTTAATTAGGGTGAAATGACAGACAACTCATTCTAATTTTAGATGCCATTGTGTCCCCATATCTGCTGATTCAGTATCCACTGATTCAGTTACCCATAGTTAACTACAGAAAAAAATTGGAAAATTTGGAAATTCTAGAAAATAAAAAGCCAAATGCTTCATAAATTTCAAACCTCCTACCAAGCAAGTGAAGTCCACCAGCCCAGTACATGTGCCTCATCTCCCTTTGTCTCCATGCTCATGCTCCCAAAGGACACTTTCCTTCCATCTACCTTTAATGTTCTTGCTTATTGCATTCATTGTAGTTGTCATCACAGTGCCTTTGTTTTAAGAAAGATCTTGTTTAAACTGCTTGAACACATGGGCTGATGGGAATATTATTGGGGATGTAGACACCAAACAATAACTCTAGTTTAACTATCAGTAATATGGAATTAGGTCTTAATTAACGATACATGTAAAACCCAGTGGAATTGTGCATCAGCTAAGGGGGGGTTAGGGGCATTTGGGGGAGAGGGAAAGAACATGAAATATGTCACTAGGGGAAAATATTCAAAATTAAAATTAAAAAATTAAAAATAAATAAAAAAGAAAGATCTTGTTTACTGTAATAATGAGCTCAAAGCACAAGAGTGTGGTTGTGCCCCCATATCCACTGATGCAGTAATCTGTTGATTTAATTACCTGAGGCTAACAAGAAAGTGTTTGCTTATATCTGTGGGTTCATCCATCCATTGAGATCTTGAAATGTATTTCCCATGGATCAGGGGGTGGAGGGGTTAGGCTAATGTAGTTCTAATTACTAGAAAAATTTTCTTTACACCAAGCCTATATTGAAATCTTCATAACTTCTACCTCTAGACCTATCTTTTGTGGTCAGAACTAACATATTTAATCACCTTTTCAGATGATAACCTTTTTTTTTTTTTTACATTTTTAAACCCTTAACTTCTGTGTATTGGCTCCTTGGTGGAAGAGTGGTAAGGGTGGGCAATGGGGGTCAAGTGACCTGCCCAGGGTCACACAGCTGGGAAGTGTCTGAGACCGGATTTGAACCCAGGACCTCCCGTCTCTAGGCCTGACTCTCAATCCACTGAGCTACCCAGATGCCCCTCAGATGATAACCTTTTAAATCCTTGGAGAAAGCCGGCATGTCCCCTTCTCTCTGTGTATTTACCTCTCTAAGTTAGACATTTCTTGTTCCTCTAAATCAATGAATTTTGGCTCCTTCACCAATTTCATTACTCCACTCTGAATACTGTCAGTATCCTTTCTAAAATTTGGAACTAAGAATCAAAGGTTCCAGGTTTGTTCTTAGGGTTACTCAATTGGGATGCTGTCTCTTTTGGTTAGTTTGAGAAGATCTTAAATGAAAAGCCGATCAATTTCTTCCACCTATTCCAATTCCTTCATTTGTGACAAAGACCTTTCCCAATGAAGGATTATATTATTCAGCTTCTTCAGTAGAGAATGAAAAAGGGGACTCCCTGCCCATACAAGATTTATGTGATCAAATGTGATTTAATAAAGGATATTTTATACATATGACCAAGATCTAGAGAGCTGGAGACAGTGAGGTCAGGAGAAGAAGGGTTTCAATCCTCCTAATCTGAACCCAGAAGGGGATAACGTATGGCAACACTAAGGATGACTTGACAATTTTCCCATTTTTGAAGTCTGATCTCTCTGATAAAGCATTAAGGATGCTCCCTTCTTTTCAGTGCTTCAGAGATGAGGCTTGTTGGGATTTGGGATGCTATCTTCTACCTTAAATTTCAGAACCATTCTTTGAGATTTTTGAAATGAAATAACTGTTTGAGGAAAATAATAATATGGGAGAATATGGAAGTGTTTCCCTGTCTAATTGGAATGTGGCTGACAAGGGAGATAGAGAGGATCTTATCTCTGATCTCATTGTCTATGTGGAACTTTTGGGCTAAGATCAACACTTATCTATGAAATTATAACTGGGGACATAGAGTAGAGACCTTTTCATCTGGTTTGGTGGTGGGATGGGGTGAAAGGGAAAGGGAGCAAAAAGCAATTTAAATGACATTGGGATACAAGATTGTTGTCAATGTATAGGACCTTCCCCAGCAAGTTTTTCTTCTCGATTGTATTGCTATTACTGGGAATGCTTTGGGCTGATCTCCCAAGCTAGAATCAAAACCTCCTGAATGGAGGTGTTGAGAGTTCACTCTCTTTCCTCAACTTGGGATTCTACATAAGATTCTAAAGGGGAGGAGGAAAAGAACTTCAACACATGAATATCCTAACCTTGGAAAAAGGTCTTCAATTATGAATACAGTTACATGTAAATGTAGATAATCATGTATATATATATTTTTAGCAAGTAATGTTATTTATTAGGGGAAGGATGGAGTTTACAGCTACTAAATTCTAAGAAGCCAACATATCCTCACATATCATAGAAAGAAAAGATCAAAGAAACTACAAATGAATCATGGAAGTCAACCATTTGTGGGTTCTAGAATACTTGGACAAAAGTACCTTTCAAGGGTCACTATAACCTTATTTCTAGGAACATCTTTTTTTTAACCCTTATCTTTCATCTAGGAATGAATATTGTATGTTGATTTTAAGGCAGAAGAGTGGTAAGGGCTTGGCATTTGGGGTTAAGTGGTAGAGGTCAGATATGAACTCAGGACCTCCCTTTTCAAAGCCTGGCTCTCAATCCACTAAGCCACCTAGCCACCCCTCTGTAACATATTTTTTTCATGGAGTCCAAGATCATACAAGCTTTCTTCACTGTACTGTCTCACTGATGATTTAGGGTAAGCATATTGTAAATGAAAACTGCCAAATCATTTGCCAATCTACTACTGTCTTGCCATGCTTCTTCCATCTTGAATTCATGAGGTTGACTTTGGGTACACAAGATTTTTTGTTATTGTTTATCATCCAATGTTCCTCATTGTTCTTCAACTGTTCTTCCCAGCTTTGTGTCATCTTTAAATATATAAACAGATACCATCTATGACTCATCCAGGTCATTAGTAATAATGTTAGTGAGTCCAAGGCCAAGCACAAATCCCTTGAGCATTTCTTCCTAGACCTCTTTCTAAATTGAAATAGAACTGTCAATGACTATACTTTGGGTCCAATTTCCCAATACCTAATTCCATATAACCATACTATTAGCTAGCCTTTATATCTTCATTACTTTCCACCCACAAGATTAGCATGATGCACTTTAAAAAAATGCTTAGCTAAAATCTGTTTAATTTATATCTAAAGCATGGCCAGTAATCTTGTTCAAAAAATGGAAATAAAAATAGGTTAACATGATCTATTTTTGGCAAAGCCACATATTCTCTTTTGTGATCTTTCCCATTTAAAATTCTAACCAAAATTCTCTAATGATACAATACAGGATTTAATGAGGAATCTGAATCAACTCTCTGGTCTAGTTTAGAGGCTCTATTCTCTTCTCTTTTTCTCTGAAATTTGGGAAAGAATTTTTCCTTCTCCTTATCCAATTCTGTGGTACCTCTGCTTTTCTTCTTGATGTTTCAAAGCTCACTGACATATCTCAGTGCTCCCATTTTTCAGTTTTCAGGATGGGCCTCATGTGGGACAAGGAACTCAACAATGAGAGCTACTTACTGTCCAAATAGCCATCTGTCATATTTGTCTGAGCCATACAAACTAAAGCTTTATCTCACTGGCAGAGAAAAGAGAAGCTAAAGCCTTTACCTCTTACTTTATTGAAAAAAAATAACTGTATCCAACTTCACTAAAAATAAAATTAAGACCATTTGATGTGAGTTCTTTCTTTTCCTTTTTCTTCATCTTAAAAGTAGAGGCAGCTGATTGGCATGGTGGACAGAGTATTGGGCCTAGACTCCAGAAAATCTGAATTCAAATTCTATTTCAGACACTTATTAGCTGTGTGACTTTAGACAAGTCACTTAGCCTCTGCCTTTTGTTTTTCTTTGTATCCTCAGAACTTTAGCAGAATGCTTGTCCATAGGAAGTACTTAATAAATGTTTATTGACCACTTTTCTATCCTCATCTCCCCAATTACTAGTGCTCTCTCTATGAAACTATCATGATTTTAACCTTCTAAATACATATGTATGCAAGTTATTATTAACTTTATATTTATGCTTTATATTTTCATAAGTACTTTCTATCTATACAATTAGAATATAAGCTCATTATAAATGATTGGGTTGTTTTGTACTTATATACCCAGTGCCTAATGTAGTGCCTTGCACATAGTAGGTGATTAATAAGTACTTGTTTATTGATTAAATAGTTCTTTTTTTTCAGCCTCCCATCTTAAGCTATGATAATTTCCTTGCTTCCATCAAGTTCTTTTCCCCAATACAGTAGGACAAAACAAATAAGAAACAACATTTTCTGCTCATTCTTCAGTCAGACTCAAACCAGTCTCCACACACAACCCACAGACATGGTATCCTGGAGTTAGACATTTTTCTTTTTTTGGGTTTTCCTAAAATGTTGCTGTCAGTTAATATATGGGTATCTTTGACTGGACTTACTGGGGTTGATAGACAGAGCAGGGCAGAGCAGAAGAGAGAGGTATTTATTTCCCTACAACTGTAAGTATCTGTTAATCAAGTTAACTTCCCATCCATAGCTTTCCCCACATCACAATACACATACACACATATACAGATATTTTAATCAATACTAAGAAAACAAAGGATTAATTTAAAATGACCAAGGACATTTTCATAAAAACAGTTTTATCCATTTGTATATGGTTCCCATGATTTCTCAGTTATTTCTCCAAATATTTGTAGTGTAAGATTAAAATTAATATCCAATAACTCCAAGTATTATATTTTATAAAATTTATTAATGATCCCTTGAAGTAAAGGAAATAAAAGTCAAAAATTAAAAGCCTGAGTAAAGAGTTTTCCCAGCTGCATTCGCACAAAAAGGAAGAGGGGGCAGGGTTACATAAACTTTATCTCCAAAACGTAAGAACTTAATGTGAGAACAAAAGTGGGATGCTGGGAATTGGAGTCCTGGGGAACAGATTCTATTTACACACTGGGAATCCTTATTAGAACTGCCAAGATAGTGAGGCTATTGCTGGAAGCAACAATGATGTAACTGATATTGTGACTTACACAGATGCTGAGCATGTCAAGTATTCGGATTTGGAGGATGAAGAGGATGGTGGTCAAATTCAGGAGAGCTTGTGACTGTTCTCCATCACTAACAGATGGTTCATACAACTGCTTACTGTATGATCCTGTGCAAGATGTTTAACCTCTGTATCTTTCATTTTTTTCTCATATGTAAAGAGGCAAAAGTAATAGCAGCCACCTCCTAGGTTTTTATTTCAGGCACTTCCATACCAAGAGCTCTTTCCAGGAAGATGTGGTTTGGGCATGCCACCTTGGCTCTTTCCCATCTTTCCAGCATTAGTCAAGATCATCATAGATACATGTCAGTAATTACAGACACAGTGTTTTTGAAGAATTCAACTTGGTCACTCAATCAACAAACACTAATAAAAGCTAATTCCTTATAAGTCTCAAGAGCAGGTACTATGAGCTTATGGCATGGGGTGGTGGTAGTTGTAGAGGGGATGAGGGGTTAAGCTAGATATAAAGATGAGTAAGATTTGGTTGATATCATGCAGTTTGCAGTCTCATCGAGGAGACAGGATCTACACATAAGATCAAGCAAGCAAGAAAGTAATAAAATTCATCTATTAAATGAGTACTATATACCAGGTATTATTCAAGCATTGTGGATAGATACAAAAGAAAAAGCAAAAGCTATCTATGCCCTTAGGATCATATATACTAATGAGGGTGCAACACCATAAATTAGGAGTTACGAGATAAAAACAAAGCAAAGATAACCTCAAAAAAGATAAATAACGATACAAGGCAGTATATGAGAGATGTCACAGACATCAACTAAATAATGTTTGATTGAGAGGAACAAATGATAAGAGCAAGGGCTATAGAAAAGGGAGAAGGTCACTAAATTCTGTAAAGTCATGAGATAAAAAATTTAGAACCTCTAAAAGACTCGAATATCTGTTTGGTTAAATGAGATAATTTTAATAAAGTGTTTAATACAGTGTCTGGCACATAATAGGTATCATGTTTTATTAGTTTATATTAGTTTACCTCCCCCTTCCTTTTGCAGATAAGGAACACAAACCTCAAGATATTAAATGACTTGTCTAAGGTCATATAGGTAATAAGGACCAGAGCTGAAATCTAAATTCCAGTCTATTTCCTTTTTCTCCTTCTTATTCTCCTCCTCCTCCTTCTCATCCTTGTCCTCCTCTTCTTCTCAATTCTATAGTTTCCCATCTTGAGATAAAGCCAAAGGATTGGCTGGCTTCCCCTAAAGAGGGAAGCCTGTCATATGCCTGCTTAGGCTAATCTTACAAAGACAAAACTCCCTGATAGATAAAATCCTTAACAAAAGCCCCTAACTTCTTTGCTTGACCAAGACTTTTCTTTTAGAAATCACTATGATAGCTAGGGATCTCTAATTATTGTGCAAGTCTCATTATGTCTTGCATGACAAAGAAATAGCTTTTATTCAGAAATAGCCTATATTTAGCCTCATAATCTCAAACATTATTCACACATATATAAGACTGACTTGAGAGAGGTGTGCTGATGTGTGTAGGATTGAGAATAAGATGGGTCCCAGCCTGTGACTTTGTCAGTGTTTGGAACCTACTAAGGGAGGAAACTTACGCCAAGTAATCAATCAGTTATAGTGAATCAATAGGCATTTATTAAGTGATCTTTGGCTATTATACTTAAGGAAATCCTCTTTAGAGGCAGGGAGCACTGAAGACATTTGTCATCTCTTTCTTTACTGTAGCCTATGAGAAAGCGGAAAAAAGTCTCTATATTTGTAACTTGTTGAGAAGGAATTGTGGAGAGAAAAGTTGGTCCAAGTACTTAGGGGAATCTTGGATGATGAATTGTGATCATGGAAGTGATGGCTATTTGAGAAGCAAGAACAGCATTAATCACTACAGATCAGGAAGACCATTTAAGCAAAAGGGGAGCAAAGAGTCAGAGTAGTCATCAATGAACAAAAATCAATCAAACAGGTCTTTGATTGATCCCTTTAAATTCTGACAAAGGGCAGCTATATGTGGCTCAGTGGATATAAAGCCAGGCCCAGAGATAAGAAGTCTTGAGTTCAAATCTGATCTCAGATATATCTTGCCTGTGTGACCATGGGCCAGTCACTTAACCCCAATTGCCCAGTCCTTACTCTTCGTTCTTAGAACTGATATTTAGGTGTGACCCCTGGGCAAGTCACTTAATCTCCATCTCTTAGCCCTTACTGCTCTTCTGCCTGGAAATCAATATACTGTATTGATTTTAAGACAGAAGGTAAGGATTAAAAAAAAAATAAACTGATACTTAATACCAATTCCATGATAGAAGTTAAGGTTTTTTTTTTAAATTCTGACAAATATCTGAAGAAAATTGGGACCCGAGAATGAGTTATTTGCTTAACGTCAAACAGAAAAAATGGCAGAGCTGGGGTTGGAACTCAAATCCTCTTTTGCTAAACTCTGGTCTTCTACTGTACCATACTGCCTCCCTTGTTGTAGGAGAAGCCCTTGTGATGATGGTACATACGATAATATCTTTGGATGTTCCTACCCTTTAATAAGATGGAGATTTTGTTTTGGAAACAATGTCTTTCTGGGAAGTACCAATACTAAGCTTCTTAGATACAGATGGACAGCAACTTATTGTCCCATAATATAAGTGACATTTCGAATGCCATCAGTCAGTTGCCTTGACTTTTAGTGTATTTAGTGTATGTTCTGAATGTGGATACTCAAGTCCCCAGGCCCATTGTAGAAGAGATCAAGGGAAAGTGGGCCTTACAGAGTGAAGGGAATAGTGAACTCTAAACAAGGAGTAACCTGATTTTTACCATCAGTGGAAATGAGCAATCTAGTCATCAGGAGCAATTTTTCAGACCCAAGATAAATGGGGATGATGTGGTGGCAGGATGGGGATTTGGGAACTGTGAAGCTGATCATAAAAAAAAGAAAAGAGGGGCAGCTGGGTAGCTCAGTGGATTGAGAGCCAGGCCTAGAGACGGGAGGTCCTAGGTTCAAATCTGGCCTCAGCCACTTCCCAGCTGTGTGACCCTGGGCAAGTCACTTGACCCCCATTGCCCACCCTTACCACTCTTCCACCAAGGAGCCAATGCACAGAAAGTTAAGGGTTAAAAAAAAAGATCAATCCTAGATTCAGACCTAGGTCACCAGAAGTCAAGTATAAAAATATTGTAATCATTATTAAAAAATAATATTTTATTTTTCCCTCAAATATATGAAAACAAATTTTAGCCTTCATTATTTTAAAGTTTGAGCCAAATTCTCACCCTCCCTCCCTCCTTTCCCTGCTCCTTGAGGTGGCAAGCAATCTGATAAAGATTTTACATTGTAATAGTGTAAAACATGCCTCCATATCTGTCATTCTGTGAAAGAGAACTTGAACAAATGAAAGAAAAGTAAAATATAGTATGTCTGTCTACAGAGAATGCTATGATTATTGAATGGACTCTAGTAGGTTCTTAGACATCCTATGAAAAAATCTAGGATGACAGAGATTTGAAAACCCTCCATAACAGTGTTGGAAACTGAGATTCAGGGATAACTCTGCATTTGTAGAAGGAGAAATTCTACTGGCCTTGTAAATGGCATCTGATAAATATAAAATAGAAATCTAGCATTCAAACCAGAGAACCTGAGTTCACATTTGACTTCTGATGTTTATTACTTATTTGACTTTGGGAAAGTTATTCTAACTCCCTAGGCCTCCATGTCCTCATCTTTTAAAAGGAGGGTATTAGGGAGCACCTAGGTAGTTTAGCAAAAAGAAAGCCAGGCTGAGGTCAGGAAGACCTGGGTTCAAGTCTGGCCTCAGACACTTCCTAGTTGTGGGACCCTGGGTAGATCCCTTAGCCCCAATTGCCTAGCCCTTACTATTCTTCTGCTTCAGAGCCAATATTAGTATCAATCTAAAACAGAAAGCAAGAGGTTTTTTTTTTCTTTTTAAATGAGAGGGTGGGACCCTATAGGCTTTGAGATCCCTTCTAGGTTTGACATATGGTTCTATTATTCCAAGTACAAAATCAGTGTCAGGTATGTTCAAAGTAAAGCAGTGCCAATTCAAGCAAGTTATTTATCTGGAGAACAAAGAACAGTGACTTTATCTTTTAAAAAATAAATCTGAGTTTTTAGATATCTAATATGGAGAAAGACCAGGGACTAGAAAGACACAAAAGATAATCACAACCAGACAAAGAAGACAATAAATGCATATTTATTGTTGTGAATAGTCAATGATCACAAGAGACTTGACAGTGCAACTGAGTCAGGGCAAGTACAAGAATCAGAGGTAAAGAAAGTTTAAGGAGAATAAGGTCAATAAAGACCATCTCAGTAAGGTAAAAGGCAAATGATGAGAGAGGACAATAGCAGGTCTGGGTGGTACCATGGGCTTTTGGCTCCACATCTCTCTTTCTTGATATAGAGGGAACAGATGATCAACAGCAGCCCCCAGAGCTCCCACAGCAGCCCCCAGAGCTCCCACAGCAACCTCCAGAGCTCCCACAGCAGCTTCCAGACTGCTGGTTGTGCCCACTGCCACTGTCACAGCAGTCAGACCTCTGGCGCCTACGCCTGTGGGATCTCCTGTGATGGGAGAAGAGGCAGCAGCCACCTCCAGAGCCAGAGCTGCAGCATCCCCCAGAGCTACAGCATCCTCCTGAGCTACAGCATCCTCCTGAGCTACAACATCCTCCTGAGCTAGAACCACAACAGGAGACTGGAGGAGGGCATGGAGCTTGGGGAGGGCACTTGGGAGGGCATTTGGGAGGACACTTAGGTGGACACTTGGGTGGGCACTTAGGTGTCTGACATTTGGGAGGGCACTTGGGTGGGCACTTAGGGGCCTGGCACTGTTGCTGGCTTTGCTGGCAGGACATTTCTGTTGGATGTCAACCTGAAAGACAAAATGAGAAAAAGAAAATCAAACCTAGGTTAAGGAGTTGCTTCCATCTAGGGTTAATGCCCTAAGGGACAGCACTTATGAGCTGTCACTTACTCATTTGTCTTCAGAAGGGGAAAATAAAAGACAAGGGGATTTTTCACTTAGTAAAGTTTGAGTTGAAATGTGGCTCCAGAAAAAGGGTATCTATGTAGAAAAAAACAGGCCACATTGATTGTCTAACAACTAAGGAAAACAAATCCCAATATACCTTCTGGGTTATGCTGAGAGCCAGTACTTTCCTGATTTCCCTCTCTTACAATGTCCATCTGACCAATCCCTCTTTACCTACAAGACCCTCTCAGTACTCTTGACATTTGCCCTTCTATCTCATCTTTCTGCCACCTGACCCTCTTTCAATCCCTTTCTCACTTTTGGGTCATCAATGCTCTTATCATTGGGAGAATGAATTTCTACAGATATAACTTTGTTAACTCTACTTCCTATTCATTCAAGTCAACACATTTCATCAAAAGTGTTAAGTCTATCTGGACCAAGTATGTTCTCCCTCTAGGAAAGGATTCAGCTGGATGACAAATACATCCATTATCTGCTTTCAAGAAGTTGTTACATGTTCATCTCAAAATAACCTGGATCTCAAACCCTCAAAACTCAAAGAATCCTCTCAAAAAGTCCTTGGATCCATCCCTCTAAGCCCACCCAGATCCTTGGTTCCATCATGAGAATGGACTTTTGTCTTCAAACCAATGAATCTGCAGTCTACTTTCATCCTTTCCAAGATTTTCTACCCTGTCTTACTCCTGGGACGCTTTTAAAAGTTATTTCAATGTATTACTCCTTTACCCAGAATGCATTACCAAAGTCTACCTACAACATGCTACTGAATTATTTTAGACAATACCCATCACCGAAAATCTACTAGAAATAATTTCTTTATAGTCAGTTAAGTTACTTCCAATGTAAATTCAAATTTAGCATTTTATCAGCCTAGATCTGTCCCACTGATAATGCCAGGGAGAAAATTTGGTAAAATTTTATACATATATAAGTATGCATGTTTCAGTAGTGGTGGGAAGGGCAACCTCTTCACAACTGCCTGAGCATATCCTTAGGCAATCCAGATGATTGAAAGAGTTTCCCGAAACTCTACTACATATTGCCCTCTCCCCACTTCCTCTCTTAGACACAAGGCCCATGCCTTGGCTTTCTGGTTCTTATTTTGTCTATAAAAAATACAAATAACAAGCCTCTGTTTCTCACTAACTTCCTTTTTCCTCCTCATTGACTCTGTCCTATTATTCCTGATTATTCTACCATACTTTAGCTCTATCATTACTTTATCTTCTCTATTTCCCTCTCTCTAACCCCAATTTTTGGTTCTTCTAGTTTCCTGAAACCTTTTGTTCAAAATGCATCCTTTGGATCAAAGAACACTTACCTTGACCACAGACACCAATCAACTTGTTCCAGAGAAGGCTGCTAATGTGAAGAGTCGGCGCCAAGGACACTTTTTATAGAGGCACCTCAGGCTCTGATCCTGCCATGAAACATGGCTCTTGTGGGAGGTGAAAGCTATTTCATAACCTAAGGCATATGCCAGCTAAGTATCATGTGCCAGACAATTCTTGACATTCTCCATCTTCGTTTTACCATTCTTTCCAGGCATCAATCATTCAATCAATCATCAGGCATTTTTTAAGTGGATGCTAAGATATGATGACAAAAAGGAAATAGTCCTTGACCTTAAGGGAGAGACAAAATGTACATATATAAATATATATAAAAAATAAACACATAACTCCCGGGACAGATGGATTCACAAGTGAATTATACCAAACATTCAAAGGGCAACTAACTCCATTACTACAAAACTATTTGAAAAATAGAGAGATATGAAATACTTCTGAACTCCTTTTATGACACAAATATGGTGCTGATACCTAAACCAGAAAGATGTAAACCAGAAAAAGAAAACTATAGATCCATCTCTCTAATGAGTGATGAGGTAAATGCTTAAAACAAAATATTAGTGGGGCAGCTGGGTAGCTCAGTGGAGTGAGAGTCAGGCCTAGAGACAGGAGGTCCTAGGTTCAAATCTGGCCTCAGACACTTCCCAGCTGTGTGACCCTGGGCAAGTCACTTGACCCCCATTGCCCACCCTTACAACTCTTCCACCTATGAGACAATACACCAAAGTACAAGGGTTAAAAAAATATTAGCAAGAAGATTGCAGCATTATATCAGAAAGATCATACACCATGATCAAGTGTGTTTTATATCAGGAATGCAGGGTAGTTCAATATTAAGAAAATCATCAGCATAATTGACCACATCAGTAACAAAACCAAGAGAAACCACATGATTATTTCAATAGATAGAGAAAAAATTTCAACATCCATTCCTTATAAAAACATTGAAATAAATGCACCCTTTCTTAAAATGATAAATATCTATATAAAAATACCAGCAAGCTTTTTTTATGATGAGGATAAATTAACACCCTTCTCAATAAGATCAGGGTTAAAGCAAGGATGTCCATTATAACCACTGTTATTTAATATTGTGCTAGAAATGCTAGTTATAGTGATAAGAACAGAAAAATAAATTTAAGGAATTAGAATAGGCAATGAAGAAACAAAGTTGCCACTCTTGCAAGATGATATGATAGTATACCAATAGAATTAATTAACAACTTTAGCAAAGCCATAAATAAACCTACATAGATCATCAGCATTTCTATTTTCCACCAACAAAATCTACCAGCAAGAGATAGAAGGAAGAGATTGAAGAGGAAATTCCATTCAAAATAATTCTAGACAATATAAACTATCTAAGAGTATACTTACCAAAAACAAAACTAGTAGTTATATGAACACAATTACAAAACACTCTTCACACAAATAAAGTCGGACCTAAACAATTGGGAAAAATTAATTGGTCATGGATAGGTCAAGCTAATAGATAAAAATAACAATCATATCTAAATTAATGTGCTTATTCAGTGTCATATTAATCAAACTACATAAAATTATTTGACAGAACTATAAAATAACAAAATTCATCTGGAAGAATAAAAGGCCAAGAAAATAAAAGGAACCAATAAAAAAAATGAAGACAGGAAACCTAACCATACCAGATTTCAAACTATACTATAAAGTGGTAATCATCAAAATAATTTGCTACTGGCTAAGAAATAAAATAGTGGATAAATGGAATAGATGAGTTAATCGACACATGATAGTTAATGTCCACAGCAACTTAGTGTTTAATCAACCTAAATATCCAAATTTTTGAGGAATAAACTCAGTATTTGACAAAAATTTCTTGGAAAACTGGAAAACAGTTTGGCAGAAACTAGGCATGAAACAACATGTGACTCTGTACACTAGGATGGAGTCAAAATGGATACTTAATCTAGAAATAAAGGGTGATACCATAAAGAAATTAGGAGAACATGGAAAAAATTACCTGCCAGAGCTATGGATTAGGGAAGAATTTAGGACTGAATAAGATAAAGAGAACATGAAAAAACTGAAATAGACAGTTTAGATTACATTAAATTAAAAAGAGTTTGTACAAAAAAAACTAATACAACCACAATTAGAAGGGAAACAACAAATTTAGGGAAAAAATTATAGCAAGTGTCTCTGACAAAGGTCTTGTTTCTCAAATATATAGAGAACTGAGTCAATTTATAAAAATATGAAGCATTCCTTGATTGAAAAATGGTCAAAGGATATTTCTAGGCAGTTCTTAGATGAAGAAACTAAGACTATCCATAGTCATATGAAAATCCAAATCATTATTGATTAGAGAAATGCAAATTAAAACAATTCTGAGATACCACCTCACACCTATCAGATTGCTAACATGACCAAAAAGGAAAATGATCAATACTGGAGGGGATACAAGAAAGTTGAGACACTGCTATACTATTGGTGGAACTGTGAACTGATCAACCATTCTTGATAGTAATATGGAACTAGGCTCAAAGGGACACAAAATTATTCATACCCTTTGACTCAGAAATACCATTTGGGGTATGTATCCCAAAGAGACTAGAGATAAGGGAAACAATCTCCCTGTACCAAAGTATTTTTAGCAGCTTTTTTTGTAATGGAAAATGATTGGAAACTGAGGGGCTGTACATCATTTGGGGAATGGATGAAGAAGTTATAGTATATGATTGTAATGAAATACTATAGAGGAGCTCAAGGTCAGATCTATAGTTAAAGAAAAAACACTTTATCAAATTTTTGGAGTGTAGATTGGAGAAATGAGAAATTTAAGGTAGAGAAGAAAATTAGAAAGCTAGAGTCATATTTCAAGTGATAGGCGATGAAGGTCTAGTTTAGGGTGGTGGCTATGTGAGAAGGAAGGAGATATTCAAGAGTTTGTTGATATTGAGTAGAAATGATAACACTTGAAAATTGATTGGATGTAGAAAATATAGGGGAATGAGAGGTTGAAGCTATCATTTAGGCTAAGAATTTATGTCACTGGAAGGATAGTGGTGTCCTTGATAGAAACTAGGTATTAAGAAGATGGGCGAATTTGGTTGTAGAAATGATTTCTTTTATGGACATGTTAATTTTGATATGCTTTCATTCAGAGTTCCTAGCAATTATTAAGGCTGGGTGGATTGGAATGGAAAAGCACTTATAAAGTGCTATGTGCACTATGTGCCAATCACTAGAAACACAGAAAAGAGATTATTTTTGCTTTCAGAGACCTCACTTTCTAATTGAGAGAGACAATACTCATAGGAGAGTCCAGCTAGAGAATAGGTGGTCCATAGGGCTCAGTGTCAGAGCAAATGATAAGGGTTAATGGTTCTCTATTTTCCTGGAAGGATTTTAACTGCTGACTACTTGCTCATTGAAGTGGTATAATTGACTCTGTCCATCCACCAGCTTAGGGTGGAGGAGAAACGCTAAGGTCTGTGACCATTAAGAAGGGGAGATCTTGGTATTATATGAACCAGAGGCAGACTGGTACAGCAGGGCAAAGGTCCCATTCCAACTTGGTTGATTCCACTTGTTGGCACCTGATGGCAACTTTGGGAAGTTTGGGGTTAAACTGGGACAGTTAGTGGAATTGTACTCCTCTGCTCTGCCTAGAAGTGATTATTGAACCCTTTGGAACTGATAAAGTCAAAGATACGGAGTGATTCCCAAATTATTACTCAATTAATTATGTCAGACTATCTTGAGAAGTGGGAGGAAAGGAAACAATGAGTATAAATATATTTTTTTTCAGGAAGTCATCTAATGAAAAGGAGGAGAGATATAGGTTGATAACTTGAGGAGTTGGATCTAGTGAGTTTGTTTTTTATAGGAGATGGGAAAGAATGCTGTATTTATAGGTGCTAAAGAAGGTATCAGTAGATAGGTAGAGGGAGAGTTTATGATTAGAGAGATAAAATATTTAGATGGTAATAAGGGGACTGCCTGCCAGAGGAGATAGCTAGTGGGTACATTGGTTAAGCTCTGGGCTTTGAGTCAGAAAGATGAGTTCAGTTCTAGTTTTAGACACCTCCTAGCTGTGTGACCTTGGATAAGTCATCTAACCTCTTTTTGCTTCCTCAACTTTTTCAGATTCCTCAGCTATAAAATAGAGATCATAATAGAACCTATCACTATTTGTGAAATACTTAGCACAAGATTTGGCATAGAGTATATGCTTAATAAATGTTTATTCACTTTCCCTAGAAAAAATAAGGAGGTAGCTGGGTAGCACAGTAGATAGAAGGCCTGGAGTCAGGAAGACTTCCTGAGTTCAAATCTGATCTCAGACACTAACTAGCTATATGACCCTGGGCAAGTCACTTTAACTCTGTTTGCCTGAGTTTCTTCACTGTAAAATGAGTGAGAGGAGGAAATGGCAAACTACCAGTATCTTTGCCAAAAAAAAAAAAAAAAACAAACAAAAAAACCCAGATGGGGTCATGAAGAATTGGAAATTCTTGAAAATGAATCATTAACAAAAAGAGGAGATAAAGGGATAGGATCAAAAGTAGATGTAGTGGGGTTAGCTTTGGTAAGAAAGAAACAAAAGTAAGGGTGAGAATGAGTAAGGATACCAATGAGTTTTGAGATAAAGGAAAGCAAAGAAGAGAAAGCTTACAGTATTTAAATTATTTTTCCTGTAATATCTGAAGTAGGGTGCTCAGTTATGAAGCCCTTCTGTTTAAATGGTAGCTTCATAAAATTTAAGTTTTTGCCCAGATCAGTACATCTTTTTGTTCCTCTTTTCCTTTCTGCCCCCAAAGTCAAATGGGAAGTCTCCATGAAGCCCTGGCCCTGAGAATTCTACCTCTCCTGGGACACTGAAAATCTTATTTCCTATTTCTACCCAATTCCTCATTCCTTAGGAAATATTTAATTACTTCCTAAGGGAGTCAAGGCTGTCCTTTATTGCATATGTCTAAGTCAGTCAATCTATATATAAACATACATTTAGAACTAGGAGGGACTGTAGAAGCCATCGAGTCCAATTTCCTTATTCTACAGATGAGGAAAATAAGGACAGAGATATTAAGTGACTTGCCCAGATATTATGCTGGCATAATAACATGTTATAATAAATAATAAATGTTTGGGGAAGAATTCAAATTTAGACCTTTCCAACTCCGAGTTCAGCACACTATCTACTCTGCCACTTGGCTAGAATTATCTACACAAAAGATCCCCTCAGGTACTGATGTGATCCCATTATGGTCATCTTTCAGATATACCCCTTTAGCAACTCCAATACGGACTTCAGAGGAATTTCTAATTACTTCATAGGGAGTCACACAATTTCAAAATTGGAAGGGACCCCAATGGACCATCTTGCCTAAACCTTATCCAGGAATGGATTCCCATTACCACACACCCAAATAATGGTCATCTATATTTTACCTGAAGACCTCAAATAAAAGGGAATCTGCAGATATCTTCAGGAATTCTTTTCCATTTTATATGGCACTAATCATTAATTCAGTAATTATTGAATAATTAACTTTTCCCCTTATAGCAAATTTAAATCTGTCTCTGCAAATTTGATGCCTGTTGTTTCTAGAGCTGCCCTCTGGGGACAAATAGAACAAGTCTCACTCCCTCCCAAATGACTTAAATCCATGTATATGTTAATCTTATTCTTATTGCTTTCTCATAACTCCCATCCCTAAGAAAAGCTTCTCTTCCTCAGGCTATGTATCTCTCCAATTCAACTTATTTCTCATTAAAGTGGGATACTTCACAGAGCAGGTTGTACTCCATTTATCCCTGGCCTTCCCAAAATATGGCACTGAGAATTAAATATAATACATAAAAATGGCCTAAGACAGAGTACAGCAGCACTATAATTTCTCTGGGGAGCATGCCTCTCATATTAGAGCCCAATATTATGTTTCTTTCCTTAGCTGCCACATTATACTATTACCTATATTGAACCACCTACAGATTTAAAATCAAAGGACTAATTTTTTTTAAAACATTTACTTTCTATACTGGTTGTTTTTAGGTTTCTGTGGCTTTATTTTAAAAAATTTAAGTTTACAATTAAAATTTTTCCTAATTTTTTTTCCAGATTCATGTAGAAATAATTTTTGGCAATTGTTGTGTATTAGTTCTTAGGCAGAAGAGCAGTAAGGGCTAAGCTGTGGAGGTAGGGTGTTTACCTAGGGTCACAGAGTTAGGAAGTGTCTGAGATCAGATTTGAACCTAGGACCTTCCATCTCTAGGCATGGCTGTCTATCTACTGAGCCAATCTGTCCACTAACTGTCCTCTTAAAGGACTAATTCTTAATAAAAGAAGCCAGATACTTTGTATTGCAAGAACTCTTATCTATAAATAGTTAACTTAGAAGACTTTATAATTATTCATTGTCATTTCTCCAAGCATTCCTGAGAATCTTCCCAAGGTGATAATGTCATTGACATGGACAATGATGCAACTGATATGACTTCTGATGCAGATGGCAAGGATACTGAATATGTGTAGATGGTGGGGATGAGGAAGACCATGCCTAAATACTTAGGAGAGTTTGTAATCATCCCTCGTGACCAATACATCAGTTTCTCCAGTCACACATCTACTGCCACCACCCAAGGACCCAAAGAGGATGTGCTTAGAAGATGTGACCTAGGGAGTGTCTCACTGTGTTTTTATTCATTTCCTCAGTTGTCAGGTAGAGACAACAGCTCGGTGTAGATGAATATTTACAATTGCAGATACAGTACTATTGCAGGGGTTAATTCTATCAGTCTATCAATGACTGGAATCTTACTTAGCATCTATTCAAAACTGTCAAGTCCTCTTAGGAACATGGGATAGGCGATTGGATGCAGAATACAAAAGTGAGCATGATTTGGTTCCTACTTATGTGGTGTTTATGGTGAAACAGGATGTTATATAAGAGAACATAACTGTACAGTGCTGTAATAAAATGAGAAATTGCCAAATGAAAGGCATAAGTTATTAGCTAGGAGCTCAGATAATGATGACAATGATGACGATGATGATAATGATGATGATGATGACATATAGGACTATTTCTCAAAACAAAATAAGAATATTCTAGCATTTTCCCTAAGGTATACAAGGGACAGGCATATGTTAGAGAAATATTTCCTCTGGCAAAAGACTACTAATTCCAAAATCACCTGAGGTGATCTGCAGTGGGCTTCAGGAAAAGGGACAACAGGGAGTGGCCACAGGTGGCAGCACCTGTTGTGTTTGATGTATGAATTTAATGTCTAAATTAGACAACTAAGTAATTCATTAGAGGGACTAATTTGTAGTTAACAGGGCAGATTTTGCTGATATTATTGGAACGTTTAGTGGAGGGGTTCTTCATGAGGAGTTTGTGAAATTTTAAAAATGGTGTTAATCTATTTCAATACCATTAATTTCCTTTGTAATCCTGTATCTTTTCTTTTATGCATTTAAAAAAGTTTTCTTGAGAAGTGGTCCATAGACTTCACCAGAGTGACTGCCCAAGGGATCCATGACACCCAAAACTTTAAGAATCTCTACAGTGGGGGCAGCTGGGTAGCTCAGTAGATTGAGAGTCAGGCCTAGAGACAGGAGGTCCTAGGTTCAAAGCTGGCCTCAGACACGTCCCAGCTGTGTGACCCTGGGCAAGTCACTTGACCCCCATTGCCCACCCTTACCACTCTTCCACCAAGAAGCCAATACACAGAAGTTAAGGGTTAAAAAAAAAGAATCTCTACAGTGGAAGCTTAGTAGCACAGTGGATAGAGTGTCAACTCTGGTGTCAGGAAGACTCATCTTCCTGAGTTCAAATCTAGCTGCAGACACTTAATAGCTTTGGGACCCTGGGTAAGTCACATAACGCTGTTGGCTTCAGTCTCCACATCTATTAAATGATCTGGAGAAGGAAATAGCAAAACACCACAATGTCTCTGCCAATAAAACTCCAAATGGCAAGATAAAGTGTCAAATACGACCAAAAAATGACTCAATGACACAGCTATATAGAAAAACTTTAAAAAAAAAAACCTCTCAGTTTTTAAAGTAAAGCTCAAACCTGGACCATGCCATTCCTTTACGCAATAAAATCCAGGGGCATCATATTACTTCCAGGATCAAATTGAAACTTCTTTGTTTGATATTGAAAACTCTGGCCCCAAACTACCTCTCTAGACCTATCACATATCATTCTCCTTTAGGTCCACAACAATCTAGCAAAGCTGATTTTCTATTGCTCTTCATATAAACCATTTCACTTCCCATTTCCTGACTTTGCAGTAGCCTGAAGGATACTCCCTCTTCAACTCTACCTCTTAGAATCTATGATTTCTTCCAAAATTCAATTCTCGCACACCCGCATGTACAAATATATGTATATGTATGTCTACATGAACACACATATATGTAGGTATGTATCTATGCATGTAACCCAAACCCTAGTAAAATGTCTGGTCCATGGAAGGAGCTTAATAAATGCTAGTCACCAGATAAGGTTATTAAGTACGTTGGACTGTGACAGGATTACCATTGATGAAACTCTAAAGATGACAGTGGATTCTCTGGGCAGTAGTATAATACTGGGGAAGGTGCTACAGAGGGCCCTGGTTAGTTTACCTGAAGCCATCTAAAGTCTATACAATGATACCTGGAAAGCTTGGATTCATGGGAAATAATTCCATCCTACCTTGAAAGTAAGATTTCTTCAAAAGAAGAGATCCTTCCTGAGAAAAGAGGATTTTAAAGAATGGAGCCTCCTCTCCTTTCAATAGTTACTTAATGTCATCAGAAGCATGAGTCTAGAGGATGGGAGAGGCCCAAAGGCATATAATGCAACCATGGTTGATTCAGTACAGAAGGTTGCTTACAATGACACACCCAGTTTGTCTGGGAAAGACTAGAAAATATTATTGAAATATTGAAACAGTAGTAAGTATCGTATTCAGAAAGATTCATATAGCACCCCAGGGGACCAGCATTTAATCATTTGAGTGCTTGATGAAAGGGGAAAAAAATTAAATTATTTTTTAAACATCCAAAGCTGTGATTTAAGTTACTTGAGCAGAGAAAAAAAAAGCAGGACTCAGTAATAATATATAGAAAGAGACTCACTCCCAGACAAAGATCACTTGAAAGCAGTTTATTGTTATAAATGGTCAATGGCCAAGAGGGAGTAATACAACCAAGACTGGCCAGATTCAAGGTACAAAGTCATTAAAAGATTATGGGGAGCAGGGACAAACAGATAATCTTAGGTTGGATCTAGGAGAACTGGGGAAGAAGTAAACGATTGAAGATTGAAACAGGATCATTATTGGGGCTGAGTTTCATGTTGCTGATGTTTGATGCAGAGAGAACTAGATGATCAGCAGCATCCCCCAGAGCTCCCACAGCAGCCCCCAGAGCTCCCACAGCAGCCTCCAGAGCTCCCACAGCAGCCTCCAGACTGCTGGCTGCGCCCACTGCCACTGTCACAGCACTCAGACCTCTGGTGCCTGCGCCTGTGGGATCTCCTGTGATGGGAGAAGAGGCAACAGCCACCCCCAGAGCCAGAGCTGCAGCATCCCCCAGAGCTACAGCATCCCCCAGAGCTACAGCATCCTCCTGAGCTACAGCATCCTCCTGAGCCAGAACCACAGCAAGAAGAGACTGGAGGAGGGCATGGAGCCTGGGGAGGGCACTTGGGAGGACACTTGGGGGGGCACTTGGGAGGACACTTGGGTGGGCACTTAGGTGTCTGACATTTGGGAGGGCACTTGGGTGGGCACTTAGGGGCCTGGCACTGCTGTTGGCTTTGCTGGCAGGACATCTCTGTGGAAGTTCAGCCTGAAAGATAATACAGATACATCAAATCCAGGTTAAGAATTTATTTCCATTCAATATCAATATCTACTATTATGCTACATAATGTTTAAAATAATTTGTATCCTAAAAGGAAACACTTGGGGGACATGTTACTCAAGTTTGTTTGTATTAGACTGTGAGGCCAGGGATTGGGAATCTGTGAATAGAAACCAGGATGCACTGAGTTATATAGCACCCAGGAAACGTATATTCCATCATGTTCCAGGATGCTATCACCTTCCTGATTCCTTGTATGGAAGAGCTCATCTGTCCACTCTTGCCTCTGAGAGAGATCATTGAACCAGTATTCCCAATCCTTTCTCATGTTACTGTCAAAAGGGCATTCATTGCTGTTTGAACCTACCTTTGTCTGGGCTTTTGCCCTCTTTCTCCTTTCTTAGTCCCAAGTCAGCAAGGTTTTTTAGTACTTATCAGCAGAAGATAAACTTTTAGAAAAACACTTTTAAAGTTACAGGTAGGACAACTGAGAATTCAGAACCAGGAGTCTTCTCTAACTACTCCTTCCATCTCAATTTATTTGTCGAATCTAAATATGTGGCTTCAATTTTTTTTGACTAGATCTACTTGCCATCTGACACAATAGCTTCTCCAGATGAGGTTTTCATTAGCCAGTTTGATTTTAGGAAGCTGCCACTTTTGCTTCTCTCCTTCCCTGGTTCCAAATTTACCTGTTTCTTCTGCTCGAAATAATCTACGAGAGTCCTTTATTCTAGCCCATTTCTGAATGGCTCCACCACTTTCAGTCATTGGGTCATGAAAATGGATATTCCACCCAGCCAATCAGTCCCTCCAGTTTATCCTACCCTTTTCATGGTATCTTTGCTTACACAATCCCCAGGCATACCACCATCAACACATGCTCCTGAGTTGTCTCAGACAATACTCATTACCTCCAAACTACCAGAAAACAAACTATTTCCTTACTGTTAGTTTTGTCATTTCAAATATAAGCCAAGAAATAACATTTTATCAACATCTATCTGTCTTATAGGTCATTAGAGGGGGGTGGAAAGTAAATTGTAAAAAATCTTTAGATGTATTTAAATATGGATATTCTTGATGCTGGAACAACTTCCCATACACTGACTGAGTACATCCTTCAGAATACAGGTTATTGGGGGTCAGCTGGGTAGCTCAGTGGATTGAGAATCAGGCCTACACACGGGAGTTCCTAGGTTCAAATCCGGCCTCAGACACTTCCCAGCTGTGTGACCCTGGGCAAGTCACTTGACCCCCATTGCCCACCCTTATCACTCTTCCACCTAGGAGCCAATACACAGAAGTTAAGGGTTTAAAAAAAAAAGAATACAGGTCATTGACACAGTTTCTGGGAACCACAGTTGCTCTTTCCTTCTCTAGACTTCATTTTGTTTTCTGAGGATACCCATACTGGTTCTTGATCTGCATTGATAAGATCCTAATATTCCCTTCGTACCCTACATGACCCTTCTTCATTATTCCTGCTCCTTCTATCATTCTCTTCCTTTGGTCTTCCTTCCTTTATCTTCCTTCCACTTGAGTTTTCCCCTTTTCAACCTCCCTGCTCAAAGTCCTTTGAATCACTTACCCAGAACACAGGCACTGGTCAACTTGTCCTTGAGGAGGAAGATTGGGTGAAGAGCCCATGCCATGGACACCTTTTATAGAAGCCCTCTAACCTCCACTGCTGCCATGAGGCACAGCTCTCATGGGAGGAGAGGGCTCTTTCACAACAGAAGGCATGTGTTGTGTAATTCCCACGTGCTAGGCCATTCTTGACATTCCTTATCCTCATTTGGGGATCCCTATCTAATGGGTCATGATTGTTCTTAAGAATACTCTTCTAAAACCAGAAGTTCTGTCTAGATGGTCTTCAGAAACTGGAGCCCTTGCCCATAGTTGCACGTATCCTTTCTTCTTTCTCAAATTCTCCTTTCCCAGGTGATTAGCAGAGTGTCTTTGAAGATTACCATGAAAGCCTGATTCTGAGAGTTCTTCCCTTTTTTGATAATTCAGAAGTTCTGATTCCTGTCCCATTTCACTTCCATCCCATAATTCCTTGGGGAAATTTTTGATTTCTCTTTGAAGGAGCCCATGGTTTTATATGTCTAAGTCAGCAGGTTGATTGTTTGGAAGTATCTACACAAAGAGACTATCAGATACTGAGGAAACTCAGCTATGATCACCTTTTCAAGATGCTCCGATAGGAACAATTTATAGTGGATTTCAGAGGTGTTGTTGACTCATTTGAACAGTTACAGAATTTCTGAATTAGGAGAAACTCAGTGGCCATCTGGTTTAAACCATATCTAATAAAGAATTTCTACTATCACACATTAAATAGTCAACCAACCCTTAGTTTTAAGATCTCCACTGGGAAGGAACTCTACTAACTCCCCCAGGAGGATTCTTTTGGTGCAGAACTCCTGTTATTGGGAAGTTTTTCATCTAAATAAGCCTGTCATGATCCTTGGAATCTTTGCTTTTGGAAAACCAAGGATAATTGTGGCAGTTAAGGTTTCTCAGGTTCTAGACTGGAATGAAATGAGATATTCACAATTCATTAAACAGTTAGCAAAAGGATATTTACTTGGCCATAGAAGGGAAAGGATATCCAGAAAGGATATAGCACCAATTCATCCGAACAGAGCTACTCTGAAGCCTCAACAAATAGTGTGACCTGCTCATGCTGCGGGCCTTTTGTATTTAAGGGGATCAGGAAGCTACACCAATGGCCAGAGCCTTTAGTTTCCTGAACCTAAATAAGTCTCGAAGATGATTTTGATACTTTTAAGAAAAAGAATTAGCCTAGCTTATATGGCAGGCAGTCCTTGTAGTTATTTCTTCTGCCATATCATACATCCCCCCCCCCCTGCCCTTTAGTTTTGCTCTCTGGGCCAAATAGAACAAGTGCATAGAACACTAGAACACTGGGCTGGGCATCAGGAAGACTCATCTTCCCGAGGTAAAATCTGTTCTTAGATACTTACTAGCTGTGTGACCTTGGGCAAGTCACTTAACCATATTTGTCTCACTTTCCTCATTTGTAAAATGAGCTGGAGAGGCAAATAGTAAACTACTCTAACATCTTGCCAAGAAAACCCCAAATTGGGTAATGAATAGTCAGACAAGACTGAAATGACTAAACTGCAACAATAATAATCTCCCTTCCATATGACTACCTTTCAAATGTTTGAAAACTCTCAGATATATGAAATCTTTTCTTCTACTTTCTAAGTCAATATATTTTAACCAAATTCTTCCATGGCATGAGCTAAGACCATTTCACCAAACTGATGCCTTTTTATAGACTCTTTCCAGCTTATCAGTCTGAACAGAATATTCTAGATGTGGTGTGATCAGGGTAGAGTTCTGTAAGTCTGAAACTTCCTTATTTCTGGAGACTATTTTTTTCTATTAATGGTGTTCATGATTATATTGTCTTTCTAGGCTTTAATATGATACTATTGGCTTGTGTTGAACTGTCCACCCAGTAAAACCTCCAGATGTTATTCAGACAAATTGCTTCCTGGTCTATTTGGGAAGCTAATTTTTTTCTCACTCAAGTTTAAGACTTTATCCCTATAAAATTTTGCTTTATTTGCTTTGGCTTAATATTTTAGCTTATCAGAATCTTTCTGGATACTCACTGAAAACTATTGTGTTTGTTATTCCAACCATCTCTGTGTCAAATTACAGATTTTTTTTTAAACCCTTGTACTTCGGTGTATTGTCTCATAGGTGGAAGATTGGTAAGGGTGGGCAATGGGGGTCAAGTGACTTGCCCAGGGTCACACAGCTGGGAAGAGGCTGAGGCTGGGTTTGAACCTAGGACCTCCTGTCTCTAGGCCTGACTCTCACTCCACTGAGATACCCAGCTGCCCAAATTACAGATTTGATGAGAATACATTTTTACTGAAATCATTGATAAAAATGTTGATTGGTATACAAGGAAATGCACTGATCCCTGGATTACTCATCCAGAGACTTAATTCTAAATTGACCTCAAATTTTCAATTATTTCCTTTGGGTATGACCATTCAATTGATTGTAATTCCAACTATTTGGCTATTCCAATTATAATATATATCTTCTCATTTTTCCCACAAGAATAACATGATGGACATGTCATACTTAAATAAAATCTCAACAAACACTATCATTCTGCCCCTAATTTACCAGTTGAGGAATCTGGTCAAATCTGTAAAAGTCTAGTGTGATTTTTTTTTAATATAGCCATGCTAGTCATTTGTGATAAATGCTTCCTCTTATACTTGCTCACTAATTACCATTTAATAAGATGCTATAGAATGTTATCAGGAAGAATAATCATGATCCCTGACTATATAGCTTAAAGATTCCATTTTCTTCCCCTTTTCTGGAAAATTGGGCCAATTGTCTCACCTCCCCTGGTGTCTCTCCTCTTATTGTTGATCTTTCAAGATTGCTGACAATGGCTCAGCAATCATACCTGTCTATTCTTCCAGTGCCCAAGGATGTAATTCATTTGAAGTATGTGACTTGAACTCCACAAAATAAATTGAGTGCTCTCCTATTAACTCTTCATTTATCTTGAATATCAAGCTTCCATTATTCATATTTGTTCTGACTTTTCTTCATCAAAAATCATTCTCTGTGGAAGAAAAGCCAGATGATAGGCAATTGTGCCCTCTAAATTTCATCACAGCCAGTCATCCAGAGTAGGGATCTAATACTTATTTTTATCCCCATCTTTCCTTCCAGCACAATTGAAAAAGAGTGATTTATGTTTGTTTTCATTATTCAATCTGGTTTGACTAGGCAACACTAGACAAATAGTTTATTTTGCCACCCATGGAGATGGAACCATAGAGTTGGTTATTTTTCATTTTCTGGTCTTTCTTGAAATTTTACACTGTCCTAACATGTATGACACTGCTAGGACTTAATGAAGAACTGTGGGTCAGTTCATAGAAGGAATTGGGAAAAGTGTAGGAAGGCTTCCTAATGCTTTGAGCATGTGCCAAGCTCACCATTATCTCATCGAATACCACATCACACACATACACACATATGAAGCATGACTAAGAGATCAAAAGAAGACTTTTAAATTGACAAGACAGTGCATGGCTGAATGATTATTGTCCCATACTAAAGGACTTTTAAACTCATGAGCCTTCACATTTCTTCATTGTCACTGCTCCAAACATTTTTGGAAATCCCTGTTTAGACAGAGTGACAATGATGTGATCAGTAGGGATGCTGGTGCTGCTACAGATTCTGATGCATAGACTGGGGATGTGGACAATGAAGACAGTGAGGATGATAATGATGTCAACTAGTTTACAGGAGAAACTGTGTCCTTGCACTGTGACCTATGTGAACCAGTCATACACCTGGCTTTTCAGCTGCCACCACCCAAGGCCAAGGGAGGTTCCTTCCTGGGAAATTTTTTTTTAATTCTTACCTTCCCTCTTTAAATCTATGCTAAGTATCAGTTCTAAGGCAGAAAAGCAGTAAGGACTAAGAGATTTGTCCAGCGCCACACAGTTAAGAAATGTCTGAAGTAAAATTTGAACCCAACACTTCCCATCTCCAGGTCTGGCACTTTATTTAGCGAGCCACCTAGATGCCCCTGGAAATATGGTTTTGGGAATCCCACCATGCCCCTTGATCATATCCTCCTTTGTAAAGTGTCAGTGTCAGATGAGTTCAGCATAGATAGCCTCTGGCAATTACAGACAGTAGTTTCATGCAAAATTCAACTTGATTAGTCAATAAGTCAGTAAATAAATAAATGCTTATCTCATACAAAGAAAACTCTATTCATTGGGAGTCCCAGGGGAAGCCACTGGCAGGACAGGCTACCATAATGAATATGAATTAATCCTTGCTCAAGCAGAGTTTTACAGTTTAACAGGGAAGATAAATATGCATAGAATGAAATAATAGAAATATGGTTGGCCAATAAGTGATTAAAGTCCAAATGAGAGGGAGGAGAGATGATATCTGGGGTTTCAGAGGAGGGAAAAATCAGTGAGGATTGAAACATTTTGGGATGAATTTCTGGAGGAGTTAGGACTTGGCATGAATTTTTGTAGCATGTAATCTTTCTTTTCTTCTTTCCTCTTTTCTCTTGTGATAGTTCTGCAGAATCCCCCCCCCCCTCCTTCTCCACAATGATACTCCCTCTGACTCCCTGTTGTAGATATTCATAGGGTTATGTTACAAATGCAAGGCACTCTGAACCTGTTCTTCCAGATTCTGCTAAGAGGGAGAAAGGGATTCCCAAAGATATTGGGTAACATGTTCCATGGCCTTTCCATTGGATAATTTCAAGTAGAAAGAAATGACTCTATTAGACTAGCACATATCATACACACGTACATGTGAGATTACATGTGTACCTCTGAGTATGTTGTGTGGCTATATACTTATATACATACATACCTATTAATATGCATATATGAAAACATATTCACGGTGTATCCTTGAGCAATATATCCATATACCCATTTAATTGTATATGGGCATACACATGTATACATACATATATGAACGCACCTATGTGTATGAACTTAGGTCTTCTTGATTCCAGGCTTAGTGCTTTATCTACTGTGCCACCTAGCTACCCCTTCTATACACTCTGCTGTCTAAATATTCTGGTTTCCCAAGTCTGGAATATACTCCCTGTTTATCTTCTCCTCTTAGCTACCTCCTGGCTATCTTCAAGACTCATCTCAAATCCCACCTTTTGAAAGAAGCCTTTCCCATTCATTCCCACTCCTCCTGGCCCAGCTACTAGTGCCTTCTCCCAGAGACTATCTTCCGCCTACTCTCTATGTCTTGCAAGTACCTAGTTACTTACCTGGTATCTCCCTTATTAGACTCTGTAGATCTAGAAGGCAGAGATTGTTGCCATCTTTCTTTGTCTTCTAAGTCAGCTTAGTGCCTGCCACTTAAATGCTTATGGATGAAAAGTCTTGGCTGGATATTTGAAAGACCATCTGGTAGAAGTGGAAATGTTTTGTAAAGCCCCAAGACCTATGTGGACTACTCACTTTGGGGGAAGACTTGGATGCCTAGGAAAAGAGATGTCACCTTTTACAGTCATCATGTCCTAATCTGGTGTTGCTAATAGAGGACCCCTCAGAGGTGAATAGCCTGAGAATATTTCCGACTTCTGGTTGAATTTTTTTGAGGTCAGAGTAGAGGGACAGCCCAATCCAAAGAAGAGAGCTCAAGGGGGAGGCAATTCTTCAGACACAATCTGAGTTAAATGCAAGGTGAATTGTGCCACCTTCGTATACAGGGAAATTCTCTATTTTTCCAGCTCAAGACATCTTATGATCTACTTGGATAGTGCTGGTGAAAGAGACATGTTTGCTCTGGCAAATGGCTAGTAATCAAAAATCATCTGGGGAGAGATACCAAGGGTTACATGGGAAAGAGCAAAAACATCAACAGGGATGATCAGCAGATCTCTTTAGTGAAAGGTGGAGAGAACATGCTGAACAATTATGAAGGGCAGTGTCTATTAGGAGCCTTAATTGCAACTCTTTTTACATATTAATGGAAAATATGAATTTGCAAGAAAGAAAGGGTTCCTTAACTTAATTAGTGGCAATTCTGAATACCAGGATGAATTTGAAGGAAAGTCTTCATCAAGTCCCCACAGAACAAAGAGATATACCCCTGAATAAAAGCCTCTAAATTAAAAAAAAAAGAGAGAGATACTCTTCCTTCCATTAATGTGTGTCATGATTTTAAGTAACTAAGGTTATGCTTATTTCTGGAAGAAGAGTTGCTCATCGGCAAGATTGTATTTTTCATGAGCTCTGTTATGGGTTCAGTGCATATTTTTGTCTGTAAACAAAGCATTGGTTTTTGAAACTGTTTTTTCATAAGGTGAGGAAGTTGGTGACTACACATAGGTTGGTGTTGTATGTTGAGTTTCCCAGACTTTCTTGGTGGGGGTAGTAATATGAAAGAGAAGGAAATATTTGAAAGAAGGAAGGAAAGAAAGAAGAAAGGAATGGAATGAAGGAGGAAGGGAAAGAAGGAAGAAAAGGAAGGAAGGGAAGAAAGGAAGATGAGAAGGAGGGAGAAAACAAGAAAAGAAGGAGGAAGGAATCAAAGAGGAAGAGAAGGAACTAAGGAAGGAAAGAGAAAGAGAATGAAGGAAAGAGGGAAGAAAGGAAAGAAGGAGGAAAGGGAGGAAGGAAGAAAATAAGGAAAGTAGAAAGCTATATCATCTTTTTTTTTAAACCCTTCCCCTTCCCTTCCATCTTAGAATCAATACTGTGTATTAGTTCTAAGGCAGAAGAGCAGTAAGGTCTAGGCAGTAGATATTAAGTGACTTGCCCAGAGTCACACAGCTAGGAAATATCTGAGGTCAGATTTGAACTCAGGATTTCCCATCTCTAGGCCTGACTCTGAGTCCTCTGAATCACTTAGCTACCTCTAAAGTAACATTATCTTTTTAGTGTTGGACTTCAAGATTCCTTAGGAAACAATGTCTTTTAAAAACTATACTTGAAACTATGGCAATATGAAAAATCCAAATAAACCTGAGGAAGAATATATTAAGGTATACTAAACTACATTCCAGGCAAAAGCAAACTGCTCTAGTCTAGTTTCAGATGAGATCAGTAATCTCTTGTTACCTTTCCAAGGCCTGAGCTACTTAGTCTACAATGGTAACAAGTCCTGGAATGACTGTAGCAATTACAACTTTACTCAACATCTAAAATTCTCTTTTAAAGGTGCGAGTACCATTTGCCCTTTTCACAAATCACATGGTTATTATAAAGAGAATTTGTTTAGAAAAGTACTCCCACCTGCTTTATTTCCGTTATTAGGGAGGAATAGCTTTCAAACCACCTAGGATCCAATATCACTTCCTATTAATTATCCACAATGATTCAAGCAATTCTTAGGGATCCTACTTGGTCCCACCCATAATAACTAGCATAACAACTGCCATAAGCATTAAAATAGTGCTGACTCTCAAGAACTCATGCTCTCCATATTCAAAATGCCCCTTCCTCACAATTAATTACTACAACCACGATCCAAGTGTGGATAGGAGGGATCTTCTGCCAGTGCCACCTGAGCAAGAGCACTCCCTACCTCAGTGGTCAGTCTTTTCCTGATGATTTGTTAATGTTGAGAGAATGGCAGAAATAAAAAAAATAATGAAGCACTATATATGGTGATATAGCTAGAGAGGCACCATGGTGTATCAGGAGCTGGTCTTAGGGGCAGGAAGATATGAGTTCAAGTCAGCCCTCTGATACATACCTATTTGTGACTTTGGGCAAGACACGATCTCTCAGATTTCTGGGAAACTCTCAAAGATTATAAATTATGGAATGGCTACTGATCTGAACTGGGAGAAGTTTGCTCAATGAGAGTGCCTTATACTTATAAAATTAAAGTGTTGGAGGCAGACAGAAACACTCAGTGATATGGAGATAGAGATGATGAATGGATAGATAGACAAAAGAGAAAGAAGGAGTAGTGGTATATGTTGTTGTAAAAGATCTCATGTAAGGTGTGTAAAGTTGTTCACTCAGTAATTTTAATCGTGTCCTACTCTTCAAAACCTCTTTTGAGGTTTTCTTGGCAAAGATTCTAGAATGGTTTGCTATTTCTTACTCTAACTCATTTTACAGATGAGGAAAATGAGGCAAACAGGGTTAAGGTGACTTGACCATGGACATACAGTTAGTATCTGAGGCCAGATATGAACTCAGATCTACATGACTCCAGGTCCATCATCACTCTATCCACTGTACCACCTGCTGCCCCAAAGGGCAGTTAGTATTATCAGACTTTTGAAATCTTTCTGTGATAGTTTGGCATAGGTAGGCACAGGCCCAATAATAACTATTTATCAGGTCTACTGGGTGGCATCTGATAAGTGTGAGAAGTAAAAGATTTGTGCCAGATAAGTTTAAAGAGAAGCACTGTCAACTGAAACTGCTTACTTAGAAGGAAAAACAGTGCATTCATCTCTTACACGTGCAAAGATGAGATTCGATAGCCTAGACCAGAGAGAAAAAGCAGAACCCAATAATGACACACAAAAAAAGACAGCTACTAGTAGACAAAGAATACCATGATGGTGGATTTATTGTTATCAGTAATCAAAATGGTTGAATTGAGGCCAGACAGATTCAAGGCACAGAGTCAATAAAGATTTCTGGAGACCAGAATCTGCACAGACCTTTTTAGGGGGATGTTGGCTGAATGAAGAGGCTGGATAAAGGTAAGTTGAGGCAGCTTTTGGTTTCACATCTCTGATGTTTGTGTAGAGACAACAAGATGATCAGTAGTAGCCCCCCAGACCTCCCACAGCATCCCCCAGAGCTCCCACAGCATCCCAAAGAGCTCCCACAGAATCCTCCAGAGCCTCCACAGCATCGTTCAGAGCCTTCACAGCAGTCACCATAGTTCTCACAGCAGCCTTTAGTTTGCTGGCTGAGCCCTCTGCCACTGTCACAGCAGTCAGACCTTGGGCTTCTGTGCCTGTGGGATCTCCTGTGATGGTGGGAGAAGAGGCAGCAGCCACCCCCAGAGCCAGAGCTGCAGCATCCTCCGCAGCTGGAGCCACAGCATCCCCCAGAGCTACAGCATCCTCCTGAGCTAGAGCCACATGAAGAGACTGGATGAGGGCATGGAGCCTGGGGAGGGCACTTGTGGGGCACTTCTCATTAGGGGTCTGGCACTGCTTCTGGCTTTGCTGGCAGGACATTTCTGGGTGAGTTTGACCTGAAAGACAATATACAAGAGATTAAACTCTAAGAATTTATTTTCATTTGGGATCAACTCTCATTGTGATGTCAACTATAGGCCAGAACTCAGTAGCATACAGGAAAAAAAATCTGTATATCCTTTACTGGAAAGAACACTGGCTCTTTAGCCAGAAGAATTGGGTTCAAATCCCTACATTGGCTGCTTACTGCCCCTGTGACCTTGGGCAAGTCATTTGCCATTTCTATGACTCATTTTCCTCAACTATAAAATGAAGAGGCATACTAGACCTATGTCCCTTCTAACTCTTTTCTTTTTCCTAGAATTGGTTTAGATGAGAATTCGTAATTAGGGAAGAGGAATATATGAAGAAAATGCAGAACCTAATGAATCCCTGGCATACAGAGAAAATATATCCCAGTGCGTACCAGAGGACCAGGATCCTTTTGATGCCATCTCTTTCCTCATCCATCCATCTGACCAGTTCCTGTATATAAGAACCTCACATCACCTAATTTTCATCCATCTCTCCCCTGTCACTTGAAAATTTTCACTGTAATTTGAAGTTCCCTCTCTCTGAGTGTTTACTCTCTGTTTTTTCAGTCCCATGACAACAAAAGTTTTATTAGATGCCAAAGAAAGAGCAAACATCTAAAAATACTTACAAATGATACAGAAAATCATGCAGATCTAAACCTTTATCAAAAGCAAGAGATTTCAGAAGCAGAGATCCTTCCCAAATCCCCAGGTCTCAGTTAACTGACCAGGAAAACTGTTTGGTTCCAAGTTTCCTTCCTAGGAGGACCTCTGACATCTGAAGATCTGGGGAATGGAGCTAGAAATCTATCCAGTCTAATGCAACCAGGATATGTTGAACCCAACTAGGGGCTAGGCAGTTGCATATATAAAGGTCAAGTGAAGGATAATCCATCCTCCCAAAGAGCTTACATTCAATTGTGGCAAACAAGAAAATAAATAGAGAGGTCAGGAAAAACTTAAGGAAAGAGGGGTTTCATGAGTCAAGCCTTTTAAGAGTTAGAAAGAAATAAGGAGCAATTATATTTCAGAGGGAATGAGGGAAAGGCAACCTATAAATAGATACAAGAAAAAAAAGGACAGATTTATTTCCTGGCTCCTGTGATGTCAACTAATTTACTTTCATGAAATTTACTATAACGGCTCAATTTAATTTAAACATATTTGTTCCTGACTCAAATTCCTTCCTCACAATAAACTTTGGGCGGGCTGTTGGCCTTCCTCTTTTTTCTCTTTAAAATACCCTTATTTTATTTCTTAGAATCAATACTAAGTATCTGTTCCAAGGCAGAACAGTAACAACTAGGCAAATGGGGTTAAGTGACTTGCCCAGGGTCTTACATTTAGAAAGTATCTGAGTCTAGATTTGAGCCCAGGACCTCCTGTCCCCAGGCCTGGCACTCTATATACTGAGTCACTTAGCTGCCTTGATTCTTTTATCTAGTTGGTTTGACCCAACTCATTGGAAGAACTTTGGAAATGGATGTGCCCCCTGGTCAATAAGGCCCAATGTTCCCTTCCAAGATGCTCTGTTAACAGACCTCTGGCACAGATGTGAACAGTTTCTTGATTCTGTACTTCCCCAACCCAGACTATATCACCAACTCCTACAATGTACAACATGCACCTTAATTATTACTAGCAACACTGACTACTCAAATTAGTCAGAAACTAAAATTCCCTTATAGTGAGTTATGCCATTTCAAAGGTAAACTTATGTTAATTAATTAATAAGTGAGCATTTTATTAAGCACCTATTATGTCTGAGGAGCTTTCCTAAAACTTAGAGAAATCACAATAGTGAAATAGTCCCAATTCTTAAGAAACTTACCCTAGGACAAATTTTTAACAACGTGGATTCATTTCCTTTGTAATTTGGGGCTAGCTAAATTGTAACAGAATAGCTGCTTGGTGAATACCTAAATGCTCATAAATTGGAGAGTTCTACTTGGCAAAGGCAATTTACCCACAATTGACTGGATGAATGGAAAATGCATTTGTTAATCCTTGACTATAGTCAGGCATTGTGCTAAGTGTTAGGGACAGAAATGCAAAAGAGAGATAGTCCCTATCTTCAAGGAACTTATATCCCAATTGTAAGAGATGACACATAAAGGAATATTGTGGCTTGTTCACACAAGCTTAGTTATAAACCATTGGCCTAGGTTGATGGGATGCAAACCCCAGATGCTTCCTTCCTCTACACACTACTACACTCAGGATTTTAACTCAGGAAGCTGTCTTGCTGATTCCAGGCCAGGTGTTCTGTCCACTGCATCACCTAGCTGCCCTATCTGTCCTTTGATTTTATCTTTATTCCTTCTTCTCTCTTCTCTTCTTTCCTATTTCATCATTTCTTTCCTTCAACTGCATCCCAGAAACATATTGTTCAAAGCAACCCCTCCCCACCAATGAGCACCCACTTAAGATTTTGAAACTCACCCTGATCTCAGGCACTGATGAGCTTGTCCTTGAGGAGGCAGATTGTGTGAAGAACCCATGGTGGGCACGCTTTTTTATAGGAGATCCCCTTGCTATGTTATGGCCATGAGATATGATCTTGTGGGAGGAGAAGATTCTTTCACAACCCAAGGCATGTGCCACCTAAGTCCCATGTGTCAGATAATTCTTGACATTGCTCAGCTCTTCTGTTCCTTTCAAGTTGGCCATAGTAACTTGCTCCTTTACCACCATGGGGTCTTCTAGATGGCATATTGAGAGAGCTTAAGTTTCCTCAGGATGGGAGGCTCTCCTTATTGAGTACCTTCTTCTCTTTCTTTTCCCCTTCAATGCAGCTCAGTGAACTTCCATGAAGCCCTGCCATAAATAGTTCTATTTGGTCTTGATCATCTGAATCTTCTGTTCCTCATCCCACCCTAGATATCTGGGAAAGTATTTTTGCCCTCTGCTCAGAGACCCCTCTCTTTATACCCTTTGTTTCTCAGTTTTTCCCTTCTATATAGCTTTGTCTCATGAAGTTCCTAGATCGGACTCTTACTCTTCACTCCTTCCCCTTACATTATGCAACTTTTCAGGGGTAAAATTCTGTTCCCCTCTTCCTGAGAATATCAAATATCAATAATAGAATGCCTTTCTTATGCATTTTGGGGACAGACAAATGATTTGGGGGTAGGGAAATGAATCCATTCTGTCTCAGGGTCCTTTTTTCATATAGCAAGTCAAGTCAAAAAGCTAAGCCTCTTTTTAATTTTTAAATTTATCTATTTGTTTGTTGCGTTAAAATCCACCAATTTTCCTTCTCTTCCCTCCCTACACTAGAGAAGGTATCTCTATAGAGAAGATATATGTATATATAAAACTATGTCTTGCTTGTTTCTGTTTATTATTTATTATTCTGTTTACCTTTCTCTGTGGGTGGACATTGTTGTAAGATAAATTAATAAGATGTTTAAGATTACTTATTTGGGAGGCTTAGCAAGTAGGGCTGGAGAATTCTAAATGGAATGGGGAAGCAGGGAGGGTTGCTTCTCTCTCTGAGATGGACTCCATGTTGGCTGGGGACAAGCTGTAACTGACCCCCCAAGAGACCTCAGAGGAAGTGGAATTTGTATCCTAATATCCTGGTATCCAGAAGGAAGAAAGTCATCTGCCTGTGGGAAGTTTTGTTGAGACTATAAAACCTGACCTGAGTTGCTGGTCAGCTCAGATTGGTTTAGTTCCCCGACTTTCCCAGCTGAAGGAGTACTTACTGGCTGAGGACCTGGGAGTGCTGTATCATTGCTGGATTTTGATGGGACTTGGCAGTGAGGATCCCACTTTCATTCCTGATATTCATTGTGCCCTGCCCTGCTACAGTCTAAAGCTTAGTGTAGATAAGTTCATTCCCTGACCCTGAGGCTTGCCCATAGACTGGTAGACTAGAACCCCTTTCCCTTTCTTCAAACTATAGTTTATCATTATTAAAACCCTGTGTTTATAAATCTGTTGTCCCTGTATTACCCTGTCATTTGTTTGTTTCTTAGACTCCCTGGCTAGGTGGATCAGTGTGGCAGTTGAGACCCAACTGGCACTCCTGTCAGTTGCCCAAACCATTCTTGAACTGTATTTCCGCAGCTTGTTAAGTCCCAACCTATTGTCCATTCCTGTCTCCTACTTACCCTTCTGAATCCAGGTAAAATACATAAGTTAATCCCAGTTAGGCTTCAGTTTGCTTGATAATCAATCAACAAAACCTTTAAGATTAGTTCCTGCTGGAGTACAAAGATGGCTAAAATTTGGTTCATGTTCTCCTAGAACTTACAGTCTAGACAGGAGAACTATGTGAGACACAGAGAAGCAAATAACGACCAAGGTAATACATATCTTCCATATAATAACCTTACTAGAGAGATTTGTTGCATAGTTTTCCCCCCAAAATGAAGCTTTTCCTTCTTATTCATTTTTATAGATGGAAAACCTTTTTAATTTCATATGATGGCAAATATTTAATCTTTTGTGATCCCCTCTTTCTATTGTTTAGTTAAGAATTATCCTCCAAGCTAGAACTATGGAAGATGTCTGACCTAAATAACTCTTAATTTTTATGGTGTGTGTCTTTGTTGTTATACTTAAAAATGAAATGCAAATAGAAAAGCATAAGAGAAATCAATGTGGGAGAAGGAGAATGGTAACCCAAGTGAGACAATTCGCAATAACTGAAGATTTACTGAGATTAAAAGACAGTAACTTTGGAAGGTCGAGGAAGAGAAACTTCAGGTGGAAAATTGACATTTTCCCATCCAGGAAAAAATGGGGAGAAAAAATATATTACTTGCATATTACTTGCATATGAAGTAGTCAACAAATTAAAGAATGATCCTCTGAGCCACAAACTATGTTCACACTTTTTTCTTTGGCCACTCAGCTATCTGAGATTCCCAAAGTTATATGGAAAGTGAAAAAGACTACACTGGTGCTAAGGAAAATGGTTTTTGGAGGTTTTTGAGTCTGAAAGAATCTGTAAAAATGAGGGACTACTTTTCACTTGGGCAGCTAGGTGTCACAATGGATAGAGTGCTGGGATGGAGTCTTCCAGAGTTCATATCAGGTTTCAGACACTTAATAGTTGTATAATGTTGTGCAAGTCACATTAACCTTGTTTGCCTCGGTTTCCACATCTTTTCAAATGAGATGGATAAGGAAATGGCAAATCATTCCCATATCTTTGCCAAGGAAACTCCAAACGGAACCACAAAGAGTCTGACATTGGCTGGAACAACTCAACGACAACCACCCTTCATTCCTCTCCTGTCAACAGGTAACAAACAACCTCAGATCTAAGACTATGAGGGAGTCAAAGGGAAAAAATGTTTTGCTTGATACAGTTAAAGCTTGCACACACAGACCCCAATATTCTCTGCCTTCAATGAACTCACAATCTACTATGAGAAATAACATGCAAACAACTTAGTATAAACAAGATATATACAGGATAAATTGGATTCTAGCACAGAAGGAAGACATTAGGTTTGAGAATGTCCAGGAAAGACTTCATACAGAAGGTAAGATTTTAATTGAGGCTTTAAGGAAGCCAGGGAAGCTAGGAAGCAGAAATGAGGAAGGAAAGCATTTCAGGTATGGAAAGATGGCTAGAGAAAATACTCAGTGAGGAGATGGAGTCTTGTTTAAGGAATAACTAGGATATTAGTGGTATTGGATCAAAGGCTAAATGTGAAAAGATGACCCAACTGGATAGCTCCTCCCAGTTCATGAAAAGGCTTTGAAAATTGTTGTAGTAATTGAAAGAGTTTTGTAGCATTCCAATGGAAAAGAACACAGAAGCATGTTGGTTGAAGGGAGTACATTACTTCTAAGTCTAGCCAGTGGGTAAAGGTAGAAAAAGGATTATATCTCTTCTTTGAAGAGTAGACTATTCAGCAGAGACATTGTGCCTGAAGATAAGCCAGGCCAGCAGCAGTAGAGTCTGGCAGGAGTCAGTAGAGCCTCCAAGGGACCTGCTTAACCTGGCTCAGCCCTATAATTAGTCCTTCTAGCCAAGATCTTCCCCTGGGAGGAGCAATCCAGTTGGGCCATCAGTCCAGGGAAGAAACCATACCTCTAAAATGCCAACTTAACTGAATAGCAGGCTTTGAAAAGAAGGACCTCAAAGCCCTTCAAAAATATTAGAGTGACAAGTTGATTTTTTTTGTATGTTTAAGCTATTTGAATAAATAAATGCCTTTGCTAAAGAACTGAGTCAGTTGTAGAGGGGTTGTGAGATAGCATTTAGGAGGATAGATAGGATAAACCTTAGTGGAGAGAACTCACAGGGTTGTCCTCCTTGTCTTGTTCCCTTCCCTTCCAGCATTCTTGAGCAAGGTCAGACAAGGAGTACAAGCTCAGGGAAGAGACAAGTTTCAGTCAGGGAGGGTGATCTAAACAAGGCTATTGCTCCAGGTTTCTAATCTGTCCACTGCTGGTAGAAAACCAGGAGTTCTCAGAATTCTAAGAAAATAACATTTCCAAGAATGTATTTTGGTGACTGTCTAGTTTCTGATGCTAGTGGGGGCTTGACTTTCCCACAGGTAAAAACTATAACTGTACAATTGTAGCTATTGGTGTTAGTTGGTTGGTTAGTGTGTGTGGAGATTAAAGATGGACTGCTGAACATCAGAAGAGTGAGTGCTTTCATTTCCCATTCATCATATTCCACCCCTGTTCATCAAGAACCCCTTTGGCCCTCCTGGCATCCCTTTTTTCTCCTGTCTTCGACATCTTAGAATTCTGGCAGTAGTGAAAGCTATCCCTCTGAGAACCCAGGCTTCTGGTGGTCCTGTCAATTGGGTGAGTTATCCCAGAGGGATTATGTTGTATGAGTAATTATCACTTCAGTGTCAAATAACTTGCTACTTTCTTAAAGTGATAAATAAATGCTAGTTATTATATCAGTGAAGAGTGTTTCCACAAGGGGATTCCATAAACTGATGACTTTATGGGCATGAATAAAAACAAACAAGACAAACAAAAAAGCTTAAGCTTTCTATCTAATAAATAGCTGGATGTTGGGACTCTTAACAATTGGAGGGTTTTAGTGAAGGGGAGAATGCAGAGAGAAGTCCAGAGCATTAGGTGCTTCCAGAAAGTCAGTTCAGATGATCCTTAGGCATAAGAATTGTATCACTAGATGGAAGGAGGGTCCCTGATAGTGAATAGAGAGACTTCATAATATCTCAATGTTGTAAGGAAGGAAGAGGCTGCAACCAGTGAATGTAAAGGTACTAAAGGGAGGGGAAAGATGGTGTTTTACAGAGGTTGGGAAGGAGATAACTTTTTTCTGATTTAAAATTTTTTATTTAATTAATTAATTTAGAATATTTTTCCATGGTTCCATGATTCATGTTCTTTCCTTCCCCTCCTCCCACTCCCTTCCCATAGCCAAAGTGGAATTCCATTGGGTTTTACATGGATCATTGATCCAGACCCATTTCCATGTTATTAATATTTGCATTAGAATGATTGCTTAGAGCAGTGATTCCCAAAGTGGGTGCCACCACCCCCTTTGGGCGCTGCAGCTATCCAGGGGAGCGGTGATGGCCACAGGTACATTTATCTTTCCTATTAATTGCTATTAAAATAAAAAAAAATAATTTCCAGGGGGATAAGTAATATTTTTTCTGGAAAGGGGGTGGTAGGCCAAAAAAGTTTGGGAACCACTGGCTTAGAGTCTGCATCCCCAATCATATCCCCATTGACCCATGTGATCAAGCAGTTGTTTTTCTTCTGTGTTTATACTCCCACAATTCTTTCTCTGGATGTGGATAGAGTTCTTTCTCATAGGTCCCTCAGAAATGTCCTGGATCATTGCATTGCTGCTAGTAGAGAAGTCCACTACATCCAATTGTGCTACAGTGTATCAGTAGGAGGTAGTTTTTCAAGATCCATATGGATTTCCTATGTTTGGGCAATTTGAACAGAAAGAAATCCACAGGACAACTGGCCATCCCAAATTGGACCTGAAGGCATAAAGTGAAAAATCCAGGGGACTACCAACAAAAAGGAAAGCTGGTTTATGGCATAGAAAAACTGAGAACAGGAGTCAGCTTTGATCAGAAAAAGTGAATTTTATTGTAAAAGAAAAATCAGATAAAGGAGTTTGGGTTCAATTTTGAAATTTAGGGTTTGAGGATAAGATGAAATGTCTTCTTGAACTCTCTAAATCACTTCAGGACATCTTGGCAACCCATGAGTTTGAGGAGAGGAGCAATGAAGAAGAAACGATGAGAAAGAGGGAGCAGCATCAGTGGCGTCTTTTAATTCTTGTAATATTATTTCTCTTAGCCAAAGACATCAGATCAGCAGCAGCCCCCAGAGCCACCACAGCAGCCTCCAGAGCTTCCACAGCAGCCCCCAGAGCTACCACAGCAACCTCCAGACTGCTGGCTACGCCCACTACCACTGTCACAGCAGTCAGACTTTGGACGTCTGTGCCTGTGGGATCTCCTGTGATGGTGGGAGAAGAGGCAGCAGCCACCCCCAGAGCCAGAGCCACAGCATCCCCCAGAGCTACAGCATCCTCCTGAGCTACAGCATCCTCCTGAGCTACAGCATCCTCCTGAGCTAGAACCATAGCAGGAGACTGGAGGAGGGCATGGAGCCTGGGGAGGGCATTTGGGGGGACACTTGGGAGGACACTTGGGGGGACACTTGGGAGGACACTTAGGGGTCTGACACTTGGGTGGACACTTGGGTGGGCACTTAGGGGCCTGGCACTGCTGCTGGCTTTGCTGACAGGACATTTTTGTGGGAGTTTAGTAAACCTGAAAGACAAAATAGGATATTTTGTTCAGATACATGAAATACAATCTTGAAAACTTTGTTCTCCATGGCAGTTAGGTATTCCAGTGGTTAAAGATCCAGGACTGGAGAAAGGAGGTCCTGGGTTCAAATATGGGCTCAGTCATTTTCTACATGTGTCACTGGGTAAACCACTTCACACCTTTGCCTAGTCCTTACCACTCTTCTGCCCTGAAACCAATGCATAGTATTGATTCTAAGACAGAATGTAAGAGTTTAAAAAATAGTTTCCTCACATAGAATTGCTATACACTGTGATTGCCTAGTACACATTAATATCCAGAAAGAAAAGATATAAAAATAATTCTGGTATTAAAATGCATTGAGGTTGGAATTTGGATTAAAGGAACATTCATTTTATTTCAATTAAAGAGACCATCTACAATTTCTCTCTCTTCCTCTCCCTGTCTCTCTTTCTGTCTGTCTGTCTGTCTCCTCCTATTTTTGTCTCTCTTATGTATGTGTGTGTTTGTCTTACACACACACACCTCGGGTACCACAGAATCAGGAAAATATATAGGATCTTAAAACTCAAGTAGCGATATGTGCGTTCTGTAGGAGAGGGGAGAACATCCCTGATATCCTGAGGACACTCTTTGAATTCTAGATCACTGCAATTTCCAGTAACTCAGACCATTGCTGCTCCTCTACATCTTACCTTCATCCAGAGACCAGAACCTTTTCTGGTGAACCTGAACTAGTTTTCTCTCCATCTGGAACAAATCCAAAGTGCAAGCTTCTATTCTTCACCAATTGCTTTACTTCTTCTCACTCAATTTAACTCTTGCCTTCTCCTCCTCCTCCTCCTCAGCCCCTCTATACACCTTCCTTCATCTCCTCTGCTCTCTTCCTTCCCGCTCTTCTCTTCCTCTGCTTTGTATTCTCCTTCTCTCTCTTCCAATACTTGGCTCCAAGCCTTTCCCTGTCCTCACCCACTGTTCTCATA
>NC_058133.1:478092782-478191324 GCF_016433145.1 Gracilinanus agilis | reverse complement strand
AGTGAGTTCATCCCGTTCACATTCAGAGTTACAATTGTTAGTTGTGTATTCACTGACATTTTTTGTATCCTCCCCTAGACCCACTCCTTCTTATTGCACTATTTTCTTTTACACCAGTGGTTTGCTTTCAGCCAGTATCCCTTATCCCCTCCCTTGATTGACTTCCCTTTCTGTCCCCTCCCTTGTTGTTCCCTTATTTTTGTTTTTTTAAAGACCGAATGAATTCCCTCCCCCTTCTTCTTCCCTCCCTTTTTGGCCTCCCCACTCCCCTGCTCCCTTTGGTTTATCCCTTCTGACTTTCTCAGTAGGGTTAGATGGAGTTTTTTATCCAGATGGATAATAAAGCTACTCTTCCTTCTCCGGGTTGATTATACTGAGAGTAAGGTTTGATTATTACCTCTTAATGCTCTCTTCCTCTCCTTCTTATGGCAGTATTTATCCCCTCCCCTTCCCATGCCCTCTTTGTGTGTAATAGAATATCTTATTTTTCTTATTTACTCGGATTTTTCTTGGTGTCCCCTACTCTTCCTCCCCTCTTTCCCACCCCCCATGTCATCTTAGACCATTTAGTATCCTGTCCTCTCCCTATGAATTATTCTTCTGGTTGCTATAATAGTGAATATTATAATAGTGTATAGAGTTCACTACAGAGAATTATACATAGCATTTCTCCACCTAGTAATACAGATACTTAGCTCTTATTTATGCCCTTAAAGAGTCAAGCTTAAAAGACTATGAGTTTTCTTTCTTTTCCCTCTGTTTCTTATTTACCTTTTCATCATCTTTCTCTTGATATCTGTGGTTGAGTGTCAAACTTTCCAATTAGTCCCGGTCTCTTTTGTGCAAAAACTTGGAATTCTTCAATTTTGTTGAATGCCCAAACTTTCCCCTGAAAGTATATGGTTAGTTTCGCTGGGTAGTTGATTCGTGGCTGAAGGCCCAGCTCTCTTGCCTTTCTGAATATTGTATTCCAAGCCTTGCGTTCTTTTAGTGTTGAGGCTGCCAGATCCTGTGTGATCCTTATTGGTGCTCCTTGATATTTGAATTGTCTCTTTCTGGCTTCTTGTAAGATTTTTTCTTTGACTCGAAAGCTCTTCAATTTCGCTATTATATTTCTGGGTGTTGACTTTTCTGGGTCCAGTTTAGAGGGTGTTCTATGGATCCTTTCAATGTCTATATTGCCCTCTTGTTGTAGAACTTCAGGGCAATTTTGCTGAATAATTTCTTTGAGTATGGAGTCCATGTTTTTATTAATTTCTGCCTTTTCTGGAATACCAATGATTCTCAAGTTATCTCTTCTAGACCGGTTTTCTTGGTCTGTCACTCTCTCCTTGAGATATTTCATGTTTCCTTCTATTTTATCAGTCTTTTGACTTTGTTTTATTTGTTCTTGTTGTCTTGAGAGATCATTGGTTTCTAAATGTTCGATTCTAGCCTTTAAGGATTGGTTTTCCTTTTCAATCTGGTCATTTTTGGTCTTCAGTTGACTTGTCTCACTTTCCAATTGCGAAATTCTGCCTTTTAAACTGTTATTTTCTTGCCAGATTTCTTCCATCTTCCTTAGCATTTCATTTTTAAACTCTTCCATAACTTGTGACCAGCTTTCATTTTTTGGGGGAGGTTTGGATTTTTGTTTTCCCTCCTCTGTTGTCTGGATTTTCTCTGTGTAGAAGTTGTCCAGTGGTCCAGAGTTTCTCTTGATGGTCTTTTTCTTCTGGATTTCCTTATTGCTGGCCATTGTTAGCCCCGCCCCTTTTCCCGCTTTGTCTTTGCACTCCGGGTCTGCCTGGGCCTTGCAAGCTTGGGGGGTGGTGGTGCCTCCGGTCTCCTTGTCCTCGGGGTCAGGCCTCCTGGTAGTTCCCGGTCTGCCCCTCTGCCCGAGGTTCCTTCAGCAGTCTTTGGGGCTGCTTCCACAGCCACGCTCAGGTCTGCACGGGGTCCTCACTGGAGGTCCAAGCCTGGGCTGGAGATCGTTATTCAAGCCTAGGGCACTGCCTTTGCCTGCGCTGCTGCTCTTAGGGCCTGCCTTCACCCCCGCAGAAGGTAGTGAAAGTCCGTGGGCTGGAGATCTTTATTCACACCTGAGGTGATGCCTTCAGAGCTTGGGAAAGGCCGAGTTTTAGGGGCCTTTGTCCCTGCCAGAGGCGGTGCCTTCACCCACGTGGGCGCTCAGGGAGAGTCCCAGCCACCTGGGGTCCCGTGTCTTGCAGCGCACAGGTACGGGCTCAGGGGCTGCCAGTGATTGTCTGGTTGCCCCAGTCCTGTTTACTGGCTTGTGCGGTGTGGGGGGTGGGGGAGGGGCTTCTTCCTCTCGTGTTTTAGTGTGAACTGTTTCACCCCTTTAAAGTGTGGAAATGCCCCGATTCTGCGTACCTTCAATGCTGCGCCCTGTTGTGGGGTTCCTTCGTTCCTCTGGACTCGTTTTTATTTCCCCTTGAGGGGTTCTGTGTGGTTCGGTCAGGAGAGATCGAGCAGCTGCTCCTTACTCTGCCGCCATCTTAACCGGAACTCCTCTCTAGGATTTTTTTAAGTAGACTATCATATCACCTGCAAAGAGTGATAACTTAGTCTCCTCCTTGCCTATTTTGATACCTTCAATTTCTTTTTCTTCTCTAATTGCAACTGCTAGTGTTTCTAGTACTATGTTGAATAATAGAGGTGATAAAGGGCATCCTTGTTTTACTCCTGATCTTATTGGGAAGGCTTCTAATTTATCCCCATTGCATATGATGTTTGTTGATGGTTTTAGGTATATACTGTTTATTATTTTTAGGAAAGGTCCTTCTATTCCTATATTTTTCAGTGTTTTCAATAGGAATGGATGCTGTATTTTGTCAAAGGCTTTTTCAGCATCTATTGAGATAATCATGTGATTTTTGTTTGTTAGACTGTTGATATGGTCAATTATGTGGATGGTTTTCCTAATGTTGAACCAACCTTGCATTCCTGGTATAAATCCCACCTGATCATGGTGGATGATCTTCTTAATTACTTGCTGGAGTCTCTTTGCTAGTATTCTATTTAAGATTTTTGCATCTATGTTCATTAGGGAGATTGGTCTGTAGTTTTCTTTCTGTTTTTGATCTCTCTGGCTTTGGAATCAGTACCATATTTGTGTCATAAAAGGAATTTTGCATGTGAAAAAGTTTTTGTAATTATGTTCATATAATTCCTTTATTTGTCTTGGCAAGTAGCCTCCCAGGTATGTCTAGAATTATTTTAAATGGAATTTCTCTTATCTCTTGTTGCTGGACTTTGTTGGTGATATAGAGAAGTTTTTTATTTTAATTGAAAAAGAGGGATGGGGGCAGCTGGGTAGCTCAGTGGATTGAGAGTCAGGCCTAGAGACAGGAGGTCCTAGATTCAAATCCGGCCTCAGACACTTCTCAGCTGTGTGACCCTGGGCAAGTCACTTGACACCATTTCCCACCCTTACCACTCTTCCACCAAGGAGCCAATACACAGAAGTTAAGGGTTTAAAAAAAAAGAAAAGAAAAAGAGGGACAGTATTGGATATGCCTGTGATGTGGGTTAAATGATAGCCAGGACCAGTGCAGAAAGGAAAAGTGTATATAGAGATAGAACCATCCCAGTCTTGAAAGAACCACAAAAATGGTTGGGTCCTCCTGAATCCTCCTGCCAAGTTCTGTCCCTTGAGACTGTCTACTCCAAACCAGGCAATTATTCTCATACCTGACTAACCTCTTTCTTTTTAACCTTGGTTTGAGCTTTGTCTTTACCAAGTAACTCAGAGCTAGAAGCACTTTTTCACTCTGTCTTGAGAGTTCAAGCCTTGGCACATTTTCCCTTTAGGGAAAGGTGGTCATCATAATTAATTGATTACTACACAGACATTCTGTGTCCCTTTGGGAGCCTTCCAGCCTTAGCAGCTCTACCATCAACAATCATTGCCTATGTAGTCCATGAAGTCATTATTCAGGGAAGTTCTTAGGTTTATTTATGAGAAAGGAGCCTTGAAGGAAGTTCAAAAGGAATAAAACAGAGAACAGGAGGCACTTGCTGCCAGAACAAAAACTTTATTGTTGCTTAGGTAAAATGAAAAAGAGAAGAATGGTTTCAATTCTGGGAGGGGGTGGGAGTGGGGGTTGAAATAAAATGAAATGTTTGGTCTTGATTTTCTCCATCCACTAAGAACATCTGAATTGTTCAAATCCAGGAGGTTACAAAGAAAGCTAAGGAGTGAAAAGAAAAAGGAGCAGGGTACATTAATGGCTTCTTCCTCTCTTCTTAGATTGGGGCACCAGATTAACAGCAGCCCCCGGAGCCACCACAGCAGCCTCCAGAGCTCCCACAGCAGCCTCCAGACTGCTGGCTGTGTCCACTGCCACTGTCACAGCAGTCAGACTTTGGGCGTCTGTGCCTGTGAGATCTCCTGTGATGGTGGGAGAAGAGGCAGCAGCCACCACCAGAGCCAGAGCTGCAGCAGCCTCCAGAGCTGGAGCCACAGCATCCTCCTGAGCTACAGCATCCTCCTGAGCTACAGCATCCTCCTGAGCTACAGCATCCTCCTGAGCTAGAACCACAGCAGGAAGAGACTGGAGGAGGGCATGGAGCCTGGGGAGGACACTTGGGAGGACACTTAGGTGGACACTTGGGTGGACACTTAGGTGTTTGACATTTGGGAGGACACTTGGGTAGGCACTTGGGGGCCTGGCACTGCTGCTGGCTTTGCCGGCAGGACATCTTTATGGAAATTCAGTAAACCTGAAAGACAATATAAGATTTTTTCAGATGTATGCAGTTGAATCCTAAAAACTCTCTTTCCCTGAATTGATCCACGTTGGATGGTGGATTTTTTCCTATAATATATTCGTATCCAGAAGAAAAAATGGCTTAACAAGATAATAATTCCCTTAGCTTAATGAATTTAGGTTGGAATTTGGGAAGAGGGAATATGCATTTTATATCATTTCAGGAGACTATCAACATTATCTCTGGCTGTCTCTTCCTGTCTGTCTATCTCCCCCTTCTCCCTCTATTTATGTATAATATATGTGTGTAAACACACACATCTATATCTGTTGGATTCTGTAGCAATAGAAAAAAAGTAGATAGAATATTAAAGGTTAAAAAGTGTTTATATATTCTAAATAAGGAAGGAGAAGACTTCTCCAGGCAGGCTGAGGACCTCCTTTGAATTCCAGTTCACTGCAATTTCTAGTAACTGAAATCACTGCTTCTCCTTCCCAGTCCTCTTTGCCTAGAGACCAAACCCTTTTCTGGTTGCTTTCTGGGGACATCCAAACTGAGTCTACATCAGTCTAGAACAAATCCAAAACACAAGCTTCTATTTTTTACCAGCCATTGATCTCACTCAATTTAATTCTTTCCTCCTCCTCAGCCTTCTACCCATCTGCCTTCATCCCCTCTCCTGTCTCCTTTTGTTTTCCTCTCTCCTGATGATATTCCTCTTCCCTCTCCTCCAATACTCTATTCCAAGCCTCCCCATTGGCTCTCAGGCAGGCACTCACCTTAATCAGAGACAAAGACAGGAGTTCTCTGCTGAAGAACCAGAGTGAGTGAGGAGCTAGGGACAGGGACACCTTTTATAGGGCATCCCAAGCTCAGTTGTTGGCGTGAGACCCAGCTCTCTAGGAATAAGAGTGTCTTTCACAATTCATGGCATGTGTCAGACAATTCCTGACATTCTCTATCTCTCACATGCTGACCTATGTCAGTGCATGGATCATTGAGGTGTCAAGCCTCAATGTTTGGTTGACTTATTTTATAGATGAAGACTCTAAGGCCCAGAAAAGTCACAGAAGCAGCAAGTGGATTGGCTATTTTTGTTCAGTTATTTTAGCCATGTTTGACTCTTCATAACTCACTTGTGGTTTTCCTAGCCAGATACTGGAGTAGTTTGCTGTTTCTTACTCTAGATAGTTATATAAATGAGAAAACTGAGGCAAACAGAGTTATTTGATTTGCCCAAGTTCACATAGCTAGTAAGGTGTCAGAGGCCAGATTTGAACTCAGGTCTTCCTGATTCCTGATTTATTGCTCTATCTGGGCAGCTAGGTTGCACAATGAGTGGATTATCCAGGGCTTAATGGTTCCCCAAAAGAAATCCATGTTCTTTTCAGTATGCTATGCCAAGACATATCTGATGTAGCGTCTCTAGTAGGAGGGGATCCAGATGGTGCTTTTGGTTAAGCATGTTCTTTGTAAGGACTGAGAACTTTCCACTCAAAAATTCAGGGAAATCGCTCTGAAATCTGTCATTGAGTAAAAGTTGTGAGATTTCAGTCTCCGAGGATTTGTCCTCTCCCAGAAATCTTCATGTGGTCCCATGCCCTGCTGTCCCCTATGAGATGCTTGGTGGGAAAGTAGAAAGAGGTCTTCCTTTGGAGTTACAGGACCCAAGTTCAAATCCTTACCTTTTCTTTTATTATTAACTGTGTGAGTTAAGGCAAGTCAGTTCAATCCCAGGCTTTTGATTCCTTACCTCTAAATAGAAGGGGCTAGTATCACGGCCCCCATGATCTTTCATTTTTCTAGCTTTAATTCCATGTTTGTTTTCTGAGAACATTTCATTTTGTCTTTAGTTTCACCTAAAGTTATTTCTTTGGTCTATAGCTATCTTTTATTTCCACTCCTACAGACAACCCCTCCTCAACAGAGACTTTTAATCCTCCTTTTCCATATCTCTCTTCTCCCAGGTCTAAGATATACTGATCTCTAATCCCTCAACATCCCCTTTTCAGAAAGCAATTAGTTATCTATTCATCAATCTATCCATTATTCCATCCATCCATCTATCCATTCATTTGTCCATTCACTCATTTTTTTTATTCATTCATCCTTCTACCTATTCATTCAGCAATTATGTGAGAACAAAATTGTCCACTAAGAGCTTTTGAGGAGATAAAAAGGATAAGTAAGACATACTCCCTGTCCTTAATGATACTACTACTAATAGTAGCTAAAACTTATCTTACTTATTATGAATTGGTAAGCACTTTACATTTAATCTCTCCCTTGAAATTCAGTCCTGGGAGGTAGGTACTATTTTTGTTCCCATTGTATAGCTCAGGAAACTGAGTTTGAGAGAGTTTGGATGGCTCACCCAGGGTCACACAGCTAAGAAGTATCTGGGACAAAATTTCAACTCAGAATCTCTAATCTCTAATCTAAATAAGAGATAACAAATTCACATATAATTATAATTTAGTATAAAATAAAATAGATATTATGATACTCTATGCAATTACACATCAGTGCAGTGAGAAGTTATTTTTATCTCATATCATCAGGAGCATTTGCATGGACAGAGATTGATTTGATAATACCCAGAGGACAGAGATATGACTGTGACTGGTAGGGGTAGGAGGTATGGATTTTAATAAAAATTGGTCAGCAAAAATCTAAATTTCCCACTTATGTGCACTGAAGATAGTAAGTGAAGATTTCTAAAAATTACAAATGATCCTTCCTTACATAAAGGAATTTCTTGTATGATTCCTTAAAAAAGAGCTTTCTTTGTTCACCAAAATTAGTAACCATTCTAAAGTTTTTGTTTTTGTTTTTACATTTAATGATGCACAACACAGTAACAAAAGCCCTGTAGATAAAGCCAGTAGTTCTGAGACCTGGCTTTGTACTTTATTCCCTGTGAGATCTTATTTAAATCACTTACATCCTAGGTCTCAGTGTATTTATCTGTAAAATGGGAGCTTGGATTAGATGACCTCTGAGCTCTCTTTTGGTTCTAAATCATCACCCTTGATCTTATTATTTGATCTGATTATTTGAAGCACTTGTGGATGTTTTTGTAAGGCACTCACTATTTCCATTGGCTTCAGTAATGATGATAATACTGATGGCGCTGGTGATGTTAAAGGGAATGATGATCAAATGAGATAAAGGATGTAGCTGGGTTTTGCCAATTTGAAAGCATGATATGAATTCCAAGTTATTCTAGATGCCTTTTCATGATAAAGAAGGTAGCAATGACAATGATGATATCAGGAAAAGATCCAGTCCTGCTTGTCACCTAGTCTCCACCCCACTAGTCAGCTACAATTTTAGGTATTCAATACAAAACCTGTGGTTTGGGACCTTAAGGAAGTTTTAATACCCCTCTCCATACCTATCCTCTCCCATGGAAGATTTGAGCTGAGAGGACATTTTAGTGGTCAGGGGTCACACTTAGTGCATTTTGTCAGCTTGGAGGAAAAAGGATAGTTCAGGTGGTTTACTGGGTCCTTGTGATGTCAGAAGTGAGGAAGGAGTTCCTCTTGATTTTAGGGGTCATAGGAGAGACAAGGTCTTCAAAGAGGTTCAGTGTGGAAGGTGCCGGGGAGTAGATATATTGGACTCTGCCAATAGAAATATTTGATTATAATTGAAGACTTGAAAAAAAATCAGGTTAGCAGGAGTAGAAAGCTTCTGAATTTGTAGCTTGAATGGCTAGGAATAGTTGTCCACTTTAATTAACCTTTTTCTCCCTCTACTGGAAAAAGTGAGGTTGGCACCATTGTATGTAATGCAAGAGGCAGAGTGAATAGAGTCCTGAACTTGGAGTCAAGAAGACCTGAGGTTGCATCCTATCTCACTTAATCCCTGCATGAATTTATGAATTTGTGAAAAATTGACTTTTTTCAGACTTACTGGCCTCATTTGTGAAACAGGAATAATGGAATAATGGTACTTATGTCGGAGTTGTTGTGAGAATCACATGAAATCATATGTGGAGGGTGCTTTCACCCTTAATTGGCTATACAAATATTGGGATGATGATGATGATGATGATGATGATGATGATGATGTGAGATCAGTGTGAATTTGTCCAGCTCCATCTTTCTATACATGGCTCTATGATTGGGATAGACTTTCCTTCAGCATTCCATTCAGAAGAGTGAGAGCTGACCAGTCAGACCATCTTTCACCAAACCTGTGGGTGTACAGAAGCCAGAATCATAGTCTTACCCTCAGAATTGCCCTCCAGCATCAATGTTGAATGATTTGTGCTTTACTGCAGTATATCACAAGCCCTGCCTCTTCCCTTGTCTATTGGAGAACTGTCTGGTTAAGGGGTTGGAATATTTGGATTTGGATTTCTTGCGTCTGCCTTGTCTCATTTTCCTCTTTCATCTACCAAATGCCCCCTTTTTCCTAGTCTTGGCTCCTCTGGTGAGTTATTTCCTTTTATTTCTTGTTCTTTTTCTATAAAACTAGTCATCTCTCTGGCTATAGGGAGGTCCTTTTGTTTGTGGCTCCATTTCCTTTAGGAAACTTTGGTTATTACTTGTTTTATAATAGTTTTGCTTTTAATTTTAAAATTAAACTAAAACCCATCTAACTTTTATCTGTTCCTTTTGCCTCTGTCCCACTGATGAAAAAAGGAAACAAAAAGAATGCTTATTATTACTCATTTACTTAGTCTCAGTATCGGCCAATGGAGAGAAGTTATAGGGGAGAGGATTGGGTTGAGACATCTTTCAAGCACTGTTATTCCCTAAGTAGTACTTCCTGACCAGAGGACTAGCTAGATGACTCAGTGGCCAGGATATGAATCCTATAATTAAGGTAAGCTCATTTTCTACCATAATGCTTCTCTCAACTCTTCTTCAACTTCAGAGCATCATGGTATTACAGAATGGGCCACATGTATCATCCTGGTCAATTCATATCAAAAGGAATTCCTACTCTACCATATCTAATTGGTGATCATCAAGTATCTGCTTACAATTCCATTTTTTGGCATGTGATATTTTTAAGGGAAAGCCTTACCTTGGGGGTATTGGATTTAAGCTGGGTTTGGATTTGGGAGACTTAGATTTAAATATGGATTCTGACAGGGTATCTGTTGTGTTCATGGGTAAGTCATTTTTTGTCTCTAGGCTTTAGTTTCCTTATCTGTCAAATATGGATAATAACATATGACATATATTATCAAATTTTAGAAAAGAAATGACTTTGAAAAGTCTAATCCTTAATATAAACATGAATAATTGTCATCTATGCTCCTATTAGGCAGTAAGGTGGCCCAGTGGATAGAGCCAAGGATTTGGAATTTAAATGTTCTGAATGCAAATCCTCCTTTAGGCATTTATTAGCAGTTATCCTGGACAAAAGCACCTAGGGTCTCTCAGCCTCCTTTTCTGTAAATTGTTAGCACCTACCTTATAGGGTTACCCAGATGATCAAATGAGATATATGTAAAACAATTTGCAAACCTGAAAGCTCTGTTGAAAGACTAACTACTACTATTGTTATTGTTATAAGGCACTTCAAGTGACTGGGACAGAGTAAATGCTTAATAAATGTCTACTGATTGATAGTTAATACTAAATTTCAAATATATAAGGAAAATTAAAATGAACAATTATTTAGAATTAGTAGCTTATTTTTATCATAATCAAGTATATGTGATCATTGTTTTGTAATTGTAATCAGGAACTGGGAATGGCCATTGAGAGTCCAGTTATAAATATTCACAGAGGGCTTCTTAAAGAAATAAGCATTTATTAAGCACTACTATGGGCCATGAACTGTGGTCAATACTTCACAAATATGATCTCCTTTGATTTCCATAACAAATCTGGTAGGCAAGGTACCATTACTATTCCTGTTTTACAGCTGAAGAAACAGAGGCAGATAAAAGTTAAGGGACCTGCCCAGGATCACCATTCTTTTCCTGATGTAGCCCTCACATGAACTTCAGGTATTATTTCCAGTTGGCTTCACCACCTAAAGGAGAATAATTTTTTGACTGGATATTGTACCATGAATTGGTGATGCTTACAAAGGTGATAAACCAGATGCTTCATCCTTCTTTTCTGCCTGCCTGTGTTCAAATGTGAAGGTAAGGAACAATGCAAGAGTAGGGGTAGAGAAAGAAGCCTCTTTCCCTCCTCAGGTGTAGCTCAGGAACATGAAGATCTATTTGTTCTTATCTCTTTCTTTACACTTACTTTTTTGTTCCTGCTCTTAGTGAAGGAATTTGGCACTTTGGTCATGATCTTATGGATTTCAAAAGCTCAGGAGAGTAAGCCACCAGAGCTCTAGGAGCCACAGTCCATGGTAGACTTTGTAGATGGCCATACATAACAAAGAGCAAAGTCCTTTCCTCATCTTACCAGGTTATCCAAAGAAGCCATGAGGGAGGGACAGCAATTCATTCATCAAAGATGTTACACTTAGAAGTGAGTTTGCTGAGGGTGAATATTTTGTAACAACTACCTTAAGGACAAGTCTTTTCTCTTCACCAGGGATTATAGGGATGAGTATTCTTCCTGATAGTGGGATTGGGAAGAAAGTTAATTTATTGTTGCTGTTCAGTTGTTTCAGTAATGTCAGACTCTTTGTGACCTCATTTGGGATGTTCTTAAAAAACACACTATAGTGGTTTGCCATTTCCTTCTCCAGCTCATTTTGCAGATGAGAAGATTGAGGGAAACAGTTAAATAACTTGCCAGAAACACACAACAAGTGAGTGTCTGAGCCAGACTTGAAATCAGGAAAATAAGTTTCCCTGAGTCCAGGCCTGGTGCTTTATACAATGCACCATCTAGCTGCCCCTACCTACTATATTTTCTCTTTAAATCCTTTTGTAAAAGCTAATTGAGGGGGCAGCTGGGTAGCTCAGTGGATTGAGAGTCAGGCCTAGAGATGGAAGGTCCTAGGTTCAAATCTGGTCTCAGACACTTCCCAGCTATGTGACCATGGGCAAGTCACTTGACCCCTATTGGCCACCCTTTCCATACTTCCACCAAGGAGCCAATACGCAGAAGTTAAGGGTTTAAACATTTTTTTAAAGTTAATTGATATTAACTTATTAAATACTATGATAGTATTAATCACTGGAATGCATCAAAGACATAAGGAAGATATTAGTTATTTCTAGAGATTGATACTGAAGAGAACACTCTGATATGGGGTCTCAAGTGAATAGCAATGGAGAAATATTCCTGGTATCCCTTAGAGGTGCTCCTAAAACATTGCTCTGGGGGGATCTGAATCACTAGGGTGAGTGAGTGTTGGGATGAGGATCCTCAGACCCTCATTATGGGCTACATGATAATAAAGAATGGATTTGTCTTTTAACTTTGGTATATTGTATGTGGCTTCACCTTCATATTCGAATGAATCCATCTATCCACTGAGCTATCTCTTAGAACAAGGAATAAAAAAAAAAAGAAAAGAACTTTTGCAAAATCAACCAATAGACAAACTGAGTCTGACACCATATATCCTAGTCTACACCTCTAAGTCTTCCATATTTTCAAATACAAAAAGAAAGCACATTTTTTATTTCTTTTTTGCCAAGCCCAGTTATTAAATGAATCTATTATAGCACTCTTTTGTAACTGAAACATAATTTTGGGACTCCTAGGATAAGAATATTTGAGGAAAAGGGAGAAGACAAGTATTAATCCAAATAGGTAGTCTGTTAGTGGAGACAGAAGACTGGTCCAGAGGGTTGGACTTGGGCTCTGGAATTGGGAGCTTCCCATCAGGGGATGAGGGGGTCTAGAAGGATGATGACAGACCTAGTAAACACTACAAAATTTCTAAGATTTGGAGGCTATAATCAGTGAAACAGGGCTAGCCCAGTACCAGAAAGAGGATTTTTGTAAATAATAAGAAGGTGGAAAATATTGGATATGGTTGTACTCCAGATCAAACAGATAGGCAGGACCTGTGCAAAGAGAGCAAGTAAGGACCAATCATGTATTACTTAGCCAGCCCAACCTTGACTGATCCGACGGAAAGGATTATTTTGCTCAATCTTCCTATCAAGCTCTGTCCCTTCCGACTGTCTCCTCCAAACAGAGGGCTGTTTCCATACCTAAGTAGCCTCTGTCCTTTCCATCTGGGCTTGAGCCTTTGATTTTCCCCAGTAACTCAGAATCAGAAGCACCTGTCCTCTTTGTCCTAAGGTTTCAAGCCTTAACACCTTTTGCCCTACAAGGAAGGATGGTCATTATAATTAACTAATTTCTACATATTGTATGTATCTCCTTGGGTCTGAATAAAGAGAACCTCATCCCAGACTCCCAATCTCCCAACTCTACCACCAACAATCATTGCCTGGGCAGTTCCTGAAAGCATTAATCAGGGAGGTCTGTGGATATATTAACAAGAAAGGAGCCTTGAAGGAATGTATAAAAGGTAAGAACAGAGACTAGAAAGCAACTGTAATCAGGAAAAAGAACCAAAATTTATTGTTCCTTAGAGTAAATGAGGAAAAGGAGGTTGGTTTGAATTCTGGGGGGGGGGGGGTCGAGGAAAAATGAAGCCCTTGCTTCTTTCCATCTCCTAAGAACACCCGAACATTTCAGTTCAAATCCAGGAAGTTACAGAGAAGGCTAAGGAGTGAGGAGAAAAGGGAGCAAAGTCAATGAATGATCTTTTCTTTTCTTCTTAGGTTGGGGCACCAGATCAGCAGCAACCCCCGGAGCCACCACAGCAGCCACCAGAGCTACCACAGCAGCCTCCAGAGCTCCCACAACAGCCTCCAGACTGCTGGCTGCGTCCACTGCCACTGTCACAGCAGTCAGACCTCTGGTGCCTGCGCCTGTGGGATCTCCTGTGATGAGAGAAGAGGCAGCAGCCACCTCCAGAGCCAGAGCTGCAGCAGCCTCCAGAGCTGGAACCACAGCATCCTCCAGAGCTACAGCATCCTCCTGAGCTAGAACCACAGCAGGAAGAGACTGGAGGAGGGCATGGAGCCTGGGGAGGACACTTGGGAGGACACTTAGGTGGACACTTTGGAGGACATTTAGGGGTCTGACACTTGGGAGGACACTTGGGTGGGCACTTGGGGGCCTGGCACTGCTGCTGACTTTGCTGACAGGACATCTCTGTCTGAATTCAGTAGACCTGAAAAGACAATACAGAATTTTTTTAGGTGCATGAAATCTAATATTAAATTGTTTTTCTACCTGTTGATACAGTTTTTACTTGGAACATGTTAGTATCCAGAAAGAAAAAAAAAACTTAAAATAATTCCTCCATTAAAATGCATTGAGATTGGAATTGGCATTTTTGTGAACATGCATTTTACATCAATTCATATGATCATCACGTTTTTTTTCTAGCTCTCCTTTTGCCCCATTTCATTGTATTTTCCTTAAGTATGTATGTTGTTCCCCAAGTACAATTGTTGGAAATGGCAGAACTGGAAAAAGAATATAGGATCTTAAATATTATGTATTGGTTTGTGTCCTAGAGAAGAGAGTGGATGACTTCTCTTGACATCTTGAAGATACTTTTTGAATTCCAGTTCATGAAAGTTTCCAGAAACTCCCCTTCGCCATACTCTCATAGACACCTGACCCTTTTCTAGTTGTTTTCCAGAGAAATCCAAATTGATTCGCCATCAGTCCAGAACAAATCCAAAATACAAACTTCTATTCTTCTCAACCTGATTTTTCTCACTATGTTTAACTCTTTCTTTTTCTCAGACCCTTTATCAATGCTTCCCATCCTTTCTACTGTCACCCCACTCCTTTCTTCCCCTGCTTGATACACTCCAACCCTCTCCTCCAACACCCTGCTCCAAGCCTTCCCTTGGGCTCTCATGCAGACACTCACCCTGATCAGAGATGCTGACAGGAACTCTGTTGAAGAATCCGAGTGGGTGAGGAGGCAGAGGCAGGAACACCTTTTATAGGACATCCCAGGCTGAGCTATTCACACGTGACCCAAAACTCCAGAAGGAAGTGTCTTTCCCAGCTCATGATATGTATCAGAGACATTCTCTAACCTCTCACATACTCACCTGTGTCAGTGTATGGATCACGGAGGTGGTGAGAGATGTTAGAAGTCTCCGGTCTGGCTGACTCATTTTATAGATGAAGGCACTGAGATCTTGAGAGGCAAATGCTTGTTGTGTAATGTCACAGAAGTAGTAGGCAGATTTGCTGTTCTTCAGTTATTTCAGTAGGATCTCAGACTTCTTGACCTTATTGGGGGTTTTCTTGGCAAAGATACCTCAGTGGTTTGACATTTATTCCTCTACCTCATTTCACAGATAACAAATGGAGGCAAACAGTATTATGTCATTTACCCATAGTTAATCAGCTAGTAAGAGTCTGAGGCTGAATTTGAACTCATGTCTTCCTGAGTTCAAGCCTGGTATTCTATCCATTGTGTCACATAGCTATCCAGGAAGTGTATTAGCCCGAGCTTAAACCATGATCCTCCCAAATGAAATCCATGGTTTTTCCTTTATCCTATGCCAAGGCAGATCTGAGGCAACTTCTCCAGTAAAGAGGAAATCCAGATGGTGCTGCTTTCCATTAGGCATATTCTTTGTAAAAATTGGGAATATTCTGCTTAAATAGCAGTTTAGGAAATGGCCATGATGTCTAGTCAAAGGGTAAAAGCTATTGAGGCATCAGTCATTGAATCTCTGTCTACTTCTAGAAAATTCCATGTGTCCCCACGCCCTGTTGTCCTGTATGAGATGTGTGATGGGACAGTGGAAAGAACACTTAAGTTGGAATAATAGGACCCAAGTTAAGCTTACTCTATCTCTTATTAACTGTATGAGTTAGGGCAGGGCAAGCCACTTCAACTTCCACGATTCCCATTCTTCATCTCTAATAGGAAGGGATAGGAATACATGACCTCTAAAATTGTTCATCTTTATAGCTATAATCCCATAATTGGCTCCAGGGATCATTTCACGTAATTCTTACCTAGACTTATCTCTTTGGGGTATCCACCTTTTATCTCTATTTCTACACATTACCACCTCTAAACTGAGACCTTCAAACATGGTCCTCTATAACTCTCTTGTAGGTCGAAGACAAACTCCTCCCCAAACCTCCAACTTCACTTTTTCATTGAGCACCCAAAAGGTTGGGAGTAAGTGGCCATCCATCTCTCTATTCATTAATCCATCTGTCTTTCCATTCATCCATCCATCATTTCATCTCTCTATCCATCCATCCATCCATCCATTCACTCAGCAATTGGTTGAGAATAAAATTCTCTATTAAAAATTTCTGAGAAGAAAAGAGATGAATGAGAGACAATTCCTGTCTTTAATAATATTATTGCTAAGAAGCCTGTGGGGCAGGATTCCAACTAGGAATCTGTAATCTAATCAAGAGATAGCAGACTCACAAATAACTCTTTGTTAGATAAGGTAAGTACCAGAAGAGGTATATGGAATCCATCCTATAGAATGTTAAGGCAGTAAAAATTATTTTTATATGGGGTTACCAGGAGCATCTACATGGATGAGGTACTTCCTCTTGGGAAAAGGTTGGAAATGATTTTTACTTCACCCTTAGAATAATTATTTTCTCAGTATTATTTTTATGACATATCTACATAAATGTCCCCTATGTAAAAATCTTCCCCCATCATAACATGTTGACTTCTATTGTATCGAGAAATATTTTTAATGCTTTTTCATTTATTGTAAACCTAGGACTCCATCAAGACCTTGGAATACCTTGGGATACATATATCTTCCTCCCCTCTCAGCATACTATCATATTCCTGGTCAATCACTTGCTTATTCTCTCTGTCTCTGAGTTTGTGTCTTTTTCTGTCTCTGCCTGTCTTTCTCTGAGACACAACCACATAAAAGCTCATGCTCTAAATTAAAAGTGAGTAAGACAGACAACCTCCATCTTCTTTCCTCTACATGCTCTGGAGAAAATCCCTCCACCTAAAGTAAGGGGAAATAGGAGGCCCAGGACATGAGGCACTGTTTCACTGTTGGCATATACACACATGTCCAACTTATCAGTACTATCCCAAATCTTTAATTGATATTTTGATCCATGTATTTATAGATGACCTCCTAACAGTGTTTTTGGATAAAATCACTGATCTTTCAGCCTCATGGACAGAGATGGAGCTGATTGTATGCAGAGCATAGAGATATGACTGTGATTGAACCAGGTATGGGAAGGAGACATGGATTTTAAGAAAACTTGGTCTGTAAAATCCTAAATTTGCCATTTATTTGCACTGTAGGCAATAAAAGATTTTTCTCTCTAGCTACAAAAGGTTTTCTCCATCCAAAGGAATTCCCCATCTAATTCCTTAAAAAAACCTGTTGCCCCCCAAAAAAACTTTGCCAACCAAAATAAGCATCCATTTTAAAGGATTTTGCCGTTACAGTTAATGTTACATGATATTGTGGCAAAATCTGTTGACATAAAATCAGGGGATGTGGATCAGAATTCTGACTCTATTATATATTCCCTGTGAAATCTTGTTTAAATCATTTATTGTGGGAGACCTATAAGAGAAACTGAGTCTCAAACAGGTAAAAATCTAAAAATATCTCTTTTGACTCCTTATCAGATCCACACCATTTCTTACCGAAAAAACATTATAATCTCATTGGAAAGCTTTAAGTTCCTAGAGAACCAGAAGTTAAGAGGTTAACAGTTTCTCTTTAAGACAGAAATGCAGAAAATTAAGCTCAAAACTGTTCTCAGACAGTCAAGGTCAAAACTGGACAAAAGTTAGACAAGACTCATCCAGCAGGTGCTTTTCCTCCCGATAAGGTATAAGACTCAGCCTTGGGACTTTTTTCTCATCCAGCATTACCTTCATGAGAAAATTCTTTGTTAAACTATAACTTTATTGTGCTTTGAAAAACCATGACATAATGTCGGCCTGACTGCATAAATGTGAACCTTCTTTGTGTGTGTGTGTGTGTGTGTGTATGAGAGAGAGAGAGAGAGAGAGAGAGAGAGAGAGAGAGAGAGAATTGGGTTTGGTATACATTATAAAAATAAAATCCTAAGCTCATTGAGAGAGACAGAGAATCAACTATGAGTTAACAGTCAAGATTATCTCCCTTGTCCTGCTACTTTCTTATCAACTAATCCATCCTTATCAGATTATCTGGAGATGTTGGATAGCTTTCAACATTTTACAACTTCAGAGTTTCAATGTCTTCATCTGTAAAATGGTTGCTTGGATTAGATGACCTCTAGATCTTTCTTCTGGTTCTAAGTCCCTGGTCCTTTGATCTTATTATCTGAATGAGCTACACCTGTAGATGTTTCAGTATAATTCCCTGCATTCCTTCTGACTGCAGTAATGATGATGATACTGATGGTGTTGATGACAGTAAAGGGAATGACAATCGGATTAGATAAAGGATATAACTGGGTTTTGCCAACTTTGAAAGAACAATTTGAAAGCCTGGTTATGCTGAGTACCTTTCCATGATGAAGGAGATAGCAATGAAAATGATGAAAGCAGGAAAGGATCCATTCCTGCTTGTCTTCTAGTTTCCACCCCACTAGTTAACTACAATTGTAGACACTCAATACAAAGTCTATGTTGTAGAATTTTAGGGAAGTTATAAGAACCCACTCCATACTTATACTTCCCCATGATAGATTAGAGCTGGGAGGAGGGTTTAATGCACAACAAGTATATTCTGCCAGCTTGGAGGCAAGGGAATGGTTCAGGTGTCTTCTCTGGGTTCCTCTGATATCAGGAGTGAAGAAAACATTTCTCGTGTTATTATTTGGGGATGTGAGAAAAAAAAAGGTCTTCCTAGAGGAAGGTCCTGGAGAGTAGTATTGGGCTCTGCCAACAGTAATATTTTGTCAGTAACAGGAGAGGTTGGGAAAACCAGGCTGGAGCAAGTAGAAAGCCTCACATTATATATTCTTGATGGTTAGGAGCATTGTCCACTTTAATTAATCCTTTTCTCCCTCTGCTGGTGGGAGTGCTATTGACCTTATCAGATGAAGTGTAGGTGGCAAAGGAGATAAAGTGCTGAACTTGGAAATAGGAAGCTTGAGGCTGTATCCTGTCTCACTTACTTGGTCACCTGCGTGAATTTGGATAAATTATTGACTTTTCTCAGCCTCAGTGCCCTCATCTGTGAAACAACGATAATGGCACTTCACAGAGTTGTGAAAAACAAAGGACATTATGTGTCAAGTGTGCTTTCAACTTTTCCTTGCCATACACATACATATATACATACATATGCTAAGATGATGATGATTATGTGAGATCAGTGTGAAGGTGTTTTATAGCATATCTAGCTCCTTCTTTCTGTATTTCACTCTATAGTAAGGATGGGGGCTTTACCTCAGCATTCCCATTCAAGTTGAAGGGGAGCTGGCCAAAAAGACTGTCTTTCATCAAACTATTCGTTTTTGGAGTGACACAGGAGCAAGAATCTTACAGTCTTGGGGGCAGCTAGTGGCTCAGTGGATTGAAAGCCAGGCTAAGAGATCCTAGATTGAAATCTGGCTTCAGATACTTCTTAGTTGTGTGATTCTGGGCAAATCATTTAACCTCTACTACCTAGCTCTTATATACTCTTCTCTCTTGGAATGAATACACACTGTTGATTCTAAGATAGAAGGTAAGGGTTTAAAAAAAAAGAATCCCCCAGTCTTACCCTCAGAACTGCCTTCCATTACCAATTTTACCTGACTCTACCTCAGTATCCCATATGTCATAACTTCCTTGTCTGTTAGGGAGTGTTCCGTGAAGTGGTTGGGATTTTTGGATTACTCTTTCTTGTGTCTAATGGTTTTCATTCTCCTCCTCTAGCTTCCTATGTTCCCATCCTCTTGGCTATCTTCTCTGGTGAGCATTGCTTCTTTCTTATTACTTGTTCATTTTTTTCTAGGACTGGTCAATCTTCTGGTTAAAAAAGATCCTTTTGTTGGTGGCTTCATTTCCTTCAGGAAACCTTAGTTACTTGTTTCTAATAGATTTAATTTTAATTTTTAAATGAAAACAAAATCTCCAAACTATTATCTATCCTCGATCTCCTTTCCATTGAAGAAAAAGGAGAAAAAAAGTTTATTGATACTCATTTATTACAAAATTTAACATTTAAATGTTAAAAGAAGTCAGATAAAAATTGTGTCATTCTAATAGAGTAGTCTAAGTCATATTTCTTTGAAAGGAAGAACTATGGCATGGGAGGGTTGGATTAGGTGACCTCTGAGGAGTCATTTGCCATAGTGACTGCCCTAGTAGCTCTTCTGGCCAGGTCCGATGCTACAGGCATGTAGCAAAGGACTTGCTAGCTAGCTGCTTTAGTGACCAGGATTTGAAGGGAATAACCAAGATGCCCTCATTTTCCTGAAATATTTCTCTCAACTATGCATTGGCTTCACAACATTATGGGATCACAAAATGTGAGAGTTCAAAAGGGGCTGAGTTACCCTAATTCCTTAGAGGCATCCCTGGAACATAGTTGGGGAGATGTAACCTTGTTCTAGAAGGAGTTGATTCATGAATAGGAGTGACCATTGGAATGAGGATCCCCAGTCCATCAGATGGGTTATATGATAATAAAGAATGGATATATCTTTTAACTTAGGTATATTTTATTTGACTTCACCTTCATATCCAAATGAATCAGTCTGCTGTCTCCTACCTAGTGAATTATCTCTTAGAGCAAGGAGTAAAAAAAAGAAAAGAAGAAGCTTTGCTAAATCATCCAAAAGGCCAACTGAGTCTGACAGTAAGTGCTATATTCCATACCCAAAGACCTCCATGTCTACAAGGAGAAACAGAAGGTGTATTTTCTCATTTTTTGGTTGCCAAGCTCAGTCATTAAATGGATTACCTGATAGTGTTGCTACTTCAGCTGAAATATAACTGAGTGAGGACCCCTGGAATAAGGAGATGTGAGAAAAAGAGAGAAGGGCAGTCTATGTCCAGAAAGGTAGTCTGGAAAGTGGATCCCAAGGCCATGAGGGTTATTACTGGACTCTAGAATTGGGAGCATCTTATTAGGATGAAGAACAGACACAAGGACAGTTAGCAGAGAGACAATGGCAGATCTTATAAAAATTATAAATTTTTTTGATCTTTGGGAACCATAACCAATGATAACCTAGTGCCAGAGGGAGGATTTCTTTTCAAGATTAAATATTGGATATGCCTGTGCCCTGGGTCAAACAAATATCTGGGACTACTATAGAGAAGGAAAGGGTATGTAGGGGTATGTCATATTTCATTTTAGCCATGCCAATCTTCGGTGATCCAATAGAAAGGACTAGATGCCCCTGAATCTTCCTATCAGGCTCTCTCCCTTGAGACTGTTCCAACCAGAGGATTGTTCCTGCACATGAGTGTTCTTTGTCCTTTTCACCAGGGCTTGAGTCTTGGTCTTTCCCCAGTAACTCAGAGCCAGAGGCATCTGTGCTCTCTGTCCTGAGGTTTCAAGCCTTGGCACATTTTGCCCTTCACAGAAGGGTGTTTGTCATAATTAGCTGATTTCTATGCAGACCCTGTATTTGTCTCTTTGGGTCTTAGCCTCCCAGCCCTACCACTAATAATCACTGTCTGGACGTTCCCTGAAGGCATTTAACCAGGGAAGTCAGTGGGTCCCTTAATAATAATGAGAGCCTTGAAAGAAATTATAAAGGGAAAAAATAGAGAATAGGAGGCAGCTGTGACAAGAACAAAAACTTTTATTATTGTTTAGGATAAATGAGGAAGAAGAATGGCGAGGGGGGCAGGGAGAGTATTGAAATAAAATAAAGTGCTAGGTCTTGCTTCTCTCCATCCTCTAAGAACATCTGAACATTTGCAATCTAGGAGGTTATGTAGGAAGCTGAGTAAATGAATTGTTAGTTCTGCTCTTCTTAGGTCAGGACACCAGATCAGCAGCAGCCCCCAGAGCTCCCACAGCAACCACCAGAGCTCCCACAGCAGCCTCCAGACTGCTGGCTATGTCCACTGCCACTGTCACAGCAGTCAGACTTTGGGCGTCTATGCCTGTGGGATCTCCTGTGATGGTGGGAGAAGAGGCAGCAGCCACCCCCAGAGCCAGAACTGCAGCATCCTCCAGAGCTGGAGCCACAGCATCCTCCTGAGCTACAGCATCCTCCTGAGCTACAGCATCCTCCTGAACTAGAACCACAGCAAGAAGAGACAGGAGGAGGGCATGGAGCCTGGGGAGGGCACTTGGGAGGGCACTTGGGGGGACACTTTGGAGGACATTTAGGGGTCTGACACTTGGGAGGACACTTGGGTGGGCACTTAGGGGCCTGGCACTGCTGCTGGCTTTGCTGGCAAGACATCTCTGTGGGAGTTCAATAAACCTGAAAGACAATATAAAAATTTTTCAGATACATGAAATTGGGCCTTAAAAGCTCTCTATCCCTGGAATTGATCTACAGTGTGATGGTGAATTTTGTCTAGAATATATCAGTGTCCAGATAGGAAAGATTTAACAATAATTCCAATATTGAAATGCATTGAGTTGGAATTGGATTTGAGGGAACACGCATTTTATGTCCGTTCAGGAGATGGTCAATATTTTCTCCCTCTTTTTCTTCCCGTTTGTCTCTCTCTGTCTTTCCCCCTCCTTTTCTCCTTCTCTGTCTCTCTGTTTGCATGTATAAATATTTGTAAAACTTTTGGGAATTTCAGAAGTAGGAAAATAATATTATTTAATATTATTTAATATGACAATATTAAAGTTATGCGATGGTATCTGTGTCCTAGAGAAGAGAGAGAATGACTTCCCTGGACATCCTCAGGACACATTTTGAATTCCAGCTAATGAAATTTTCCAGAAACTCAGATCACTGTTCCTTTCTTTCCACTGCCCTCACACAGACACCAGACCCTTTTCTAGTTGCTATCTGGGGACAGCCAAACTGATTCTCCATAAGTCTAAAACAAATCCAAAATATGAACTTCTATTCTTCACCAGCCATTGTATTCATTGTACTTCTCACTTCTTCCTTCTCAGGTCTTCTTTGCATCCTCCTTCATCTACTCTGCTGTCTCCTTGTCTACTCTGCTCCAAGCCTTCCCCTGGGGTTTCATGTAGATACTCACTGTGATCAGAGACACGGACAGGAACTTGACTGAAGAACCGGAGTGAGTGAGTGAGGAACCAGAGGCAGCGACACCTTTTATAGGTCATCTCAGATTAGGTTGTTGGCATGAGATCCAGCTCTCTAGGAAGAAAAGTGTCTTTCACAACTCGTGGCATGTGTCAGATAATTCCCGAAATTCTCTAACCTCACATGCACTGATTTATGCCACCACATGAATCATTGAGATGACGAAGGATGCTAAAAGACCTCTAGTCTGTTTGACTAATTTTATAGATGAAATTAAGTCCCTGAGGGACAAATGCCCTGTGTAATGTCATAGACATGGTGAGTGGATTTGTTGTTATTCGGTTGTTTCATGTCTGACTCTTTGTGACCCCACTGGGGCTTTCTTGGCAAAGGTACTACAGTGGTTTGCCCTTTTTATCTCTAGATCATTTTGTAGATGAAGATGCTGAGGAAAACTTATGTGACTTATCCAGAATCAAATAGCTAGTAAGTGTCTGAGGCTGGATTGAAACACGGGATTTCCTGACTTCATGCCTGACTCTCTATCCCCTATGCCATCTTGCTGCCAATATAAGGATGATATTAGAAATTAAGTCTTGTTATATTACCAATAAGTAGATTACTGAGGGCTTAACCTGTGCTCCATCCTAAATGAAGTACGTATTCTTTTCTTCATGCCATGCCAAGGCAGATCTGAGGCAACTCCTCTCATAAGAGGGGATACAGATAGTGCTTTCAGTTAGGCATATTATTTCGAAAGACTGGCAACTCTGTTCAAATAGCAATTTAGGGAATTGCCATTAAGTTTAGCCATTGGGTAAAAGCTCTGGGCTTCAGTCACTAAGACTGTCTACTTTAAGAAATTTCCATGTAGCTACATGCCCTGTTGTCCTGTATGAGATTCAGGGTAGGAAAGTGGAAAGATCAGTGAAGTTGGAGTCATAGAGCATCAGTTCAAATCCTTATGCTGCCTCTCACTACCTTTGTGAGTTAGGGTAAGTCACTTTGACTTATCAGGCTTCAGATTCCTTATCTGTTCAAGGAAGGGACTAGAATATATGAATTCTAAGATCTTTCATTTTTACCCCTAAGACCCCAGGGTTGCCTCCTGGAATCATTTCACTTTTCCCTTAGCTCCATCCAGACTTATTCCTTTAAAGTATTCACCTTTTACTTCCACTCTTATACACCAGCACCCCTCAACGAACACCTTCAAACTTGCTTTCCCATATCTCTCTCCTAGGTCTAAGACACACTTCTCCCCAAACTCTTAACATCCCTTTTTTAGAAGACAATCCATAGGTTGCATGTAAGTAGCCATCCATTCAACCATCTATCCATTCATCCATCCATTTATTCATCCAAACATTCATTCGTTCAGCAATTATTTGAGAACAAAATTCTGTGCTAAGAGCTTCTGAGAAGAAAAAAAGATGCACGAAACTCAGTCCTGTCTTCAATAACATTATTGCTAAGAAACATCTGGGGCAGGATTTGAACCCAGAATCTGTAATGTTATCAAGAAATGAGAAATCTAGGGGGCAGCTGAGATGGAGAGCCAGGCTTAGAGATGGGAGGTCCTAAGCTCGAATCTGGCCTCAGACACTTCCCAGCTGGGAAAGTCACTTAATCCCCATTGCCTAATCCTTGTCACTCTTTTGCCTTGCAACCAAGACACAATATTGATTCTAAAGGGGAAGGTAAGGGTTTAAAAAAGAGAGATAAATTCACAATTAACTGCAATTCATTGTAAGAGAAGGTAAATAACATAAGAGGCATACAAAATCCATGCTATCGAATGTCAGAGCAGTAATAGATTATTTTTATGTGGAGTCACCAGGATCATCTGCATGGATGAGATACTTTCTGATGGGGGCAGATTAGAAATGATTTTATTTTACTTTTAGAGTAATATATTATCTGTTTTTGCCCCCATTGCTATCACCTTTATGTCATATTTACAGAAGTGTTTCCTAAGGATTGTAATTATCTTCTTCCATCATAACATGTTGCCTTCCATTATAGAGAAAATATTTTAATGCTTTTAAGTTTAATAAATACTTTTGACCCTGCCAAGACCTTAGATATATCTTTCTTCCTTCCACCATACAGTCATCCTCATGTCTGAGCACTTGTTCATTCTCTCTGTTCCTGTCTTTATCTCTTTCTGCCTCTGTCAATCTATCTGTCTGTCTTTCTCTGAGACAAAGCCACATAAAAGCTCATTCACCCAGTCAAAAGTTAATGACAGACAATATCCATCCTCTTTCCTATATATGCTTTGGAGAATATCCCTCTACCTAAAGGATGGGAGAGAAAGGAACTCCAGGCACTGCTTTACTGTTGGGACATAGCACCAACTCCCACTTATCTGTCCTATTCCAAACCCTAAATTGATTTTAATTTATGTATGGATAGATGGTCCTCAAATAGTGTTTTCAAATAAGATAAACTATCTGGCATCCCTATGAATAGAGATTGAGTTAATAATACCCCGAGGCCAGAGATGTGACTGTATTTGGACTTATTAGGGGTAGGGAGCATGGATTTGAAGGCAACCTGGTCTACAAAAACCTAAATTTGCCAATTATGTGCACTGAATCTCAAAAAGGATGATTTTTTTTTAATTACAAAAGGGTCCTCCCCAATTCTGAAGGACTTATGACAAAGGATGCTGTCCACTTCCAGAAAAAGAACTGTTGGAGTTAGATGCAGATCAAAGCACACTATCTTTCACATTAGTTTATTTACAGTTTTATTGGGAGAGTTTGATTTTATATGAGTATTCTCTTATAACAAGGACTAATATGGAAGTATGTTTTGCATGACAATATACGTATAACCCAGATCAAATTGCTTACCATCTCTGAGAGAAAGAGGGAGGAAAACCATTTGAATCTCATAATTTTGGAAAATGTATGTTGAAAATCATTATTACATGTAATTGGGAAAATGAAATATCTTTGAATTTATCTAAATTCAATCTATCTAAAAGAATTTATAGTCTTACTCCTTAAAAAAAAGCTTCCCTTGATCACTAAGACCAGGATCAATTTTAAAGTTTTGCTTTGTTTTTGTTTTCACATTTAATGTTGCATGATACCTTGGCAAAAGCCCTACAGACTAAGTCAGGGGATCTGGTTAAGAATCCTGACTCTGCTATTTATTGCCTGTGAGACCTTGTAGAAATCACTTACATCCTTAGTCTCAATGTGTCCATCTGTAAAATGGGATTGTGGATTAGATGACCTCTAATCTCTCTTTTGATTCTGAAATTAGTATCCTTCTATCTTATTATTTGAAGTGAATTATACTTATGGGTATCTCGGTGTAATTCCCTGTATTTCTACTGACTTCAATAATGATGCTAATACTGATAATGATTATGAAGGCAAAGAGAATGATGATCAGATGAGATAAAGGATGTAACTGGGTTGAAAGCACAAATTGAATGCTAGATTACTCTGGATGCCTTTCAATGATGAAGAAGATAGCAATGACAATGATGATAGCAGGAAAGGATCCAGTCCTACTTGTCACTCAGTCTCCACCCCACTAGTCAACTATAATTGTAGACATCCAATACAAAGTCTATGTTTGGAACTTTAGAGAAGTTTTAGACTTTTCTTCTCATGATAGATAGACTATGGCTGAGGGTGGGGTGGAAGGATTCAGTGGTTAGGTCATATTTAGTGCATTCTGTTAGTTTGGAAGCAAGAGGATAGTCCAGGTGGCTTCTCTGGGTCCCTGGGATGTCAGGAGTGAGGGGGTTCCCCTTGTTTCTGTTGAATGGGCTCACCTCTGTGCAATCTTCCCGCACTGTTATTCCCCAAACAACCCTTCCTGGCCAGGGTTAATGCTGTGGGCACGTAGCAAAGGTTGGCTAGCTAGCTACCTCAGTGGTCAGGACATAATTAAGATACCGTCATTTCCCACAAAAATGCTTTTCTCAGCTCTGCATTAACTTCAGCTCATCATGGGATCATAGAATGTTACTATTCAATGGAGCCCCATTGACCATGCTGGCCAATTCATAACAAAAGGAATTTCTTCTATAGCATAGAAACTGGTGATCATCCAGTGTCTGCTTACATTTTCACCTTTTGGCATGTGATATTTTTAGGGGGTAGCTTTACCTTGGCATATTGGATTTATGCTGGGTTTTGATTTGGGAGACTTATATTTAAATATAGATTCTGACAGGGTATCTGTTGTGTTCATTTGATGTCTCAAGGCTTCAGTTTCCTTCTCTGTGATAACCTATGTTCTACATACTTCATCAAATTTTAGAAAGGAAATGACTTTGGAAAAGGCATTCCTTGATATTATATGCTCCTGTTAGGCAGTAAGTGGGCACATCGGTTAGAGCCAAGGACTTGGGATTTATAAGGTCTGAGTTCAAATTCTCCTTTAGGCACTTATTAGCTGTGTCCCCTTGGACAAGGCACTTAGGATCTCTCAGCCTCAGTTTTCTCTTCTGTAAATTGATAGCACCTACCTAACAGGGTTACTCAGAGGTTCAAATGAGATGGCATATGTAAAAGAATTTGCAAACCTTAAAGCCCTATTGAGATGCTAGCTACTACCTTTGTTATTGTTATAGACAGTTAGCACAGTGACTGGGACAGAGTAGATGGATAATAAATGTCTACTGATTGATTGTTAATAATAAATTTCACATATATGTGGAAAAGTAAAATGAACAATCATTTAGCATTAGTAGTTTATTTTATCATAATCAAGTAGATGTGATCATTGATTTATAATTGCAACCAGAATCTGGGAATGGTCATTGAGAGTCTAGTTATAAATATTCACAGAGGGCTTCTTAAAGAAATAAGTATTTACAAATATTAATAATATGGAAATAGGTCTTGATCAATGACACCTGTAAAACCCAGTGGAATTGCTTATTGGCTATGGGAGAGGGTGGGAGGAGTGGAGGGAAAGAACATGAATCATGGACTCATGGGAAAATATTCTAAATTAATAAATTAAATAAAAATTTCAAAAGTCTAAAAAAAAAACATTTATTAAGCACTACTGTGTGCCCGGAACTGTTCTAAGCACTTTACAAATATGATCTCTTTTGGTTTTCACAACAAAGGGAGGTAGTTAATCCTCTTTTTAGAGTTGAAGAAACAGATGAAGGTAGAAAATCAGGGATTTGGCCAAGGGTTCCCTTTTTCTCCTGATACAGTGCTCACATGGACATCAGGTATTGTTTCCAGTAGATTTCACCACTTAAAGAAGAACTTTTAAATGGAAAACTATATCATAAATCCATAATGCTCCCAAAGGCAATGGCGAGATGGTTTATCCTTCTTTCCTGTCTACTTGTATTCAAATGGGAAGGTAAGGAACGATGTAAGTCTATATGTGGGAAAAGCAATTTGGACACCCACATGTGGCCAGGAACATGAGGATGTAGACAAATGAATGTCTAGGGCCAGATTTGAACTCAGCAATATGAGTTTTCCTGACTCCAGGCCTCTACTGTGTCCCCTAGCTGCCTCTAGCTATATTTTCTCATTAAATCCTTTTGTGAAAGGCAATTGGTGTTCATTTATTCAATAATACGGTGGTACTAATTGCTGGAAAGCATCAGTGATCAAAGGAAGATATTATTTTGAGAGATTGATATTAGGGAAGACATTTTGAAATGGGGCATTAGAGAAAGATGCCTGGTATCCCTTAGAGGTGCCCTTAGAATATAGTAGGGGATAGGTAACCTTGCTTTGGAGGATCTGACTCATCAGTGGGAGTGAGAACTGGAATGAGGATCCCTAGATAATTAGTATGGGCCACATCATAATAAAGATTGGACTCATTTTTAAGCTTTGGTATATTTTATTTGATTTCACCTTCATATCCAAATGAATCCTTCTCCTGTCCCCTACTCAACGAGCTATTTCTTAGAAAAAAGAATTAAAAAGAAGTGTTGTGAAATCAACAAACAAGCCAACTGAGTCTGACAGTATATACCCTTTTCTTCAACAGAAGTCCTCCATATTTGCAAGGAAGAGAAGAACGTTCATTTTCTCATTTTTTTGCTATGAAGTTTCATTATTAAATGAATTATAATATTATTATTGCAGCTGAAATATAATTTTAAGCTAGGACCTCAGGGATAGGAGATTTGAAGAAAAGGGGAAAAGGCTAATAGAGGTCCAGAAAGCATATGACAAAAGGTAGTCTGGTAATGGAGCCTAAAGACAGGACTTGGGGTTTGACCTTGGGCTCTGAATTTGGAAGCATCCCAGCAAGGAGAGTCCTGAAAAGACCACAGCAGATCTCAGAAACATTAGTTGTTTTTTTTAATGAGATTTGGGGACTAACCAATGAAAGAGGGACAGCCTAGTGTTAGAGATGGCTTTTTAAAGACTAAAAAAGGTGGATAGTATTGGATAAGCTTGAGTCTTGGGTCAAACAGCCAACCAGAATCACTCTAGATGGTGAAAATGTAAATAGGGACAGATCATGTATCATTTAGCCACCTCACTTTGAATGATCCAATAGAAAGGGTGAGATCTTCCTGAATCTTCCCATGTCTCTTGAGACTTTCTGCTCCTAGTAGAAGATTATCTTTATACCTTAGTAGTCTCTTTTCTTTTCATCTGGGCTTGATCCTTTTCCTTTCCCCAGTAACTCAGAGCCAGCAGCACCTGTGTGGTGGGACCTTTTGCCCTTCAAGAAAGGATGATTGTCATAATTAACTGATCTCTACACTGACACTCTATGTGTCCCCTTGAATCTGAATGAAGAGAACTTTACCTCAGCTTCCTAGCCCTAACATCAATAATCTCTGTTTGGGTTATCCTTGAATGTATTTATCAGGAAAGTCTGTGGGTCTTTTTATAAGAAAAGAACCTTGAATGAAGTTATAATAAAGAGAAAGAACAGACAATGGAAGACAATCATGAGTAGAAGAAACAAAACTAATAACTTTATTGCTTCTTAGTATAAATGAGGAAGACAAGAATGGTTTCAGATGGGAAAGAGGATTGGGGTAAATTTTAGTGATAGGCCATGATTTTTTCCATCCCCTAGGAACATCTAAATAGTTCAAATCCAGGGGGAGCGGGAAGAGGCTAAGGAGTGAGGAGAAAAAGGAGCAGAATCAATGAAAGATTTCTTCTTCTCTTCTTAGGCTGGGGCATCAGATCAGTAGCAGCCCCCAGAGGCACCACAGCAGCCTCCAGAGCTATCACAACTGTCCCAGACTGTTGGCTGAGCCCACTAACATTGTCACAGCAGTCAGACATCTGGTGCCTGTGCCTGTGATGGTGGTAGAAGAGGCAGCAGCCATCCCTTGAGCAAGAGCTGCTAGACCCACTGCATTCCCCACAAGCTACAGCATCCTCCAGAGCTAGAACCACAGCTTGAAGAGACTGGAGGAGGGCATGGAGCCTGGGGAGGGCACTTGGGAGGGCATTTGGGGGGGCACTTGGGTGGACACTTAGTAGCCTGCCGCTGTTGCTGACTTTGCTGGTAGGACATCTCAGTGGAAGTTCAGTAAACCTGAAAGACAACATAGAAGTTTTTCCATTGTATAAAATCAAACATTATTAGCTTTCTTTCACTGGAACTTATCCACAGTGTAATAGATGATTTTACCTAGAACACGTTAGTATCCAGAAAGAAAAGACACAATAAAAAAAATTCTGGTATTAAAATGCATTGAGATTAGAAATTGAGTTGAGGGAACATACATTTTACATCAATTCACAGTATTTTAGCATATTCTCTTTCTTTCTCCATGTCTGTCTGTCTCTGTTGGTCTCACTTTCTGTCTCCCTTTCTTTTGTCTATCTCTCTATCTCTCTGTTGGGAATTGCAGAACTTGGAAAATTATATAGAATCTTACATTTATGTGGTGTGTCTTAGAGAAGAAAAGGTATGAATTCCATCAACATTCTGAGGATACTTTTTGAATTTCAATTCATGAGATTTTCTAGAAATTAGATCGTTGCTCCTCCTCCCTCTCTAACCGTCACAGACACCAGACCCCTTTCTGAGTGTTTTCTTGGAAAATTCAAACTGATTCTACATCAGCCTAGAACAGATCCAAAGTACTACCATCTATTCTTTACCAGCACTTTACTTCTCACTGAATTTAAATCTTCCTCAACCACTCTGCTCTCTCCCTCCCAATATCTCTCTCCCCTGCTTTGCATTCTCCTTCCCCTTTTTCCATCACCCTGTTCTAAGTCTAAGTTCTCATGTAGAAACTCACCCTGATCAAAGACACAGACAGGAACTCTCTGCTGAAGAACCAGAGTGGTTGAAGAGCCAGGGGTAGGGACACCTTTTATAGGGCATCCCAGGCTGAGCTGTTGGAATAAGACCTAACCATCTAGAAGGAAGAGTGTCCTTCTTGACCCATGGCATGTGTCAGACAATTCCTGACATTCTCTAATCTCATGTGCGCTGATCTATGTCAGCACATGGATGACTGTGATGTGAAAGGATGTTAGAAGACCTTTAGTCTGGTTGCCTCATTTTATAGATGAAGCTGAGTCATGGAGAGGCAAATGCCTTGTGTAAGGCCACAGAAGTCAGTGGAATAATTTTTTTAACTCTTACCTTCCTTCTTAGAATCAGTATTGTATATTGATTCTAAGGCAGAAAAGTGCTAAGGGCTAGGCAATGGGGGTTAAATGACTTGCCCAAAGTCACACAGCTAGGAAGTAGCTGAGGTTAAATTTAAATATAGGATGTCCCATCTCTAGGTTTGTCTCTCTATCCACTGAGCCACCTAGTTGTCCCTACTAAGTGGAATTTTTGATGTTGTTCAGTTGTTTCAGTTCAGTTAGTTTTCTTTATAAGTATACTGCAGTGGTTAGTCATTTCCTTCTCTAGCACATTTTACAGATGAGGGAATTGAGGCAAACAGGATAATGTGACTTCTTCAGGGTCAAGTAATTAGTTTGAACTCAGGTCTTCCTGACTTGATGTCTGGCACACTATTCACTCTGCCAACCAATTGACCAGTACGTGGATTAGCCAGGGCTTACACCATGGTCCCACTACATGAAGTCCATATTCTGTTCTTTATACCACGTCAAGGCAGAACTGAGAAAACTTCTCTAGCAAGAAGGAATCCAGATAATGCTTTCAGTTAGGCATGATCTTTGTAAAGACTGGAAACCCTCTGCTCAAATAGCAGCTTAGGGGATTGCCATGAAATCTAATCTTTGGGTAAAAACCCTGGAGATAAAGTAGGGGGATCTCCATCAGAGTTCTGGCTCTGCTCTTTCTCTCCTGAGACCTTGTTGAAATAATTTACATCTTCTGAGTCTCAATGAATTTTTCTATAAAATGAGAACTTGGATTAGAAATCTCACAATTTTCTCCTGGTTCTAAATTCAGAATTTTTTGATCTGATTATTTGAAATGAGTTATACCTGTGGATATGTCTGCATGACTATCTTTCTGCTGGCTTTAGTAATGATGATAATACTGATAGTGTTGGTGATGGTAAAGTTAATGATAATCAGATGCAATAAAGGATGTAACCAGGTTTTGACATCTTGGAAGCACTATTTGAATGCCTGTATTTTCAAAGTGCCTTCCCATGATGAAGATAGTAATGACAATGATGATAGTAGGAAAGGCACCACTCTTGATTGTCACCTAGGCTCCACCTCACTAGTGAACTGTAATTGTAGAAAATACAAAGTCCATGATTTTGAACCTTAGGGAAGTCATAAGACTCCCTGTACCTTTCCTCTCCCATGATAAATTAGAGCTGGGAGAAGTGTTAAGTGGTTGGGTCTTATTTAGTGTATTCTGTCAGCTGGAGGCAAGAGTATGATTCCTGTGGTTTCTCTGAGTCCCTGTGATGTCAGGAATAAGAGAGTTCCCCTGGCTCCTATTTGGGCAAAGGTCTTTATTGAGTTTAGGAGAACTAGAATGGAAAGGTCTGAGAAGTAGGTATTCAGCTCTTCCAATAGAAATACTTGCTAATAGTAGGAGAGGTTGAGAAAACCAAACTAGAGGGAGTAGAAAGCTTCTGATTCTATAGTATGGATAATTAGTAACAGTTGTTCACTTTAATAAATCCTTTTCACCCTCTGCTAGAGGGAATTAGGTTGACCTTATCATATGGAGCATATGTGGCATAGTAGATAGAGTGCTAAACTTGGGAGTCAGGAATCCCTGAGGTAGCATCCTGTCTCACTCACTTGCTCACTGTGTGAATTTGGATAGGTTATTGGCTTTTCTTAGCCTCAGTGGCTTCATCTGTGAAACAGAGATAATGCTACCTCAGAGTTGTGAGGATCAAAGGAGAACATGTAGGTAGAGTGCTTTCAATCTTAACTCACTATACAAATGCTAAGTTGATGAGGATGTGAGATCAGTGTGAAGGAGCCAGGTAACCTGTCCAGCTCCATTTTTCTGGGCATGTTTCTATGGTGAAGATAAGGGTTTTCTTTCAGCACTTCCCATTCAGAAGAGTAGGATCTACAGCCAGCCTGTAGGTAGGTGGGGACACACAGGTAAAAGAATCCTACAATGTTAGCCTCAGAAGTGTTCTTCAAAATAAATTTTGAATGACTTGTTCTCTACTAGAGTATCTCAGAAATCCTACTTCTTCATTATCTGTTGGAGAGCTCTTTGATAAAGGTTTGGGACTTTTCAGTTTCTCTTTCTTGGGTTTGCCTGGCCTCACTCTCCTCCATCCACTAAATCTATCCATCCTGCTGGTCTTGGTTTCTCTAGTGAGCATTGATTCCTTTATTGTTGTCTTCATTTTCTCTAGAAATGGTCATTCCTGTGGTTATAGGAAGATTCTTATGACCGTGGCCCCATTTCCTTCAGGAAACTTTGACTAGTACTTGTGTTTAAAACATTTCAATTTTTACATTAAACCAACCATCTCAGTTGTTATTTGTTCTCTTCACTTCTCTCCATTGAAGGAAAAAAGGAAGAAAAATAATGTTCTTTTGCTCTCATTTATTATAAAATCTAAATGTAAATGATAATAGAGCAGTGAGTTAAGTAATTAAGGTATTATTCTAATAGAGTATTCTCAGTGGTATCCCATACAGAGAAAGAGCTATAAGGGAGAAGATTAAATTAGGTGACCTCTGGGGGCAGCTGGGTAACTCAGTGAATTGAAAGCCATGCCTAGAGATGGGAGGTCCTAGGTTCAAATCTGGCCTCAGGCACTTCCCAGCTGTGTGACCCTGGGCAAGTCACTTGACCCCCATTGCCTACCCTTACCACTCTTCTGCCTTGGAGCCAGTACATAGTATTGACTCCAAGACGGAAGGTAAGAGTTTTAAAAAATAAAAATAAAAAATAAATAAATTAGGTGACTTCTGAGCAACCTTCCTGTGCAGTCAGTGCCCAAGTAGCCTTTAGTGGCCAAGGCTGATGCTGTGGACATGTAGTAAAGGACTACCTACATGCCTTAGGAACTAGGACTTGAAAGGCATAATTAAGATACCCTCATTTTCCACCAAAATGTTTCTCTTAATTCTTCATTGGTTTCACAGCATCATGAGACCACAGAATGTTAGGGTTCAAAGGAGCCCCAATGAGTAGAATCCCCTAGAATACAGGAGGGGAGATGCTCTAGAGGGCCTAATTCATAAGGGTGAATGAACAATAGAATGAGAATCCTCAGACCTTCAGTAAGGGCTACATGATCATAAAGAATGGACTTATGTTTTAACTTTGATACCTTGTGTTTGACTTCACTTCATATCCGAATGAATCCAAATCCTGTCCCCTACCCAGTGAGCTATCCCTTAGGACAAGTAAAATCAAAGAAAAAATGTTTTGCAAAATCAACCAACTGGGCAACCAAGTTTCACAGTTAAGTGCCTATTCCATACCCAAAGTCTTCTATATCTGCAAGGAAGAGAAGTTGTATTTTCTTATTTCTTTGTTGCAATGCTGAGTCATTAAATGAATTATCCTCCAGAGCTACAGCATCCTCCTGAGTTGGAACCACAGCAGGAAGAAACTGGAGGAGGGCATGGAGCCTGGGGAGGGCACTTGGGAGGACATTTAGGGGTCTGACATTTGGGTGGGCACTTGGGTAGGCACTTAGGGGCCTGGCACTGCTGCTGGCTTTGCTGGCAGGACATCTCTGTGGAAGTTCAGTAAACCTGAAAGACAATATAGGATTTTTTCTCCCAGATGTATACAGTTGATTCTTTGTTTTTCTTTAAACCCTTACCTTCTGTTTTAGAATCAATACTGTGTATTGGTTCCAAACAGTAATGAAGTATCTGAGGATAAATTTGAACCCAGGACCTCCCATCTCCAGGATTACCTTTAAATCTATTGAGTCACTAGATGTCCCCTGAAGGTGATTTAAAAAACTTTTTTCACATGGAATCTATGTATAACATGATTGTAAATTTTTCCTAGACTACTTCAGTATCCTGAAAGAAAAGACTTAACAAAAGAAATCCTGTACTGAAATGCAGCAAGGTTGGAATTTGTGTTGAGGCAACAGGCATTTTACAACAAATCAAGAAAATATAAACATTTTTCCTCTCTTTCTCTGTGTCTTATCCCCTCTTATTGTCTCTCTATATGCATGTAAATATACTTATATACATGTTGGCAATCACAAAACTAGGAAAATTATCTAGTTTTCAAAGTTAACTATTGGTTTGTGTATTCTAGAGAAGAGAGAGGATGATTTCTCTTGACATCTTGAGAACACTTTTCGAAGTCCTGTTCATGAAAGTTTCCAGAAAATACATCATTGCTCTTTCTCCCCACCATGTTGACCCAGACCCCAAGCCCTTTTCTAGTTGTTCTCTGGACACATCCAAACTTATTTTCCATCAGTCTAGAACAAACCCAAAGTTCAAGTTTCTATTCTTTACCAGCCATTGTACATCTCATTTAGTCGAACTCTTTCCTCCTCCTCCTCCTGAGCATTTCTACACATCTTCCTTTATCTCCTTTGATGTCTCCCTTCCCACTCCTCCGTCCCTTTGCTTGGAATTCTCCTTCCATCTCCTCTAATGGAAGATGCTCCAATCCTTCACCTGAGTTCTCATGTTCTCCCCTCACTGACAGTTGAAGACAGGAACTCTGCTGAAGAACCAGAGTGAGTGAGGAGCCAGGAGCAGGGAAGCCTTTCATAGGGCATCCCAGGCTGAGTTGGCATGTTGGCATGAGATTCAGCTCTCTAGGAAGAAGATTGTCTTTCACAACTTGTGGCATGTGTCTGATAATGCCTGACATTCTCTAACCTCACATGTACTGACACGTTAGTACGTGCATAATTCAGATTGAGGAAGGATGTTCCAAGACCTCAAGTCTCTTTCAGCAATTTGATAGAGAAAGGCACTAATGCCCTGAGAGGCAAATGACTTGTGTAATGTCACAGAAGTGGTAAGCAGATATGTTGCTTTCTTATTCATGTTCGCCTCTTTGAAGTTGAATTGGCAAAGATTCTGGAATGATTTGCAATTTCCTTCTCCACCTCATTTTACAGATGAGGAAACTGAGGCAAACAGAGTTATATAACCTGCCCAGATTCACAAAGCTACTAAGTATCTGAGGTTGGATTTGACCTCAGGTCTTTCTGACTACAGTCCCAAGCACTCTATCCACTCCCTTGCCTAACTGCCCAGTAAATAAATTAGCTAAGATTTAAACCTGGTCCCCCTAAATATAGTCCATATTTTTATTATGCCATAAAACACTAAATTTTTAATTTTAAAATTTTTTTCAAAAAAACTTTTTCAAAATTAAATTTAATCAGTTAAAAAATAGTATACAAATTAAAGTTTCAACTCATAAAAAACCATACAAATTATTATTTCACCAGTTAATGTAGGTTAACATTAAAGCAAAGCACTGAAAATGCTTAGATGGTTTATAATATAGTCCCAAAAGGTTTGGTCCTAACCTTACTATTAATTTTAATTAGACCTACACTTGCAAGTTTTCTCTGTCCGGTGAGAATGCCTTTAAAATGATTAATACCAGGCAAGAGGAGCCATATCAGGCACACTATCAGTAGCCCACTACACCTTGTTCAGCCATACCCCCATGGGACACAGCAGTGCCTAACATTAAGCTATAAATGAAAGTTTGACTAAATCATAATGATTTACAGTTGGTAAATTTCGTGCCAGCCACCATGATTAACAGAATTTTGGCATTAAGTAGGTTTAAGCTATGTCTTAAATAAAGTTAATACATAACTAAACTACGCTCTAATTAATACAAAAATAAGCAATTAAAATGACTTTAATTATGCTGACCACATGACAGTTAAGATACCAACTGGGATTAGATACCCCACTATGCTTAGTCATAAACTTAAATAATTAAATAACAAAACTATTTTCAGAGAACTACCAGCCATTGCTTAAAACTCAAAGGACTTGATGGTACCCTGAACCCATCAAGAGGAGCCTGTTCTATAATCGACAAACCCCAATAAACCCAATCCTTTCTTGCAAGTACAATCTATGTACCACCATCATCAGCCCACCTTAAAGGAGCCAAACAGGAAGCAAAATTATTTTCCATAAAAATATTAGGTCAATGTGTAGCACATGAAAGGGAAAGAAATGGGCTGCATTCTCTACATTAGAGAACAACCTTATGAAACTTAAGTGCCTGAAAGAGGATTTAGAAGTAAATTAAGAATAGAGAGATTTGAAGAAAATGTAGAAGGCTGATACCATTATAGAAAGGTAGTCTGGTAGTGAATCCAGAAGACAGGCCCTGAGGGTTGGACCTGGGCTTTGGAATTAGGAGTAACCCATTAGGAGAATAAGAGGCTCTAGAAGAATAATGGCAGACCTCCTGATATTTGGGGACCATAATCAATGAAAAAGGGACAAAACAGGGCCAGAGAGAGGACTTTTATAAAAACTAAGAAAGGATCACAGTGTTGGATATGGCTGTATTCTGGGTCAAACAGATAGCCAAGAGCAGGGTAGAGAGGGAGAAGGTAAGTAGGGATAGATCATGTTTCATTTAGCCATCCCACCTTCAATGATCCAACAGAATGGGCTAGATCCTCTTCAGTATACCAACTAGGTTCTGTTCATTAAGATTGTTTACTGCAAACCAAGGATTATTCCCATGCCTGAGTAGCCTCCGTCTTTTTCACCTGGGCTTGAGAGCCTTTGTCTTTCCCCAATAACTCAGAGTCAGAGGCTCCTGTACTTTTCATCCCGAAATTTTAAGTTTTGGCACATTTGGCCCTTCAGGGAAGGATGGTTGTTTTAATTAACTGGTTTCTTCACAGGAACTGTATGTGACCCCTTGGGTGTAAACCAAGGGAACCTCCAAACAGTCTCTCAGCCCTACTACCACTAATCACTGCCCTGAAGCCATTAATCAAGGAAATCTATGAGTCCCTTAATAAGAATGGAGCTTTGAAGGAAGTTCTAAAGTGAAGAACAGAGACTAGGAGGCAGTTGTGAGCAGAAAAAAAATCCCAAAACTTTATTGCTTAGGATAAATGAGGAAGAGGAGAGTGGTTTGAATTTTGGGGATTTGAGATAAAATAAAGTGATAGACCTTGATTCTCTCCATCCCCTAAGAATATCTAAACAATTCAAATCCAGGCAGTTACAGAGAAGGCTAAGGAGTGAGGAGAAAAGGAAGCAGAGTCAATGAATGGTCTCTTTTTCTCTTCTTAGGTTGGGGCATCAGATCAGCAGCAACCTCCGGAGCCACCACAGCAGCCCCCAGAGCTTCCACAGCAGCCTCCAGAGCTCCCACAACAGCCTCCAGACTGCTGGCTGCGCCCACTGCCACTGTCACAGCAGTCAGACCTCTGGTGCCTGCGCCTGTGGGATCTCCTGTGATGAGAGAAGAGGCAGCAGCCACCTCCAGAGCCAGAGCTGCAGCAGCCTCCAGAGCTACAGCATCCTCCTGAGCTACAGCATCCTCCTGAGCTAGAACCACAGCAAGAAGAGACTGGAGGAGGGCATGGAGCCTGGGGAGGACACTTGGGAGGGCACTTGGGGGGACACTTTGGAGGACATTTAGGGGTCTGACACTTGGGAGGACACTTGGGTGGGCACTTAGGGGCCTGGCACTGCTGCTGGCTTTGCTGGCAGGACATCTCTGTGGGAGTTTAGTAAACCTGAAAGACAATACAGGATTTTTTCAGATGTATACAGTTGATTACTAAGATCTTCATCTAGAATTGTTCCACACTGTGATGGTGGATATTGCCTAGAACACATTAGTATCCATAAAGAAAAGACTTATTGAAATAATCCTTATATTAAAATGCACTTGGGTTGGAATTTGGGTTAAAGGAACATGCATTTGATATAATTCAGGATATTATCAACACTTTCTTTTTCTGTTTCTGTTTGTCTTTATCTCTTTCTCTGTCACTTTCTCCCCCTTATTGTCTCTATGTGTATGTATATATGTATGCTTATATACCTGTTAGGATTCACAAAACTAGGAAAGTTATCTAGTCTTAAATGTTAACTATTGGCTTGTGTGTCCTAGAGAAGAGATGTCTCTCGACATCCTGAGAATACTTTTTCCAGAAAATACATCATTGCTCTTTCTCCCCACCATGTTGACACAGACCCCAAGCCCTTTTCTAGTTGTTCTCTGGACACATCCAAACTGATTTTCCATCAGTCTAGAACAAACCCAAAGCTCAAGCTTCTACTCTTTATCAGCCATTGTACGTCTCATCTAGTCGAACTCTTTCCTCTTCCTCCTCAGCATTTCTATACATCTTCCTTTATCTCCTCTGATGTCTCCCTTCCCACTCCTCTGTCCCTCTGACTTTGAATTCTCCTTCCATCTCCTCTACCACACTGCTCCAATCCTTCCTCTGAGTTCTCATGTACTCACCTCACTGACAGTTGGAGACGGGAACTCTCTGCTGAAGAACCAGAGTGAGTGAGGAGCCAGGGGCAGGGACGCCTTTTATAGGGCATCCCAGGCTGAGCTGTTGGAATGAGATTCAGCTATCTAGGAAGAAGAGTGTCTTTCACAACCTGTGGCATGTGTCAGATAATTCCTAACATTCTCTAACCTCACACACACTGACCTTTGTCAGTTCATGGATCATTGAGATATTGAGAACTATTAGAGGATTTTCTGGAAAAAGTATTCTCAAGATGTCGAGACATCTCTTCTCTAGGACACACAAGCCAATAGTTAACATTTAAGGCTAGATAGCTTTCCTACTTCTGCGATTCCTAACAAGTATATAAGTATTTAAGTGTATAAGTCTGCTTGACTCATTTTTTGGATGAAGACACTGAGGCCTTGAAAGGAAATACTGTGTATAAAATCATAGAAGTAGTAAGTAATTTGTTGTTGTTGTTGTTGTTTTTACCAGTCGTATCTGACTCTTCAAGAACACATTTTGGGACAAGGTTAAGTGATTTTCCCAGGGTCAAACAGTAAGTGTATGAAGCTGGATTTGAACTCAGATCTTCCTGACACCCGTTTGGGTGGTTTATTCACTGGTCCTACTGTCTAGTAAGTGCATTAGCCAGGGCTTAGCCCATGGTCTCCTGAATGAAGTCCATATTATTTTCTTTTTGCCACACTAAAGCCGATTGGAGACAACTTCTCTGTAAGAGTAGATCCAGATGGTGCTTACAGTTAGGCATATTTTTGGTAAATATTGGAAACTTTCTGCTCAACTAGCAGTTTAAAGAATTGTCAAGAACTCTAGCCATTGTGTAAGAGCTTTATTGGCTTCAATCATTGAGTCTCTTTCTACTTTTACCAGTTTCCATGTGGTCCCATGCCTTGTCTTGAAGAAGATGCAGGTAGGACAGTGGAAAGAGCAGTGCAGTTGGAGTCATAGACCTTAACTCAAATCATGCTGCCTCTTATTCCTTATGTAAGTTAGAGCAAGTCAGTTTAACTCTCAGGCTTTGGATTCTTCATCTCTAAAAGAAAGGTACAGCGATATATGTATATTTCTTTTGTTTTATAACTATAATCCCATGGTTTTCACCTGGGACCATTTCCCTTTGTCCTTAACTTCATCTGGACATGATTCTTTGGGCTTGTATAAAGGGAACCCCCTCCCCTGGGGTCATCTGACCTGTGTCCCTGCTCTGTGTGACTGAACCTCATATGAACACTCCAAACATAGGTCACAGGTGAAAAGTCCTAGGGACTTGACTCAGAACTAAAGGTTACAGGTTGGGCCAAAAGAAAGGAAAAAAGAAGGGGTGCAAGGGGGTGTGATCTCTCTATTTCCTTGGACAATGGTAGTGGAGGACCATGGCTGAGAGAGATAGCCATGTGGAGAGACAGGTGGTAAGAATTAGATTAGAAATAGGCTTTAATCTATCTGCTTTATCTATTTCAAGTAAATATTAATAAACTCTATGGAAATTACAAACCAGGAATTTTAAATTTAACTGTAACAAGATATCCACCTTTTAGCTCTATTCCTACATATCAACACTCCTCAACAGAGACCTTCAAACCTGCTCTAAGTTTAAAATACATTCTTCCTCAACACCAATATCATCTCTTTTCCAGAGAGGAACCCAAAGTTTGGGAATAAGTGACCAACCATCCATCCATCCATCCATCCATCCATCCATCCATCCATCTATCCATTCAACAATTAGTTGTTATATAACAATTCCCTGTTAAAAGCTTCTGGGGAGGAAACGATTTGAATGAAACATAGTTCCTACCCTCAATAATGTTACTGCTAACAGTAGCTCAAATTTACCTTGCTCATTAAGGTTTGATAAGTACTTTACATTTGCTATCTCATTTGAGATAAATCCTGGGAAGGAGGAAGTTATGATTATCCCTATTATACTGCTAAAGGAACTGAATTTGAGAGAGGTTAAGTGACTTGTCCAGGGTCACACAGCTAAGAAACATCTGAGGCAGGATTTCAATTCAGATTTTGTAATCTAATCAATAGATAACAAATTTATAAAAAAAACTGTAATTCAGTGTAAAATAAGGTAAATATAACTCTATGCTATAGAATGTCAGTGCAATAAGAAATAATTTTTATTTGGGGTCATCAGAAGCATCTGTGTGGATGGGGTGGAAGATGGAAATGATTTTTACTTTACTCTTTAATTTTTCATCTTTTTTTTGTCCTTACTATCATCTTTTTGTTCTATCTACAAAAATGTCTCCTAAGAAACATGTTTATCTTTTTCCTTTATAGAATGTTTTCTCTCATTCCATAGACAAATATTTCTTAATTCTTTTTTAGTTTATTACATACCTGTAATTCTGCCAAGACCTCGGAACACCTTGGGATAGTTTTATCTTTCTCCTCTCCCATCATGCAGTCATTCTCCAGGGTTCAATCACTTGTTCATTCTCTTCATCTCTCTGTTTCTGTCTTTGTCTTTATTCTCTCTGTCTCTGTTTGTCTGTCCCTGAGACACACTCACCTCATGTTCCCAGGCAAAAGTAAATAAGAAAAAATTCATCTCTTTTCTTCTACATGCCCTGGGGAATATTCTTCCCCCTAAATGAAGGTGGAAAAGGAATGTCAGGCCATGAAGTATTATTTTGCTATTAGGACATACCAAGTCCTACTTTCTAGTCCTATCCAAAACCCCCCATTGATGTTTCTATTCATCTTTATCTATCATTTATCTATCAATCAATCTATCTATCTATCTATGTCTGTCTGTCTGTCTGTCTGTCTGTCTGTCTACATACATACATACAGACAGACATACACACATGCATGCATACATAGATGATTCCCAAACAATGTTTTTGAATAAGAAAAAGATTTGGCAGTCCCATAGACTGAAACTGAGTTGATAATATCCAAAGTATAAAGACGTGACTGTGGTTGGTCTCAGGAAGGGTAGGGAGGCATGGATTTTAAAGAAACCTGATCTACAAAATCCTAAATTTGCCAGTTGTATGGTCTGAATATAAAAAAAGATTTTTAAAAAAAGTACAAAGGGCCTTCCCCAAATGAATGAACTATCGATTTGATTTCCTTTAAAAAGAGCTTCCCTTGTTGACCAAAACTAGTATCCATTTTAAGATTTTTTAAAATTTTTGCTTTTACATTTAATCTTTCATGATATCATGAAAAAAGCCCTGGAGATGAAGTCAGGGGATCTTGGTGAGAGTCCTGGTTCTGCTCTTTATTCCCTATGATACTTTGTTTAAATCACTTACATCCTCAGAGTTTCAATGTATTCATCTATAAAAAGAAATTGGATTAAAAGATTTCTGAGCTTTTTCTGGTTTCTTGATCCTTTGATCTTATTATATGAAGTGAGTTGTCCTTGTAGATGTCTCTATATAATTCCTGTTGACTTCGGTAATGGTGATAATACTGATGGTGTTGGTGATGGTAAAGGAATGATGATCAGATGAGCTAAAGGAAGTAACTGGGTTTTGTCAACTGGAAAGCACTGTTTGAATGCCAGGTTATGTTAGGTGACTTTCCATGAGGAATAAGATAGCAATGATAATAATGATAGCAGGAAAAGATCTAGCCCTGCTTGTCATCTAGCCCACACCCCACTAGTTAACTAGAGTTTCAAATATTCAATACAATGTCCATAACTTAGAACCTTAGGGAAGTTATATATAAGACTCTCTGTATATTTTCTCCCCTGTGAAAGACTAGAACTTGGAGAGGGGGTAGTGTTAAGTGGTTATCTAATGTTTAGTGTATTCTCTCAGTTTGCAGACAAGAGAATGGTTCAGGTAGTTTCTCTGGGTCTTTATGCTATCAGGAGTGAGAAAGGCATTTTTCATGTTCCTTTTTGGGGAATGTGGAGATTAAAATTAATATACAAAAGCTAAGTATTATATTTTATAAAGTTTATTAATAATAACTAAAGTAAGACAACTATCTAACCCACCCGCTCATAATCAAAAGAGGAAGAGAGAGGCGGAGCCTCAGAACTTACACAAATGTGGACAAAGCGAAATGCATCCTAGGCAATACAGAAAGGAAGTTTGGGTAATATAGTTTTAGGGGTTCAAGTTATTTCTAACTACACAGGAGAAAAAGGTCTAGATGGTTGTTCTAGGAGGACTAGCACCTCTGGTGTGAGGGCTTGCTGAGCCCTTTTCAGGGCTGCTCATCCACCTTGGTGTTCATCTGGTAATGAACTCTCCCCTACGGTTCCAAGAAGCTGCAGCATGGGCAGTGACCACATCAAGGTAAACCATCTTGGCAGATAGGTTAAACTAGACTGAGGGTAACTGATGGGCCACAAACCTATTGGTGGAATGAGTAAAATGAACAATTTTTCTAATGGCCAAGAAGACCCGAAACAGGTTCTGCTAGCACTTAGAGCTTGGTCAGACATTGAAAACATTTCAGGTCTTCCACTGCATCCTAGCCCATCACCAGTCATCCTGATTGTTGTCTTGCCACCAGACTTCAATAACTGTGGATGAGAAAGAGAGTGCAGCTGATAATTTTGTGTAACCCTGCCTCTTTTAAATCCATTTTATGTACAAGTCAAGATATTACCTCATAATGTCATTGTTCCTCTTGGAAATAAAGGACAAATGACAATTTGGGGAGAGGAAAGAGAAAGGGCTTCATAGAGGCTTGGAAGCCCAGAATGGAAGGGGTTGGAGTGTAGATATTGGTCCCTGTCAATAGAAATAATTGTCGATAGTAAAAGAGGTTGAGAGAATCATGTTAGAAGAAGTAGAAAGCTTTTAATTTTGTAGCTTTCATAACTAATAAATTGTCCACTCTAATGAACCCTTTTTTGCCCTCTACTGGAAGAAATGTTGTATTGTAGGTAGCATCGTGGATAGAGTGCTGAACTTGGAGTCAGTAAGACCTGAGCTTGTTATACCCTGTCTTACTCATTTTGTGAATTTGAGTAAGGCAGTGGTTTTTTTTCTCAGCCTCAGTGTCCCCATCTGTAAAACAAAGATAATGGCACTAACCTCATGGAGCTGTGAAGATTGAAGGAAATGAGTGCTTTCAATGTTAACTCACTATATATAAAAACTGGGTTAAAGAGGATGTGAGACCAATGTGATGGATTCCTGTAACCTGTCCAGCTCCCTCTTTCTGAGTTTGGTTCTGTGTTTAAGATAGGGGCTTTTCCTCAGCACTCTCCATTCAGAAAACTAGGAGTTGGCCAGTCAAACCCTCTTTTACCAAACCTGTTGGTGCAGAGAAATCCTCTAGTCTTACCCCCAGAATTACCCTTCCACACCAGTTCTAAATGTCTTCTGCTCTACTGCAGTATTTCACAAGCCTGGCATCTGCCTGGTCTCCTTCTCCTTCTCCATTCCCCAAATCAACCCATCCTACTTGTCTTGGCTTTCCTGATGAACTTCTTTATTGTTTCTTCTTCGTTTTCTCTAAAATTGGTCATCCCTTTGGTTATAAGGCTTTGTTGGTGGCTCCATTTACATTAGGAAACTTTAGTTGTTACTTGGGTTTTCATTTTTTAGTAGATTTAGTTTTAATTTTTAAATTAAGCCCCAAACTCCCTCACAAACTACTATTGATCTCCTTCATTTCTCTCCCACTGAAGATAAAAGGGAAGAAAAATAATTTTTATTATTACTCATTTTTTATAAAATATGAATTTAAGCATGAATAAAGCAACTAGATAAAAAAGTGATGTGTCATTCTAGCAGAACAGTCTCAGTGGTTCCTCGTGGAAAGAAGGGGTTGTAAGTGAGAGGATTGGATTAGGTGACCTCTGAGCAAACTTCCAGCACAGTCAGTGCTTTGGGTATATAATAAAAGACTAGCTAGTGGCCTCAGCACCAGGATTTGGAAGGTATAATTAAGATACACTCATTTTTTACTGAAATATTCTGCATCGGCTTCTTACCATCATAGGATCCCTGAATGTTCCCAGAAGCCTGAGTGATTAGGATCCCTTAGAGCAGTGATGGGCAAACTACGGCCAGATGCAGCCCCCTGAAATGTTCTATCTGGCTGCACAACATTATTCCTAATCTGAGAATACAATGGGTAAGATACAATACAATGAAACTTCGAAAGAGTTGCCTTAGAAATAGACCGACAGATGAACATTTCTTTTCCTTTGGCCCCCTCTTTAAAAAAGTTTGCCCATTAGTGCCTTAGAGGTACCCATAGGACACAGTAGGAGAGAGGCAACCTTGCTCTGGACTACCTGACTCATGAGGGTGAGAGAGCACTGAGATGATGATCCCCAGATTCTCATTAGGGCCTACATGACAATAAAGAATGGACTTAACTTGTAATTTTGGTATGTTGTGCTTGACTTCACCTTCATATCCAAATATATCCATCCCTTGTCCTCTACCCAATGAGCTGTCTCTTAGAACAGGGGATAAAAAAAAGAGAAATAAGATGAAGCTTTGCAAAATCAACCAACAGGCCAACTAAGCCTAACAGTATATGAGGAGATCTTAATTATATCTTTCAAATCCTGGTCACTGAGGCAGCTAGCTAGTTTTTTGTCTTGAAGGAAATTTTAAAGATACAATCAGAGACTAAGAGACAGCTGTGATCAGGAAAAAACAAACAGCTTTATTGTGGCTTAGGATAAGTAAGGAGGAGGAGAGTGCTTTGAATATTGGGGGTTTGAAATAAAATAAAGTGATAGACCTTGATTCTATCCATCCCTTAAGAACATCTGAACAGTTCAATTTGAGAAGAAAGAGGAGGCTAAGGAGTGAAGAGAAAAGGGAGCAGAGTTGATGAGTTGCCTCTTCTTTTCTTCTTGAGTTGGGACACCAGATCAGCAGCAGCCCCCAGAGCTCCCACAGCAGCCCCCAGAGCTCCCACAGCAGCCTCCAGACTGTTGGCTGTGCCCACTGCCACTGTCACAGCAGTCAGACCTCTGGTGCCTGTGCCTGTGGGATCTCCTATGATGGTGGGAGAAGAGGCAGCAGCCACCCCCAGAGCCAGAGCTACAACATCCTCCAGAGCTAGAGCCACAGCATCCTCCTGAGCTACAGCATCCTCCTGAGCTAGAACCACAGCAGGAAGAGACTGGAGGAGGGCATGGAGCCTGGGGAGGACACTTTGGGGGACATTTGGGTGGGCACTTGGGTGTCTGACACTTGGGAGGACACTTGGGTGGGCACTTAGGGGCCTGGCACTGCTGCTGGTTTTGCTGGCAGGACATCTCTGTGGAAGTTCAGTAAACCTGAAAGACAATATTGGATTTTTTCACATATGCAGACGATTCTTAAAAGTCTTCTATTCCTGGAATTGATCCACATTGTTATGATGAATTTTGCCTAGCTCACAATAGTATCCAGAAAAAAAAAGATTTAATGAAATAATTCATCTATTAAAATGAATCAAGGTTCAAATTTGGGTTAAAGGAAAATGCATTTTATATCAATTCAAGAGGTTTTTAGCATTTAGATTCTCTGTCTCTTTTTCTCTGTTTCTGTCTTTATTTCTTCCCCTCTCCCCTCTTTCTACACACACACACACACACACACACACACACACACACACACACACTCATACTTGTTAGGAATTGAAGAACTAGGAAAATTAATGATGTGGTCTTAAATGTTAAGAATTAATATGTGTCCTAGGGAAGAGAGGTACTGACTTCTCTCAACATGCTGAGGACACCTTTTGAATTCCAGGCCATGAAAGTTTCAATGAATTAGCAGCATTGCTGCTTCTCTTCACTGCCCTCACACAGGCATCAGACCTTTTCTGGTTCCATATAGGGAAATCCAAACTGATTTTGCATTAATTTAGAACAAATCCACAATACCAGCTTGTATTCTTCACCAGTTACTGCATTTCTCACTCCTTTGAACTCTTTCCTCCTCCTCAGCATTTCTATACATCTGCCTTCATATCCTCTGCTATGTCCCTTCATATTCCTCTCTCCCACTGCTTGCTATTCTCCTTCCCTCTCCTTCAATACCTTGCTCCAAGCCTCCCCCTGGGTCCTCAGATGGACACTCACCTGATCAGAGACACGGATGGGAACTCTCTGCTGAAGAACCAGAGTAGGTGAGGAGTCAGAGACAGGAACACCTTTTATAGGGCATCCCAGGCTGAGCTGTTGCCATGAGACCCAACTCTCTAGGAGGAAGGGTGTCTTTCCCAATTCATGGCGTGTGTCAGACAATTCCTGACATTCTCCAAACTTACATGCACTGACCTATCATTGAGGTGTTGAGGGATATTAAAAGAGCCCTAGTCTGATTGCTTCATTATATAAAGGAAGACACTGTGTCCCTGAGAGGTAAATGCCTCATATAAAGTCAGAAGTAGTAAGTAGTAAGCGGATTTGTTGTTGTTCTCTTGTTTTAACTATTTGACTCTTCATGATCTCATTTGGTGTTGTCTTGGCAGAGATACTGGAGTGATGTGCCATTTCTTTCTCTAACTCATAATTCCTCATTACAAATGAAGAAATTGGCCCCAAAGAGGGTTATGTGACTTGCTCAGTAGGTGTCTGAGGCTAGAATTGAATTCCGATCTTCCTGACACAAAGCTGGGTGGTCTATTTACTGTGTTAACCAGATGACCAATAAATAGATTAGCCAGAGCTTAAGCCATGGTCCCCCTAAACGAAGTCCATGTTCTTTTCATTATTCCATGCCAAGGCAGATCTGAGGCAACTTCTCTAGCAAAAAGGGATCCAGAGGTGCTTCCAGTTAGGTATGTTCCTTGTAAAGATTGGGAACTCTCTGTTCAAATAGCATTTTGGGGGATTGCTATAAAGTCTAGCCATTGGGTAAAAGCTCTGGTTCTTCAGCCACTGTGCCTCTGTCTACTTCAAGAAATTTCCATGTGGCCCCTTTCCCTATTGTCTTGCATGATATACCTGGTGGGACAGTGGAAAGATATCTTAAGTAGGAGTCAAGGGAATGAGTTTCAAATCCTTCCTCTTCATCTTATTACCTGTGTAAGTCAGGGCAAATTGCTTCAAATCCTGGTCTTTGGATGCCTTATCTCTAAAAGGACTAGAATATATGACCTCAAACATCTTTCATTTTAATAGCCACTAAAGCCATAGACCATTTCATTTGGTCCTTAGTATCACCTAAAATTATTTCTATGGGTTATCTGCCTTTTACTTCTACACGTTACCAACCCTCAACAGAGAACTTCAAACATGCTCCCCTAAATCTCTCTCCGAAATCCAAGAAACATCCCTCCCCAAACCCCTACCAACCATTTTCAGATTTGGCAACCCAAAGGTTTGGATTAAGTGGCCTTCCACTCATTCATTCATCTAGCAATCCACCTATCCATTCAGCAATTGGCTGAGAACAGAATTCTCTGCTGATAGCTTTAAAGGGGAAAAAAGGATGAATGGACCCAGTTCCTGTCCTCTATAATATTACTGCTTAGAGTGACTAAAATCATCTGTCTTTTCCATTAAATTTTCATAAGTGCTTTACATTTACTAACTCATTTGGTATAATACTAGGAAATAGGTGCTATGATTTTCCCCATGGTGAAGCTGAGGCAACTGAGTTTGAGAGAGGTTAAGTAACTTGCCCAAGGTCACCTAGCTAAGCAGCATCTGGGGCAGGATTTTGTCTAAGAATCTGTTGTATAATCAAGTATTAATGAATTCACAAATTACCTGATTCACTGTAAGACAGATAAATGTCATAAGGGGTATCCTGACTCCATGCTATAGAATGTCAAAGCAGAAAAAGATTATATCTCTCTGGGGTCACCAGGAGCACATGCATGGATGAAGGACTGTTTGATGGGGGAAGATTGGAAATTATTTTTACTTTATGGCTAGAGTAATGTGTTGTCTGTTTTTGTTCCCCCAGGATCATCCTCATGCCTTTTCTATGTAAATGCCCTCTAAGGACTGGGATTGTCTTTTTCCATCATAACATATCGCCCATTATATAGACAAATATTTTTAAATGATTTTTAGTTTCTTACATGCCTGTATCAAGACCTTGGAACACCAGGAATAGATGTATGTTCCTCCCCTCCCAGCATACAGTCATCCTCCAAGTCAATTACTTACTTGTTCATTCTGTCTCTGTTTTTGTGTTTGTCTCTTTATCTTTCTCTGTCTCTGACTATGTGTCTCTGAGGCACAAACACATAAAAGCTCATGTTCCCAGTCAAAAATAAATAAGACAGACAACATCCACCCTCTTTTCTCTACATGTTTTCGAGAATATCACTCCACCTTAGCGAAGGTGGAAAAGGAAGCTCAGGACTGTTGGGGCGTACCAACATATCCCACTTGCCAGTCCCTATCTCAAATTCTTCAATGATATATTTACTTATGCTGTATATAAATAGTCCTTGAACACTGTTTTTGCATAAAACAATTGATCTGGCAGCCTTATGTATTCAGACTAATTTGATAACATCCCGAGGACAGAGGTGTGACTGTGATTGTGCTTAGTAGGGGAAAGGGGCATGGATTTTAAGGAAACCTAGTCAACAAAACCCTACATTTACCACTTATGTGTACTGAAGATTATAAAGGAAGATATTTTTTTTAATTACAAAAGGATCCTTCCTTATATAAAGGAACTTGAAATCTAATTCCTTAGAAAACAGTTTCCCTTGCTCACCAAAACCAGAATCAATTTTAAACTAATTTTTATTTGTTTTTACCTTTAATGTTGTATGATATCATGGTAAAAGCCCTGGAGATCAAGTCAGGGGTACTGGATAAGAGTTCTGGCTCTCCGCTTTATTCCTTGTGAGATCTTGTCTAAAACACGTAAATCCCAGAATGTCAATGTATTTGTAAAATGAGATCTTTGAGTAGAGGACTCTGAGTTCTCTTCTGGTTTTAAATTTACTCTCCTTTAATCTTGTTATTTGAAGTGAGTTATACCTGTGGATAGCTCTTTCTTTATAAGCCCCTGCTTTGATGTTGACTTAAATAATGCTGATAATATTGATGGTGCTAATGATGGCAAAGGGAATGATGGTCATATGAAATAAAGGATGTAACTGGGTTTTGCCAATTTAAAAGCACTGTTTGAATGTCTGGTCATTTTAGATGTCTCTCCATGATGAAGAAGATAGTAATGACAATGACTAAATCAGGAAGAGATCCATTCCTGCTATCACCTAGTCCTCACTCCACTAATCAAATACCATTTTAGACACTCAAAATAAAGTCTAAGTTTTAGCACTCCAGGGAAATTTTAAGACTCTCTGTACTTCTCTCTCCATAGGGCTGGGGGGTTGGAGGGTTTGGTGGTTGGGCTATGTTTAATGCATTCTGTCAGTTTGGAGGCAAGAAGATGATTCAGGAGGTTTTTCTGAGTACCTGTGCTGACAGGAGTAAGGGAGTTCCCCTTGTTCTTGTTTGGATCTTCAGAGATTCTTGGCAATGATAGGAGAGGTGGAGAAAACCAATTGGAGAAAGTAGAAAGCTTCTGATTCTGTAGCCGGAATAGTTAGGAACAGTTGTCCACTTAAATTGACTCTTTTCTCCCTCTGCTAGAGGGAATGGGATTTACCTCATCATATGTAGTGAAGGTGGCATAGTGGATAGAGTGCCGAACTGAGTCAGGAAAATCTGAGGTTAAACCCTTGCTTCCTGTGTTAATTTGGGCAAGTCACTGACATTTCTTAACCTCAGTGTCCTCATCTATGAAATAGGGATAATAACACCGCACAGAGTTGTTATGAATCAAAGGAGATCATGTAGTGTGTATGTTCAACCTTCACACACTATCCAAATGCTAGGATGATGATGATGTAAGGTAATTGTGAAGGAGCCATGTAGACTGTCCAACTCCCTCTTTCTGTGCATGGTTTTCTGGTTGGGATAGAATTCCCTCAGCATTTTCCTCTCAGGACAGGGAAATAGCCAGCTAGACCATCTTTCACCAAATCTGTGGATGAGAGGGAGACACTGGACCAAAAATCCTACTCCCCAGAATTGCCCTCTAACACCAATTTTAAATGACTTGTGCTCTACTGAAGTATCTCACATGTCCCTCCTCTTCCCTTGTCCGTTGGGGAGTTCTCTGCTAAGGGGGTACAATCTTTGGATTTCTCTTTCTTGCATCTGTCTGACCTCACTCTCCTCCTCCAATTACCAAATCTACCCAGATTCCTGGTCTTGGTTTCTTTGGTGAGCATTGCTTCCTTATTATTTCCTGGTCCTAATTTTCTAAAATTAGTCATCCTTGTGGTTATGGGGAGGTCCTTTTATTGGTGGCTCTTTTTCTTTCAGAAAACTCTAGTTATATCTTGTTTTGAATCAATTTCATTTTAATTTTTAAATCAAAATTTAAAAACCCACCTGAATCATTGATCTGCATCATTCACCTCCCTCTCATTGAGGAAAAATGTTTTTATTATTATTCATTTATTATAAAACCTTAATTTACATCCTAGTAAAACAATGAGTTAAGAAATTATTGTGTCATTCTACTAGAGCAGTCTCAGTGATGTTCCATAAAGAGAAGGAACTCTAAAAGTAAGGGCTGGTTTAGGTGATCTCTGAACAAACTTGCAGCACTATAACTGCCAAATGAGTCCTCCATGGCCGGGGCCGGTGCTGTGGGCATGTGGCAAAGGACTAGCTAGCTGCCTCAGTGTCCAGGAATTGAAGGATATGACTGAGATACTCTCATTTTCCGACAAAATGTTTCTTTCAACTTTACTTTAGTCTTATAGCCTCATGGGATCACAAAAATGTTAGAGTTGGGGGATCTTAGTAACCATTCTGGCTAATTCATACACAAGTGGAATCCCTACTCTAGCAGACCTGACTGGTGATCATCCAGTGTCTACTTACGATTCCACCTTTTGGGATGTGATACTTTTAAGTGAAAGCTTTATCTTAGGGTACTGGATTTATATTGGGTTTGGATATGGGGACCAGGCTTTATAGATTTTGATAGTGTCTGTTGTCTTCATGGGTAAGTCATCTTATCTCTTCAGACCTCAGTTTCCCAGTTTGTGAAATGTAGATGGTAACATTTGTTCTATGTACCTTATAAAGTTTTAAAAATGAAATGACTTTAAATCTCTGTGCAAAAGTGAGTGACTGTCATTTGCGCTCCCATTAGGCAATTAGGTGGCACAGTATAAAGAGCCCTGGGCTTGGAATTTAAAAGGTCTAAGTTCAATTCCTACGTCAGAAACTTTTTAGCTGTCACCCTGAACAAACCACCTTGCACAGCCTCAGTTTCCTTATTTGTAAAATGGAGCTGTTAAAAGCACTTATGTTAGTAAGGTTGCTGTGAGGATCAAATGCGAGGACACACAAAAAGCAAATTGCAAACAATAAAGCCCTATTTAAACTCTAGCTATTATTATTATGGCTATTATAGGCACTTAGAAAGGGCTTGGCATATAGTTAATGTTTAATAAATGATTACTAATTCTTTTTTGTTACCATGTACCTTTATATATGACAGAATATATTATATAACAACATTAATATAATACATGTGGTTTGTTACAAATATGTAATTAATTATAATAAATATGTTTATCTAAGAAAAACGAATTCTCCCATTAGCTATAGGTCTCATTCTTTTTTTTCCTTCCTCCTACCTCTCCCCAAGAAGGAAGGTAATATGATATAGGTTGAAAATATGTTATCATATAATATACATTTCCCTGTTCATCATGTTGTGAAACAAGTCACATACTGCTCACAGTAGAGAAAAATTCATGGAGAAAATAAAGTGAAGATTGATATAGTTCAGTTTGAACTGGACTCTGTTCCTTCTTTGAGATTGGATATCTTTTTTTCATCGTGAGTCCTTTGGAGTTATCCTGGATTCTTGTCTTGTTGATAATAGTTAAGTCATTCACAATTAATCATCATATATCATTGTTGTTTCTATGTTCAACATTCTTCTGCTTCTGCTCACTCCATTTTGCGTCAGTTCATGTAAGTCTTTCTAGGATTTTCTGAAATTACCCTATTCAGCTTTTCTTACGGCACAATAGTATTCCATTACAATTGTATACTACAACTTGTTCAGCCATGCCATATTTGATGGGCATCCATTTAGTGTCCAGTTCTTTGTCACCACACACACACAAAAAAGCTGCCATAAATATTTTAGGACCTTCAGCTTCTTTTCCTTTTTCCTTGATCATCTTAGGAAACAAACAGAATAGTGGTATTACTGTGTCAAAAAGTATACACAGGATATATGTCTTCTATCATGACATAAGCAATATGGAAATGTGTGTTATAATAAATGATACTACTCTACTAGATGTATGTAGATGAAGTATAGAAAGAGGATGGGATGACACTTCCCTCCTTTATAACAGTTGCCCAGGCAGAATCCTTTAGGTCAATGGATGATATCCCTTCAGGACCCAACTGGGGTTAATTGATATTATATAATGGGCTCTTTAGCTTGGTAAAGTTGGTATCTGATGCCCTACTAGCATTACTATTCTTGAGCTTTTGGGTCATTATTACAGTAAACGATGGCTTTCTTAAACAAATGCAGTGAGATAATACTACCAAAGATGTGGCAAATGAGAATAGAAATTTGTAGGAAAGTTTCACATTGGAGTGTGGGTATAGGGACAAAGGGACAAAGGGAAACGATTCATGTACTGAGCTGGTGGACTTCACCATGTAGCCTGTACTTGCTTGGCAGGAAGTTTGAAACTTATGAAATGCTTATTTTTTTATTTTCTAGAATTGTCCAAATTTTCCAGTTTTTTTTTTCATACACGTCCTCCTCCATGGTTAACAATACATAACTGAATCCATAGATATCAAATCAGTGAATATAGGGACACAATTGTCTTATCTCATTTGATCCTCACACTAACTCTAGGAAACAGTTGCCATTATTACCTCCATATAATAGTTGAAGAAACTGAGGCAGGTAGAAGTTAAGTCACTTTCTCAGGGTTATATATCTTCTGCTGATATAATCCCTGCAAATTGACTTCAGGTATTGTTTCCAATTTTAGCCACTTAGAAGAAAAGGACTCTTATGAGTAGATACTGTCAACCTGGAAAAACACAGAACCACCAAAGTAATTATAAAAGAACAAGTCTTTAATCAGGATAAGGGAGACAAGAGTTCTTATGGCTTCCACATAGAGTCAGGCACACACACATAATACTGTGTAATTAGAATTTTGGACTCCATTTCCCAGAATCCCACTTTTGTCCTCATGTTATGTCCTTACATTTTGGAGATAAAATTTCTGTAACCCTACCTCTTCTTTCTCTCTTCTCCTGCTAATCATGGTCGGGAAACTTCTCTTTATTCAGGTTCTTTCTGTTTCTTCTACTTCAAGTGATTATTAATAAACTTTATAAAATATAACACTTGAATTTTTGGACATTAATTTTAATCTTACAATACCAATACCACACCTCTGAGTTTTCAACCACTGGGAACAATGTCTTTTGGAAAATGTACTAGGAATGGGAATGTCCACCATGGGAATTTCCATCAAACAAAAGAACTTAGGACCTTATATATACTTGGGAAGTATAGGAAAGTAAGGACAACTGACCAGTTATGTAGGGGCTTGGGAATAAGGTTGTAGCCTAAAGCTAAGGTATCTGAGGTATCTGGGAGAGGCTCAGGTACAATGGGAAGAACCAGGACATCAAAAAGGGTACTTAAGACTTGAATATCTCTATCACTCCTATTCAGGATGCTTAATGAGTGCTTGATGACTTATTGTTCATTCCTGGGCAAGAGTCAGCCTAGGAGTTCCTTATTGCTAGTTCCCAAGGGACAAGGGTAAATTTGGGTTTCATAGAACAAGGTTGTCATTTCCCTCTTCTCGTTATAAAATAAGGCTGTCAATACTATGCTATGAAATGACGATGCTTACAAAGGTAATGACCAAATGATTCATCCTTCTTTCCTGCTTCCCTAGATTCAGGTGTGAAGTTAAGGAATGATGTAAGCCTTTGGGTGAGGAAAAAGGATTCTTTATCTGGGATACCCACTTAGAACAGTGATGGTGAACCTTTTAAAGATTCCATACCCAAACTGTGACTCTCACATGCATGTGAGCTGTTCCCTTACCCCAGAGAGGGTGCTGCTGGGCAAATGAGTGGGTGATATGAAAAATTTCTTTAGGCATGGTGGAGAGGGGGAGGAGAACAGCCCCCTCCAGTACACATGCCATAAGCTTACCTACAGGGCCTTAGAACATGGGTACCTCTTTTTAACACTCTTAATACTTGTTTGTTTTCCCTCTGGATCCAAGGTTTTCATAAGTTTCAAAACTTATGAAAAAAAAACTTATTTCAACCATAAGAGTTTCAAAAGATCAGGAAAGCAAGCCACTAGACTTCTAGAAGCCATAGTTCTTGAAAGATTTTGTAGATAGCCAAGCCTAGAGAAGAGGGAAATCCTGCTTAGCTCAGCTTTCCACAGTATCTAAGGAAGCCCTAAAGGAGTTACAGCAATTCAAGTGAATTTAGTGTGGATGAATACTTTATAGCAACTACTTTGAGGACAAAATTATTTATAGCAGCTTTAAAATTTTTTTTAGTGATATCAAATAATTGGATATTCATCAGTTGGGGAAATGACTGAACAAGTTGTGGAATACAATTATGGAGTACTATTGTGCTATAAGAAATGACCTGGGGGATTGTTTAAGAAAACAAAAACAAAAACAAAAACCAAAGGGCAGGACCTATATGAACTGATGCAAAGTGAAGTGAGAAAAACTGAGAAGTCTTTGGTTATAATAATAACATTGTTGGAATGATGATCAACCATGAAACACTTAATTACTCTGATCAATACAATGATCCAAGACAATTCCAAAGGAATCATGAAAAAATGATATCCACTTTCAGAGAGAGAATTGATGAATTGAGTACCAATCTAAGTATAATTTTCAAAACCAATCTAAGTATAATTTTCTCACTTATTTTATATGGATAATATGAACATATATTCTGCATGATTTTTTACATGTATGATTAATAAAATTTTACTTACCTTCTCAGTGGTTTGGGGATGGGTGAGAGGGAGAGAATTTCAACTCAAAATTTAAAAGAAAAGAATAGCAAAAATAAACAGATAATAACAAACAGACAACACAAGGTCAAAACCTAGATGGCATAATAGATAGAGTATTGGACCTGGAAATAGAAGGATTTGAATTCAAATTTTTTCTCAGATAATTTGTTACTTGTTTGATTCTGGTAAAGTGATTCACCTATGTTTACCTCAGTTTTATCATTTGTAAAATAGAGAGAGTGTTAGTTAGCACCTGCCTCCCAGGATTTTCATAAAAGTAAAATGAGATATTATCTGTAAAGTGTTTCCAAACATTATGCTACTATATATAAATGCTAACTTTATAAAATAAACTGACTTAAAAAAACTATGATACATTTTGTTTGACTTCACTTTCACATTTACATGAATCTATTCTCTGTCTCCTACTCAATAAGATATCCCTTAGAACAAGAAATAAAAATGAAGCTTATCAAAATCAACCAACAGACCAGATGAGTCTTACAGTGTATGTCCTTTTCCCCACCTCAAGTCCTCCATTTCTTTCAAAAAGGCACGTTTTTTTATTTCTTTGGTGTGAAGCTCGGTCAATAATAAATTATCTTACAGTATTGTTACTGTAGCTGAAATATAACTTATAGTTAGGAACCCTTGGCTGAAAAGATTTCAGGAAAAGGAAGGTTGGTAGAGGTCCAGAAAGCACATGAAAATATCAAGAAAAACAGTAGGGTACCAAAGCCAAAAGACAGCATCTGGAGGTTGGCCCTGGACTCTAGAATTGGGTGTACCCCATTAAGAGGAAGAGGGGCCCTAGAAGGATGATGGCAGACCTCAGATAGGCTACAACTTTTCTGATATTCAGGGACTGTATCAGTGAAAGAGGGACAGTCCTATGCCAGAGAGAGGGCTATTCTAGAGATTAAGAAAGGCCAATAGTATTGGATATACCTGTGCTCTGAGTCAAACAGACAGCCAGGACTGGTGGAAGCAGGGAAAAATGTAAGTCGAGATAGATCATATATCATTTAGCCATCCCAGCCTTAAATGATCCAACAGAAAGGGCTAGGTCCTCCTGAATTCTCCTACCAAGTTCTGTCCCTTAGGATTTTCTGCTCCAAACCAGGAGGGTTGTTCCCACACCTGAGTAGCCCCTCTCCTTTTCACCTGGGCTTGAGCCTTTGTCTCTCCCCAGCAACTCAGAGGCAGAGACAGCTAGGCCTTGGTGTATTTTACTCTTTAGGGAAGGAAGAAAAGAAATGCTAAAACTAACTGATTTCTACATAGCTATTCTGTTTCTCCTTGGGTCAGAATGAAGGGAACCTTACTCTAGGTTCCCATCCCTACCGCCAACAATCACTCTTTGGACATTCTCTGAAGGCACTATACTCATGGAAGTCTGTGGATCAATTTTAACAAGAAAGGAGCCTTGAAGGAAGTTCCAATTGGAAAGAACAGAGACTAGGAGGCACCTGTGACCAGAACAAAAAACTTTATTGTTACATAGGATAAATGAAGAAGAGGAGAGTGGTTTGAATTTTGGGGGATTGAGAAAAAAGAAAGTGATAGACCCTGCTTCTCCCCATCCCCTCTGAACATCTAAACAATTCAAACCAGGAGGTTGCAGAGAGGGATAAGGAGTGAGGATGAAGAGGAATAAATTGTCTCTTCTCTTCTTGGGTTGGGGCACCAGATCAGCAACAGCCCCCAGAGCTCCCACAGCAGCCTCCAGATTGCTGGTTGTGCCCACTGCCACTGTCACAGCACTCAGACCTCTGGTGCCTGCGCCTGTGGGATCTTCTATGATGGTGGGAAAAGAGGCAGCAGCCTCCCCCAGAGCCAGAGCTGCAACACCCTCCAGAGCTGGAGCCACAGCATCCTCCTGAGCTACAGCATCCTCCTGAGCTAGAACCACAGCAGGAAGAGACTGGAGGAGGGCATGGAGCCTGGGGAGGACACTTTGGGGGACACTTGGGTGGGCACTTGGGTGTCTGACACTTGGGAGGACACTTGGGTGGGCACTTAGGGGCCTGGCACTGCTGCTGGTTTTGCTGGCAGGACATCTCTGTGGAAGTTCAGTAAACCTGAAAGACAATATTGGATTTTTCTCAGAAGTATGGAATCTAGTCTTAAAAAGCTTTCTTTATCTACAACTGATCTTCAATGTGATGGTGAATTTTCCCAATAATATATTGGTATCTAGAAAGAAAAGACCTACCAAAATAATTTCTCCAGCTAAACATATTTAGGGTGAATTTGGGAAGAAGATATTATTAAATTTTTATCATCTCTGTCTCTGTCTCTCCCTTTCTCTGTCACTTGATATGTATATATTATGTATACATATATACATAATGTGTCTTATATAAAATAAATACCTACCTATGTCTCTTGGGTATTGTACAACTAGGAAAAGTATATAGAATCTTAAAGATTAAATAATAGTTTTTATATTCTAGAGAAGGGAGGGAAAAACTTCCCCTGACAATATCCTTTGAATTCCAGTTCAAAGCAGTTCCCTGTAACTCTGACCACAACTATTCCTCTTTACTCCCTTTCTTCCAGAGACCAGACTCTTTCCTGGTTGTTTTCTGGAGAATCCAAACTGATTTTCTATCAGTCAAGATGAAATCCAAAGTACAAGCTTCCATTCTTCACCAGCTTCTTCATTTCTCACTCATTTGAACTCTTTCCTTATCCTCATTCCCTTTATCCATTTGCCTTCCTCCCCCTTTCTGTCTTTCTCCCTACTTCTCTCTCTCCCTACTTTATACTTTTCTTGTCTTTACTCCAAACCATCCCCTGGGCTCTCAAGCAGATACTCACCCTGATCAGAGACACAGACAGGAACTCTGCTAAAGAATCAGAGTGGATGAGGAGCCAGGGGCAGAGACACCTTTTATAGGGAATCCTAGGCTGAGTTGTTGGCATGAGACAGCTCCTTAGGAGGAAGAATGTCTTTCCCAATTCATGGCATGTGTCAGATAATTCCTGACATTCTCTAACTTTACACGTGCTGACCTATGGAAGAACATGGATCACTAAGACAGTGAGGGATGATAGAAAAAATCTAGTCTGGTTGCCTCATTTTATAGATGAAGATACTGAGGCAATGAAAGGCAAATATTTTCCATAAGGTTCCAGAAGTAGTAAGTTGATTAGCCAGGACTTAAACCACAGTGCCTGGAAATGAAGTCCATGTTTCTTTCATGATGTCAGGCCAAGGCAGATGTGAAGGGATCTAGATGGTGCTTTCAGCAAGGCTTGTTCTTCATAAAGATTAGGAGTCTTCCATTCACACAGCAGTTAAGCAATTGCCATGAAGTCTAATCACTGGCCCAAACCTCTAGGGCATTGGTTCCCAAACTTTTTTGGTCTATGGCCCCCTTTCCAGAAAAAATATTACTTAGCCCCCTGGAAATTAAATTTTTTAAAAATTTTAATAGCAATTAATAGGAAAGATAAATGCACCTGTGGCCATCACCGCTTCCCTGGATTGCTGCAGCACCCACCAGGGGGCGGTGGTGCCCACTTTAGGAATCACTGCTTTAGGAGCTTCAGTAACTGAGGCTCCTCTCTTGGAAATTTCCTTGTGGCCCCATGCTTTGTTATCCTGTATAAGATGCAGAGAAGCGAAAAGAGTAGTTAAGTTGGAGTTACAGTACCTAAGTTCAAATCCTTACTCTGCCTCTCTGAATTAGGGTAAGTCACTTCAACCTCCAGGCTTTGGGATCCTCATATTTAAAAGGATGGGACCGGACCCCTAAGATATGACCTCAAAGATCTTTTATTCTTATTGCTATAACTACATGGTTGTCTCCTGGGACCCTTTCACTTTGTCCTTAACATCACCTAGACTTATATCTATTGTTTATAACTTTTAACTCTTACACACAACAACTCTTCAACAGAGAACTTCTAATCTTCTTCCCTATATCTTTGACTCAAAGCCATGGAACCATCATCCCAGATGTAAGGCATTGTCCTCCCCATATCAGGGACAATCTAAGGATGGCCATTCATCACTCTATCCAACCATACATCCATCCATTCAACAATTAGTTGAGAATAAAGTTCTATGCTAAAAACTTCTAAGGGGAAAAAGGTGAATAAGACACACAGCTCCCATCTTCAATAATACTACTGGTAATAATAGCTGACATTTATCTTTCCCCTTAAGGTTTGTGTACTATTTTATTTGATCCTTAATATTTCATTGGAGGGAGTGCTATGATTTCCCAATTTTACAGCTGAGGAAAAAGAATTTGAGAAAGATTAAGTAACTGGCTCAGAGTCACAGAGGTAGGAAGAGTCTGAGGTATGATTTCAACCCAGAACTTATAATCTAATTATGAGATCATAAATTCTCCAAAAAGTATAATTCAGTATAAGATAAATACCTTAAGAAGTATAGTGACACGATGCTATATAAGGTTGTGAGAGTGAGAAATTATTTCTCCCTGGGTTCACATTGAGCATCAGCATAGATGAGGTTCTGTCTGATGGGGGCAATATAAAAATTATTTTTACTTTTATGTATTATTAGTTTTTGTCCCCATCATGCCTTTGTTATGCCCTCTATACATTAATGTCCCCTAAAGACTGGTATTATCTTTTCCCATCATAACATGTTACTTCTCATTCTACAGACAAATATTTCTTGAGGCTTTATAGTTTATTACACAACTGTGACCTTTCAAGATCTTGGAATACCTTACAACAGATACATCTTCCTTCCCTCCCAGCATACAGTCATCCTTCTGATCAATCACTTGTTCATCCTCTCTGTCTCTCCGTTTTTGTTTCTTTGGGTATGTATCTCTTTCTTTCTGTGTCTGATACGCAGCCACATAAAAGCTCATGTTCCCAGTCAAAGCTAAGGAAGCCAGACAACAGTCTTCCTTTTCCCTCTATATCCCTTGGAGAATATCCTCCCACTCAAAGGAAACTGGAAAAGGAAAGCCTGGACATGGCACCCCATTTCACTGTTGGGACATACGAACACGCTCCATGTACCAGTCTTGTCCCAAACTCTTCATTGATTCACTGATTTGGCAGCTCCATGGACAGAGACTGAGGTGCCAATACCCAGAAAATAGTAATGGTTTTGTGATTGGTCTGGGTTGGGTCTAGGGTAGGACATATGGATCTTAAGAAAACCTTGAAGACAAAAACCTTTTTTTTTTTTGCCATGTGAGTGCATTGTAGATAGGAAAAGAAGATTATTATTATTATTATTACAAAAGAATCTTTCCCATTATAAAGAAGTTCGCTGCTCAGTTCCTTAAAGGAATTTCCCTTGCTCACCATTTTAAACATCCTTTTCAAAGATTGTCTTTGTGTGTGTGTGTTTTCTTTGAGTGTGTTTTCTTTGGTTTGTTTTTTACATTTAATGTTGCATTATGCCATAGCAAAAGCCCTAGAGATGAAGTAAGTCAGGGATATGAGTCAGAGTCCTGGCTCTGCTCTTTGTTCTTTGTGAGACCCTGTTCAAATCACTTCCTCAGAGTCTCACTGTCTTCGTCTGTAATATGGGAGCTTGGATTAGGTGACCTCTGAGTTTTCCTCTGGTTCTAAATCCAGGATCCTTTGCTCATATTATCTGAAGTGAGTTACACCTGTGCATGACTCAATTTAACTCTCTGTATTCCTTCTGGCTTCAGGAACGATGCTGATGGTGAGGGGTGGATGATGGTAAAGGGAATGATGATCAAATGAAATAAAGGTTCTAACTGGGTTTTACCAACTTTAAAACACTGCCTGAGTGCCACGTTATTCAAGGTGCTTTTCTATGATAGAGAAGATAGCAATGGCAATGACGATAGCAAGACAGTATCCAGTCCTTTTTGCCATGTAGTCACCACCCCACTACTAAACTACAATTTTAGACAACACTCATTATGAAACCCATGACTTGGAACCTTAGGGAAGTTTTAAGACTTCTACATTTCCTCCCCCAGCATGGATTAGAACTGGGAGGAGTGTCAAGTGGTTAGGTCATATTTAATGCATTCTGTCACACTTGAGGCAAGAGGATATATCTATGTCCCTGTGATGTGAGAAGTGAGGAAGGAATTCCTGTTCTTATCTGGGTATTTGAGAGACAAAGGTCTTCATAGAGGCTAAACCTAGAATGGAAGGGGCTGGGGAAATAAGTATTAGGATCTGCCAATAAAAATACTTGTCAATAATAGAAGAGGGCAAAAACACCAAGTTGGAGGAAGTAAAAAAATGTGATCATATAGCCTAGAATTCAGTGATGGGCAAACTACAGCCCACAGGCCAGATGTGGACCCCTGAAATGTTCTATCCAGCCAGCTGTGGGACATTATTCCTAATCTGACAAATACAATGAGCAGGATGCAATACAATGAAATTGTGAAAGAGTTGCCTTAGAAATGGACTGACAGATGAGCATTTCCTTTCTTTTGGCCCCTTCTTTAAAAAGTTTGCCCATCACTGGCCTAGATGGTTAGGAGTAGTTGTCTACTCTAATTAACCCCTTTCTCCTTTTGATGGATGGAGTGGGATTGATCTCATCATAGGTAATGGAGGTGGCATAGTGGATACAGTGGTGAACTTGGAGTCAGGAAATCCTGAGGATGTAGCCCAGTGATTCCCAAAGTGGGGCAGTAGTGCTGCAGCGATCCAGGGGAAGCAGTGATGGCCACAGGTGCATTTATCTTTCTTATTAATTGCTATTAAAATTAAAAAAAAATTCCAGGGGGCTAAGTAATATTTTTTCTGGAAAGGGGGCAGTAGGCCAAAAAAGTTTGGGAACCACTGATGTATCCTGTATCACTCACTTGTTCACTATGTGAATTTGAATAAGTCAGTGACTTTTCTTAGCCTTAGTGTCCTCATCTGTAAGACAAGGATAATGACCCTTATCTCACAGAATTATTGTGAGGATCAAATGAGATCATGTATTAAGAGTGCTTTCAACCTAAACTCGATATACAAATGCTAGGATGATGATCCGTGTGAAGGAGTCAAGTAGCCTGTCCAGCTCTGTGGTTGGGATCGAGGATTTCCCTCAGCATTCTCCAATCAAAAGTGGAGGAACTAGTCAGACAATCTTACACAAACCAGTGAGTGTGGGGAAGACATGGGAGAGACCATCCTATAGTATTACTCCCAGAACTACCCTCCAACAGAAATTTGAATGACTTTAGGTTTCTCTTTCTAGTATCTGCCAGGTCTCACTTTTCTCCTCTATCTACCAAATCTACCCATCATGCTGGTCTTGGTTTCCCTGGTGAGTGCTGCTTCTGTATTTTTTCTTGTTCATTTCCTCTATAACTGGTTAGCATTCTGTTTCTGGAGATGACCATTTCTTGGTGGTTCCATTTCTTTCAATAAACTGAGATTGTTACTCATATTCAGTAGATTTTATTCTAATTTAAAAAAATCCAAACTATTATCTATCCATGTCACCTTCCTCCTATTGAAATAAGGAGAACTATTTATTTTTAAATACCAACAAATAACAAATTCAAGAAAAAATGCAACATTCTACTAGAACAGTCTTAGTGATGCTCCATGGAGAGAGGGAGCTACATTAGTGAGTCTGATTAAGAAACCTCTAAGCCACCTTCCAGCACCATCACTACCCAAGAACCCTTCATGGCCAGGGTAGACACTGTAGCTGGTTGCCTGAGTGACCAAGATTTAAAAAGAAGAAATAAGGTAACCTTTATTTTCTTCCCAAATATTTTTCTCAATTCTGCCTTCTTGTATTGGCTTCATAGCATTATAGAATCATAGAATGTTAGCTTTCAAAGGGGCCTGAGTGACCATCCTGGCCAATTCATACACAAAAGTTATCCCTACTATATCTTATCTTATTAATGATCATCCATCCTCTGTGTCCATTCCACCTTTCACAACAAAAATCCGCTCTGAACAAGATTAAAATCCTGCCACAAAATGAGCACAGGAGTGAAAGAACCAACAGAGATAGAGGGAAACAACCTTCAAAAAAAAAAAAGAAAGAAAAACCCAAAAGTTAGGCAGAGATCATCTGGGAAATGATACTTTTAAGTTAAAGTTTTGTCTCAAGTAAAGTGCTTGATATGGAGTTAGGGAACCTAGGTTTAAATATGGATCCTGATTGATGCTGCCTCTGTTGGTTGTGTTCATGGTTAAGTCATATTATCTCTCCAGACATTAGTTTCCCTACCTGTCAAATGTGAAAGATATCAAATGTTCTTTGTACCTCATAAAATTTTAGAAAGGAAATAACTTTGAAAGCCAAATTACCTAATAAATGTGAGTGGTGGTCATCTGTTCTCCATTTAGGCAGTTAGGTGGCACAGTAGATAGAGCCGTAGACTTGTAATTTAAAAGGTCTGAGTTCAATTCATCCCTCAGACACTTGCTAGCTCTGTCACCCTGGAAATTTCACCTAGGGTCTCTCAGCCTCATATTTCTCATTTGTATAATCAAGGTAATAATAGCATCTACCTTACCAGAATTGCTCTGGGGATCAGATGAGTGAATATATGTAAAACAATTTGCAAACTTTAAGGCCCTACTCAGAATGTTAACTACTACTACTACTATTATTATAGTTATTTAGTACAGATGCTTAATAAATGCTTATTGACTGATTGTTAATAATAAACTTAAAACACATGAGGAAAATTAAAATGAACAATCATTTTGAATTATTAGCTAATTTTATTATAATCAAATTTATAGGAATATTGTTTTATAATTTGAACAGGGCAATGGGAATGGTCAATGATAGTCCAATCCTTATGAGTATGCACAGATTATTTTTTAAAATAAGTATTTATTGAGTGCTTACTATGAGCCCAGACACTGTGCTACACACATTACAAATATTATCTCTGTTGATTCTTACAAGAACTCTGGGATGTAGATGCCATTATTCTCCCCATTTTATAGTGGATAAACTGGGGCTAATGAAGATTAAGGGACTTGCCTGGATCATACATCATCTGTTGATATAATTCCCACATGGACTTCAGATTTTGTTTTCAATTGGCTTAACCATTAAAAGAAGAGGAAAATTTTTGAGTGGATGCTATACCATGAATTGAAAATGCTTTAAAAAGTGATAACCAGATGATTGATCCTTCTTTCCTGGCTACCTATATGGAAATGTGAAGGTAAGGAATGAAGTACATGCATGGGGAAAGAGCCCTCTACCTACAACACCCACATGTGACCCATGAACATGAGAATTTGTTCTTACCTCTTTCTTTATATTTATTTTCACCCTTCTTTCTTAGATGGAAGAGGTATGGATTAGGCTGTGATCTTGTGAGTTTCACAATCTCAAGAGAGCAAGCCCCAGAGTCTGGGGAGATATGGTCCATGATTCATTTTGTAGACAACCACACCTGGTGCAGCACAAAGTCCTGCTTAGCCCAGTTTGCTGGAATGTCAAAAGGAAACCAAGAAGAGAGAGCCATTCATCAATCAAAAGGATTTCACTAAAAAGTGAATTTGGAAAGGGTAAATACTTTGTAGCAACTACTTTAAGGATGAGTCCCCTCTCTTCAGAGCCCCAGGTATTACAGGCTGAATTGCCCTTTGGTGATGGGGATGGTTAATGTTTATACTTCTGTTCTTGTTATATTTGCTCAGTAAATCCTTTTATAAAAGTTAATTGATGTTAGTGTTTAAAATGATACTGTGGTACTAATCACTGGAAGGAATCAATTATATTAGGGAGACATTAATTCTCACTTGAAATTGATATTGATGAGAACACACTGAATGGTGGCTCAAGCCAAGAGCATTAAGAATAGATACCTGCAAACTCTTAGAAGTGCCCCCTGGAATACAATAAGAGAGACTTTTGGGGGTGGAGCCAAGATTGAAGAGTAACTAGGGCAGCAGCACCCTGTTTCACCACAAAAATCCTCTCTGACCAAGATTAAAATCTTGCCACAAAATGAATACAGAAGTGAAAGAACCAACAGAGACAGAGGAAAACAACCTTCAAAAAAAGAAAAACCTAAAAGGTAGGCAGAGATCATCTGGGGAACTGAGGTATGAGGGGAACAGAGCTAGCAGGAGGCATAGCAGCAAGTGAAGAGCAAGCCAAGACCAAACCACAAACCCCACCACCCCACACATCTGCTCTCATAGGTTCCTGAACTTACATCCAAGCTAAATCAGACCCTAAGAGCCTGCCTGGCAGTTAATGATTCAAACCAACTAATACCCCTTGAAATTGCAAATCTGTGGAGAAGTCTGGAATCCTATCCCAAGGCAATCTGGGCTGAAGGGGACCAATCCACATGGGCCCAGAGCAAAGCCAAGAATCCCAGTCTAGGCTTGGGGTGAGAACACAGTTCTCAGGTGAAGCCTCCTGAGGATCTTTTTGCCCAAAACTATGGATGGAAGTCCAGGTCAGGGAAATCAAGGGTGTGCCTGATTGAATCAAGAACACAGCGAGACTAAAAAGCCAAGCCTAATCCTGGGGCTAGAATCTGATCAGCATCTGACCTGATCAAGTTCAGACTCAGATCAACTGGTAAATTAGTAACAACCCAGAAAATAAGCTGAAAATAACATCAAGGAAGGACTGAAGTTTAAGAGGGCACCCCAACTCCCCAGAAAACAGAGCCTACCTATAATTAGATAGGAAAGATGAGCAAAGAATAAAAACAGCACCTAATTCTAAAGACTTTTTATGGAGACAAAGAGCAAGGTGCAGACACAGAAGGGGACAGCAAAAGCAAAGGAAACACACCCAAAGTCCAAAAGAAAAATATGGAATGGATACAGATTCTGGAATAGCTAAAAAAAGACTTCAAAAACTAATTATTAGAGGTAGAGGAAAAGTGGAGAAGAGAAATAAAAGTGATGTAAGAAGAAAGGAAAGTGATGCAAGAAAAAAGGAAAGTGATGCAAGGAGAAATGAAAGTGATGTAAGAAGAAAAGGGCCAATTGAAAAAGGAGAACCAAAAACTGACAGAGGAAAACCAGGCCTTAAAAATCAGAATTGACTATCTAGAAGTTAATAATTTTATGAGAAATCAAGAAATAATAAAGCAGAACCAAAGTAATGAAAAAAAAGACAGGAAAAAATCAAATATCTTATTGAAAAATAACTGACCTAGAAAATAGGTCAGGAGAGAAAATCTGAGAATTATTGGATTACCTGAAAGCCATTATGAAGAAAAAACCTTGGATGTCATATCACAAGAAATTATTGAAGAAAACTGCCCAGAGATGCTTGAACAAGAAAATAAATTTAAAATTGAAAGAATTCAGATTGCCTCCAGAAAGAAATCCTCAACTAACAATTTCCAGGAATGTAATAGCCAAATTCAAGAGCCACCAAGACAAGTAGAAAATTCTTTAGACAGCCAGAAAGAAACCATTTAAATACCATGGAGCTACAATCAGGATCACACAGGATCTATTGACTTCTACATTAAAGGAACAAAAAGCATGGAATATGATATTCAGGAAGGTGAAAGATTTGGGTTTACAACTCAGTCACCTATCCAACAAAACTGAGTATACTCTTTCAAGGGGTAAAATGGTCTTTCAATAAAATAACAGATTTTCAAGCATTCTTGAGGAATAAACCAGACCTAAAATTTTTTTTGAAGGCCAAATATGAGATACAAGAGAAACCCAGAAATGTAAATAAGAAAGAGAAAATGTAAGGGACTCATTAAGGTAAAAATGTTTATATTTCTACATGGAAAGAGGATTTCTATAATTCTCAAAAATTATTCTCAGTACTAGAGAAGACAGAAGGAATTTACTCAGAGAGTGGAAAAGTAAGCTGATTATGAAAATATAATGTATATGATGATATATATATGATATATATGATGATATGATGTATATGTAAATGTGATGACATGGAACAATATGTATGATATGATATGATATGTATGCAAGGAATGACATCTAAAAAAATCAATCAAGGGCTAAAAGAGAGGGTTGCACTGAGAGAAAAGGGAAGGAAGAATGGGTTAAATTATATAACATAAAAAGTCAAGAAAAATCAATACAGAGAGGGGAGGATAAGGGTGGTGATGGGCAATGCTTAAACTTTACTCTCTTTGTAAAGAGATGGCTCAGAAGGGAAAAACGAGTATACTCAGTGGGCATAGAATTCTATCTTACCCTATAGAGAAGTAGAAGAAGAAGAAGACAAGGGAAGTGGGGGTAAAAGAAGAGAGGGGTAACTGGGAGGGTGACAAAAAGCAAAATGCTGGTGAGAAGGAATAGAGTAGGATCTAAAGGGGATAATAAGATGGAAGGCAATACACAGTTAGTAATCATAATGCTTAATGTGAATGGGATGAACTCACCCATTAAACAGAAGTGGATAGTGGAGTGGATTAAAAACCAGAATCCTGCTATATGTTGTTTACAAGAAACACATTTGAGGCAGGGTAATACACACAGATTCAAGGTAAAAGACTGGATCAGAATATATTATGCATTATTTAAAGCAAAAAAAATCAGGGGGCAGCTGGGTGTCTCAGTGGATTGAGAACCAGGTCCAGGGATGGGAGGTCCTGGGTTCAAATCTGGCCTTAGATACTGCCTAGCTGTGTGACCCTGGGCAAGTCACATAACCCCCATTGCCTATCCCTTACCACTCTTCTGCTTTACAAACAATACCCCGTATTGATTCTAAGGTGGAAGGCAAGTGTTTAAAAAAAGAAAAAGTAGAAGTAGCAATCATGATAACAGACAAAGCCAAAATAGAAATTGATCTGATTAAAAGAGATAAGGAAGGAAATTACATTTTTTAAAAGGTACTATAAACAATAAATTAATATCATGAGTAAATATCTATGCACCAAATGGTATAGCATCTAGATTTCTAAAGGAAAAATTGAAGGAGCTCAAGGAGGAAATAAATAGTAAGACCATACTAGTGGAGGACCTTAACTTTCCCCTCTCAGAAGTAGATGAATCAAACCCAAAAATAAATAAGAAAAGTAAGGGAAATAAATGCAATGCTAGAAAAATTAGAGTTAATAGATATCTGGAGAAAACTGAACAGGGATAAAAAGGAATATGCCTTCTTCTCAACAATACATGGTACATATCCAAAGATCGATCATGTACTAGGGCATAGAAATATTGCAAACAAATGCAGAAAAGCAGAAATAATAAATGCCACTTTTTCAGAGCAAAATGTGGTAAAAAATATAATTAATAAGGGTCCATGGAAAGGTAAATTTAAAGTTAATTGGAAACTAAATAATCTAATTCTTCAAAACAGGTGAGTCAAAGAAGAAATCATAGAAGCAATTACAGACTTAATTAAAGAGAATGACAATAAGGAGACATCATATCATAACCTATGGGATGCAACAAAAGCAGTACTCAGGGGAAAATTTATATCCCTGAATGCCTGTACCAACCAAATAGAGAGGGCAGAGACCAATGAATTGGGCTTACAACTTAAAAAATTAGAAAAAGAACAAATTAAAAATCCACAGATAAAAACTAAATTGGAAATCCTAAAAGTTAAAGGAGAAATTAATCAAGCTGTAAGTAAAAGAACTATTGAACTAATAAATAAGATTAGGAGCTGACACTTTGAAAAAAGTAAAAAAGATAAAGTACTAGTCAATCTAATAAAAAAAAAAGAAAGAAGAAAACCAAATTAACAGTATCAAAGATGAAAGGGGCAATCTCACCTCTAATGAAGAGGAAATTAAGGCAATTATTAAGAACTATTTTGCTCAATTATATGGCAATAAATATGACAATCTAGGTGAAATGGGTGAATATTTACAAAACTGAAATTGCCCAGATTAACAAAAGAGGAAATAGAATTCTTAAACAATCCCATCTCAGAAAGAGAAATTGAACAATCCATCAAGGAACTTCCTAAGAAAAAATCCCTAGGCCCAGATGGATTCACAAAGGAATTCTATCAGACATTTAAAGAACAACTATTCCTAATACTATACAAATTATTTGACAAGATAAGCAAAGGAGTCCTACCAAATTCCTTTTATGACACAAATATGGTACTGATTCCAAAGCCAGGCAAGCCAAAAACTGAGAAAGAAAACTACAGACCAATCTCTTTAATGAACATAGATGCAAAAAATCTTAAATAAAAAAACTAGCAAAAAGACTATGTAGCAAGTGATCATGAGGATTATTCACTATAATCAGGTGGGATTTATTCCAGGAATACTACATTGTGTATCCAAATAAAACCATCTCCTGCTTCCTATCCAGTGAGCTATCCCTTAGAACAAGGAATAAAAATGGAAATAGAAAAGAAGCTTTACAAAATTAATCAATGCATTAACCAACTCTGAAAATAAATGCCTTATTCCATATCCCAAATCTGTATCTTCAAGGAAGAGAAGGTACATTTTCTCAATCTTTTGTTACCAAAGTCATTTATCAAGTGAATTTACTTATGCTATTGTTTTTACAGCTGAAATATAACTGAGCTAGAACCAGTGGGATAAGAAGATTTGAGGAAAAGGGAGAAGGCTAATAGAGGTCCAAGGAACATATGGCAATACCCAGAAATATAGCAGGGTAGTAGAACAGAGGACAGGACTTGGGGGTTGGCCTTGGGCTCTGGAATTGGGTGTTCTTCATTAAGAGGAAGAAGGACCCTGGAGGGATAATGGAAGACCTCAGAAACACTATGATATTTGGGGACTGTAATTAGTGTAAAAGGGGAATCCTGGTACCAGAAAGAAGGCTTTTTTAAAGATTAAGAAAAGGGATATGTCTGTGCCTTGGATCAGACAGCTAGTACTAGTGCAGAGAGAGGAAAGGTAAGTATGGCTAGATCATATTTCATTTAGGTACCCCAACTCTGAATGATCTGAGAGAAAGGTCTAGGTCTTCTTAAGTCATCTTACTAGCTTCTGTCCCTTGAGGCTTTCTGTCCCAAATGAAGGATTGTTCAAACACCTGACTAGTCTCTGTCCTTTTCATGTGGGCTTGACCCTTTGTCTTTCCCCAGTAACTCAGACCCAGAGGCGTTTGTGCTCTGTGTCCTGAGGTTTCAGACCTTGGTGCCTTCAGGGAAGGATGCTGGTCACAGTTGACTGTTTTCTACCCAGATCCTGTATGCGACTCCTTATGAATGAATGAAGGAACCTCACCCCAGCCTCCCAGACCTAATACCAATAACCACTGCTTGTGCCATCCTCAGGTAAGTTTGTGGGTCCATTACCAAGGAAGGAATCTTGAAGGACAATAAAGGAACAATAACAGAAAATAGGAGGCAACTGTGAACAGATAGCATTTTATTATCACTTAGGATAAATGAGGAAGAGGGGGATGATTTGAATTCTGGGATAAAATGAAGCACTCAGTCTTGCTTCTTTCTGCCACCTAAGAACATCTAAACAGTTCAAATCCAGAAGGTAGGGGGAGTCTAATGAATCAGGACAAAAGGGAGCAAAGTTAATAACCTCCTTAGTAAGGAGATCAGATCAGCAGCAGCCCCCAGAGCTCCCACAGCAGTCCCCTGACTGCTGCCTGTGTCCACTGCCACTGTCACAGCAGTCAGACCTGTGGTGTCTGTGCCTATGGGATCTCCTGTGATGATGGGAAAAGAGGCTGCAGCCACCCCCAGAGCCAGAACTATGGCATCCTCCAGAGCTGGACCCACCGCATCCCCCAGAGCTGGATCCACAGCATCCTCCAGAGCTAGAGCCACAACAAGAAGAAACAGGAGGAAGGCATGGAGCCTGGGGAGGGCACTTGGGAGGACATTTAGGTGTCTGGCACTTGGGAGGTGGCTGGCACTGTTTCTGGTTTTGTTGGCAGGACATCTCCGAGTGACTTCAGTAACCCTGAAATATAATAAACATGTTCAAATATATTAAATTTTTATTCACTTGCAATCAATTTATTGGTGAAATTTATCTAGAATACATTAGCCTCCAGAAAGAAAAGTCCTAATTTCTCCCAGCTAAATGCATTTTGGTTAGAATTTGGGAATTCTACACATGCATAAGGATTTGTCAAGATTTTAGCTTCTTTATGTACACATATGTATTTATACACACCCATATACAAAATTATGATCCACAATTTAGAACTAGGTAAATTCTCAAAAGTTGTTATAGTTTGTATTCCAGAGGAAGAAAATGTCTCTAGGCATTCAAACCAGAATTTGTCTTTTTCCCTCACACCCTCTCCTGTCAGAACTTCTCTATTACCACTGAAGGCACTATCATCCTACTAGTTACCCACACTCACAACCTAATTATTGTTCTTCACTTTTTACTCACACTCATCCCACACTTCCAATCTGTGGCCAAGTTTTTATACTCACAACATCTCTTACATAACTCTTCTGACACTGAAAACTCTGCTGGTGCAGGTCCAATTACCTCATGCCTGAACTGTTGCAATAGCCTTGGGGTGGGTCTGCCTTTCCCAATTTTCTCCCCATTCCAGTCCATCCTTCATTCACCTGCCAACATGATCTTCCTGAAGTGCAGATCTGACTTTGTAAACCCTTATCCCACTCTATTAACTCCATTGTTTCCCAGTTATCTATATGATCAAGATTAAAGTTCTGTTTGGATTTTAAACCCTTTACAACCTACCTCCTACTTCTGCATGCCATGTTTACCCTTCTCAGCTCTGCTTCCTGACTTCCCTGGTTTCCCTCAACACTGAATTCAAATTCTACTTTCTGCAAGAGGCCTTTCCCAGTCTTTTCCTTCAGATGCCAATACATCCACTTCTGTAATGACTTCCCATTTACACTGTCTACACCTTACATGAACACAGTTGTTTGCCTCTTGTGACAATTGTTTCCAACTCTTTGTGACCCCATTTGAGGTTTACTTGGCAAAGATACTGGAGTGGTTTGCAATTTCTTTTCTCCAATTCATTTTACAGATGAGGAAAGTGAGGCAAACAGAGTTAAGTGACTTGACCAGGGTCATATAGCTAGTAAATATCAGAGGTCAGATTTAAACTTAAGAAGATGAATCTTTGTGAATCCAGGACCAGCAGTCCATCCACCATACCACTTAGCTGCCCCATATGTGCCTGGCATAATAAGCATTTAATAAAATGTCTTGTTGACTGACCTACCAACTGCTTTGGATTTCAGTTTATGACAGTTTCAAGGAACTTAGACATTCGCTGTTCCTTCCTCCTCCAGACATTAGACCCTTGCCTTCTTGTCTCCTAGGCAATTCAGGATTGCTTTCTATTAGCCTTGAACAAATCCAAAACAAGCTTCTATTTTCCACAAGCTATTTTATGTCTTGTTTTAACTTTTTGTTCCTTCCCAGAACCTCTGTGTTTCTTTCTTTCTCACTGTCTCCCTTCTTTCTCACTGTCTTCCTTCCTCTCTCTCTTGCTTTATACTTTTCTTCCCTCTCCTCCAACACCCTATTCCACATTTTCCCCTGGGATCTCAGGCAGATACTTACCCTGAACACAGACACAGACAGGAACTCTCTGTTGAAGAACCAGAGTGGATGAGAAATCAGGAGCAGGGACACCTTTTATAGAGCATCCCAGATTAAGCTGCTGACATGAGACCCAGCTCTCCAGGAGGAAGAGCATCTTTCCCAACTCACGCATGTGTCAGATAATTCCTAACATTCTTCAGCCTCTCATACATTGACATGAACTAATATATGCATCATTCGTTTGAAAGGGACATTAGAGACCTTCTAGTCTAGTCTCTTATCAGTTTCTACAAATAAAGAAACTGAGGCCTGGAGGCCCTGTACAAGATAACAGGAGTAGTTAAGGGAAGAAGACAAAACAACTCATATCCTCAGAAATTAAGTCTGGTGCTCTTTTTAGTATTTCAAACCATGGAAACTTTATATTTGCTCCTCTGGGTTGGGAGGAGGGGTAAGTCTAGATCTTACTTTTAGAAAACTGCTTTTCCAAACGTTAGGAGTCTCCCAATCACACAAATGCCATGAAATTCAGTCCCTGACAAAAGTTCTATAGTTGTTAGTCAATGATCACTTCACTCCTAGAAATGTCCAAGTTCTCTAACTACTTTCTCCTTCATCTCTCCCCCAGCCTTACCTCATGCAAAACCCAGTGTGATTCAGGGAACGGTGAACTTAACTAGGAATCAAAGATTCTTCCTCTGCTACTAACTACTTGTGTCACCTAGGGAAAACAACTTAATCAAAACCATCTAGTTTGCATTTTTTCATTTCTAAAATGAGAGGATTGGAATATATGATCACTAAGAAGATGTCTTTCTAACTCTGCATTTATAATAGTATTTTTCTAGCAAACACTTTTTTCCTCTTCTTAGCTTTGAGCTGTGACTTCTCCAAGACATATTTTTATAAGGTTTCCACCTATCACCTCATCCACACATTCACCCTTAAGTACAGAACTTTATCTTCAAGCTCTCATTTCCACAAGGTGCTGAATGATTAACCTAGGTCTAAGACTCCCATTCCTCCCTTATTTTTCAGGGGGAAATGGAAATCCAAAAGGAGCAACTGGCTATGTAATCATTTTTTAATTCATTTATTGGTTCAGCAAATACCTGAGCACCTTTTCAGTGCAAGGATCTGTGGTCAGAGTTTCTAAACATAAAAAGGTATTACCAAGGTATGATTCCTGTCCTCTAGGAACCTCTAATCTAGCAAGAAATCAAGGAATTCACAACTATCTAAAAAAGAATGGAAATGGAAATGGGTATCATAAAAGGGCTCTTGGTTACATACTTTTGGTGATCAGAGCAAGTTCTCTCTCTCTCTCTCTCTCTCTCTCTCTCTCTCTCTCTGTGTGTGTGTGTGTGTGTGTGTGTGTGTGTTTCTGTTTCTCTCCTCTTCTCTCTGTCTCTGCCTTTGTCTCTCTGTCTTTGTCTCTCTCTGCTTCTCTGTCTCTGTCTGCCTGTCTCTCTGTCTGTCTCCTCTCATATTTGTAGTTGTAGTTTTTGTAGTTCAAATCACCAAGAACATCTGTTTTAGTGAAGTGGGAAAAACCATTAGATCTGGGAACAAAATATCTGAATAAAAATCATGACTATGCTACTACCTTGGATAAGCTCTCTCAATATATAAATTTCTACTGTTATAAAATGAATCAATTGGATTATAAGTCCTCTAAACTCCCTTCCTTCTAAATCTGTGATACTTCAATCCATAGCATTAAATGCATTGAAGTAAACCTGTGCTTCACTTGGTGTAGATCTTAACAAATTTTTGTTAACAATGGAAACAATAATGGCAATGGTGGCCATGGTAGTGGTATTGATGATGGTGCTAAAGATGATGATGTTGGTACAATAAGGACAACAAAGATGGTGATGTGATGGTAATCAAAGCAGTGGTTATTGATAATGACAGTGGTAATGACAATGAGGATGGTAGTGGTGGTTGTGGTGGTGGTACTGATGATAATGGTAGGTGTTGTGGTATCAGTATAGATGATTGTGATGGTATGGACAATAATGGTGGTTGTGGTTGTGATTGTGGCAGCATTATTAATGATGATGGTGGTAAAGATAATGAGGACGGCAGTGGTGGTTGTGGCAGCAGTATTGATGATGATGGTTGTAAGGATAATGATTGTGCTGATGATGGTTATGGAAGTATCATTGATGGACATGGTAAAAGGCAATAATGATCTAATGCAATACCTTCATGTACTAAGTGAATTTCATCTTACTACATATACTACCCCATGATGAAGCAGGCAGCAATGTCAATGATGAGAGTAGGAAGGGATCTGGTCAAATTTGTCACCCTGTTCCCACCCCACCAATCATCTACTTCTCCATTTGCTCCATAGACAATTCTGAACTCTGAACCTTAGGGAAAATTTGAGGTCTTCTGTGATGAGTTGGGGTGAGTAAGCAAGCAGGATACTGGTCAGTAGACTTAGTCAAGACTGATGCATCCTTTGAGACCAGAGGTAAGAGAGCTACTGGGTTGTTTTCTCTAGGTTATTTTGCTGGGATTAGAAATGGGGGCCTCCTCATGCTTTTCTGGGAGTATGAGGGATGACATTGGATTCAAATAGTCAAAAAGGTCCTTGTTGGAAGTGGAGGTGTCTGTCAATGGTTACAATAAATGCCAATAATGGAGGACTTGAGAAAATGAAGATGGGGACTGATTGAAGGTGTATGACTCTGTCATCTGGACAAATATGACTATCTCTATTTAAACCCAGCATTTCCTCTCTTAGATAAAAGGAATGAGGTTGATTCCATCATATGTGAGACCTATAAGAAAGAGCCATGCATAGCCTGTCAGCTTTTCCCTTTCAGTGCCTGGTTCTATATTTGACTTGTCCTCTCCAAAAGTGTGAGAGCTAGGAAGCCACAATATCTTTTACCAGACTTGGAAAAGATAAATGCGTGTGAACTTTATAGTCGCTACCCTGAATAGCCCCTTCCCTGAAACAAACACACACTCCCATAGTTTTTTTTTTTTTTTTAATTTTACCTTCCTTCTTAGAATCAATATTGGGTATTGATTCCAAGGCAGAAGAGTGGTGAGGGCTAGGCAATGGGGCTTAAGTGATTCTCCCAGGATCACACAATTAGGAAGTGTCTGAAGTCAGATTTAAACCTGGGAACTTCCATCTCTAGGTCCAGCTCTCAATACTCTGAGCCAGTTAGTTGCTCCTACCCCCTACACTTTGAATGGTCTGATGTGTGAAGTAATTCCTTAAAAACCTACTTCTTTCCTTGTTTATGGAGATTTCTCTGCAACTCACTTGAGATCTTTGGACTCTTTTTCTTTTTCCTTCATCTGGTCTCTTTACTAACCTCTCTATCTAACAAAACTGCCCATCTTGGCCTTGGATATGAACTTGCTAGTTGTTGGGCTTCTTCACTCTGGCTGCCTAGCCTTCAGATTCTGGCTGAGACCATTTACTGGTTGTTACCTTCAAGGATCTTCACTTAGTATTCATTTACAATGAAATATGGTTTTAAAATGAAAAAAAAAACAAAACAATGGCACTAGCAAGAATAATAATAATACAATTGAGAAAGTTTTTGATATTTTGGAATGAGAGATAAATGGGAAGATCATAGTTAAGACATCACAGTTCAACAATATCATTCTTAATGTATACCATCAGAATTATAAAAGTGACCATCATAGATCTGAAAATACCATTCTCAAAAATCCACACAATATTAACAAAATAAGGGCTTCTTACCCCAAGGAAGCTGTAAGAAGATTAGCATTTCCATATTAAAAGGGGAAGATGATAGATATTCCGCTTAACACCTTAATCATATTAAAAATTGACAGATATACTCTTGGAATAACTAGAAATCATGTCATGAGCATGAGCAAAAGTTACTAATAGACATAGGTGATTGGATTTTTCAAATGTTGGTTGGTTACCTCCAGATATAGATTATGAAACAGATAAGATACCACAGTGGAATTAAAAGACTCTGAATGCATTACATCTGGATGAAATCAGTCAACAAATATAATTAAAAAAGCATAAAAATGGTGAAGTCATATAGACTTATTTGTGGTAATGGTGAGATTTATAATGATAATTCAGGACCAGGCCATTGCTACCATAAATTATGGAAAAGTTATCCTTAAGAAACCTGGATCAGTGTAACTTCTACAAGGAAATGATGGAGATTGTTCAACAATATTACAGGTTCTAAAAGACATGATAGATGACAGATACTATAAATAAGGATTTCAAAATATCCTGAAATCAACCAATAAACTATACTGGAACTAGACCATTCTTACAAATTGAACTGGTGCCTGAAATCATCTGGAAATAACACTGATTCATAAGAAATTAAAAATTATCTTTACTGGATTTCTCCATACTATAAACTTGTAATCTCCAAGCTACAACTAATGAAAAGCTTTCAAACTAGAGACCTAGCTGAGGAAATCAAAATCATTTTGGGATAAGATGAGGTATAGCATGCTTTCTATGTTGTCTTATCTGCTGTTGAAATTATACTAAGGCTACATTTAGTTATTTCAGAGGATGAACTTATATTCACATTTTTTTTCAACTATGAAAACAGTTACTTTTTATCTATCTTACAAGGGTTTACTTTTTAATTGAATATAAAGGGAGAATAGCTAGATAAGAATTTGTTCCACTACCATCTTTCTCTGAAACCCATTCATAAAGGTAGGAATAATGAAGTAATGATAACAATGACTACCACCACAATAATAATTATTATGATGATGCATATTGAAAAAAATTATCTGAAAATGCCTAGCAAATATGTGCTGGTGACTAGAATTATAGAATAGAAACCAATCATCTTTCATAGACTTTTGGACAATAAATCTGTATATTAAAAATACAAAATTCGCCCGAAGTATCAGGTCTATCCATGTCACTCTTCTATTCAATTAACTATGCCTATCATCTCCAGGATCAACTATAAAATCCTCTGTTTGGCACTCAAAGCTCTTCTTAACCAACTTCCTCTTCCCCTCCTTTCCAGTCTTCTTATACCTTATATTTCTCCACCTACACCTACTCTTTGATTCAGTGCACTGGCCTTCTAGCTATTCCTTGAGAAAGAGATTCCATTTCCTGACAGGCATTTCCAGTGGGTCCATAGGTATAGAATATTGTAAATAACATCAGAATTTTTCAACATGTTGATTGGTTTTGCTGATTTTTTAATTTTTCCTTTTTTGTTAAATTCTTTATTATAAGGAATATCTTGCTAGGAAAGGGGAGGAAGATGGATATAGGAAGAACTCTACATGAAAAATAAATCAATATTTGTCCTTTATATATATAAAATAGTCTATTAAAATAGATGTCACCATATGAAATAGTCAATTTCCCAGCTAGATAAGATGAAAAGCTTTCAAAATATAGACAAGGGGCAGCTGGGTAGCTCAGTGGAATGAGAGTCAGGCCTAGAGACAGGAGGTCCTAGGTTCAAACCCGGCCTCAGCCACTTCCCAGCTGTGTGACCCTGGGCAAGTCACTTGACCCCCATTGCCTACCCTTACCACTCTTCCATCTATGAGACAATACACCGAAAGTACAAGGGTTTAAAAAAAATTGCAAAAAATATATATATATATATATATATATATATATATATATCAGAGTCATATAGGAACAAGACGAGGTCTATTTTCCCTCTTATCCTTACTTCTACCAAAAAATGTTCCAAGGATGCTTTCAGTAAGTCAAGAGTAGATGAGCTTATATCTGATTATTTTTATGTGGTTTACAAATGTTTTCATCTAGACTCGGATTGGTGAACATTTATCTAATTTTGCCCAATTCTTGGCCCACCCTACTACTTCCTAAGCATTTCCAATCCATGCTGCCTATATGCCAGGCTCCTTCTCATCCTACTGCCATGAGAACTTAGAATCCTTTGCTCTGATTAGTGAGTTTTAAGCTTTGCTTATCCTGACTCAAGAACTGCTCCGTCTCACACTAAAACTTGGACTCTCCTTCCCACTCTGTTTATCCCTAAAACAGCTTGGATTCTGATTGGTGAATGACTTTCCTATCAACTTCTGCAATATGTATTGGAGGTCTGACATATGTATAGTTCCCATCAGCATTCCTCAGTGGATTAAACTTAACCCCAAAGAGGATATTGGGAAGACTGCTTCCAGGATAATTATGATGGCATGTAAGGGAACTTCTTGGAGAGTTATGGAGCATATCTGAACATTTTGTAACTCATTCCAGTTGTATAACTACATGGGTGGATGTAGCCTTTTTCCACTGGTTGCATAACTGGAGTTGTCAGCATCTTCAAAAGATCCTGAGTCAGTTCTGGCCACCGATTTGCTTCATTCCTCTTTGGGGAGCTAATTGATTCTTTTTCTCATGAAGTTTACTAAGAAACCTGGCAGTAAGTGAAAAAGTCTTAGGATGGCTCCTTTTGAGGCCACATGGCTTCTAAAAAAATATTGTATTTGTGGCTTTTTTCTTCATTCAGGCAAAGAGTAGAGTCTGACCATGGGATAGCAATCCATAACAATCCTGGGAACTAGAAACTCCGTGAGGTTTTATAATTAGGGCAGCCTCAACACCCCAAGGAACAGGGAGTGGTTTTCTAGAGTAAACTTTGGGACTCCGATACAATGGAAAGACTCATCTAGCAGTTATGTCTCATGTGGACATTAGATTTATGGGACCAATACTATATAGGAACTAGGCTAAGTTTTGAGTCTTTCTCCCCAAAGACTGAGGTAGTATGAGGAGAAATGTACCTTAGAAGTATTGGGCAGAATGTATATTTATTCCTGAGATAGCTTTGAAATAAATAATCCTTTTTCAAAGCATCCCAAAATCATGATTTAATGAAATTGATGTAATAGTTACTTGTCCTTAACAAATGAAAAGAATCATTTTATTAGGGATCATTTGAGGCTTGAGCAAATGGCAGAGAAAAGAAGGATATCCTGGAACCCAGAGTGGGGCAATGCCTACCTGATCTTGAAAGAATGAGGTTAGACCATATATGTTACAAATAACCTTAATGCAATCATTAATAGGCATTGACATTTATATAGTGCTTTAAAGTTTGCAAAGTGCTTTACAATTATATCATTTTATCCTCCTATCAGTCCTGGGAGCTAAGTACTACTATTATTGACATTTTACAGATGAGAAAACCAGTGCAGATAGAAGTTAAGTGAACTGTTGGAGGTCATACAGCTAGAAAGAATCTGAGGCTGTACTTGAACTCAGGTTTCCTGTCTCTTGATTCAATACTGCTGTATTATACAGTTGTTGTTTTTTAAACCCATACCAATACACAGTATTGGCTCCAAGGCAGAAGAGTGGTAAGGGCTAGGCAATGGGGTTAAGTGACTTGCCCAGGGTCACACAGTTGGGAAGTGTCTGAGGCCAGATTTGAACCTAGGATCTCCCGTCTCTAGGTCTGGCTCTCAATCCACTGAGCTACCCAGCTGCTCTCCCTCCCAATACAGTTTCTTAAAGAAAATTAAATATAAAGAAAAAACTAAGAGGCCAACTTGTCCTAGGACTATTTCTGTCTGAAACCAAAAAAAGTTCATAAGAATGAGATGATAATAATTCAGAATGCATGGGGCAAAATGTTTTCAAAATCTGAACACCTAGCAAAAGGAACAATTATCATGTTGCAACAGGATATAGTCACATGTCACAATTTTCATCCTGTCTTATTTTTTTTAACCTTTACATTTTGTCTTAAAATCAGTACTGTATATTGGCTCCAAAGCAGAAGAGCAATAAAGGCTAGGCAAAAGAGGTTAAGTGACTTGTCCAGGGTCACACAGTTGGGAACTGTCTGAACCCAGAATCTTCTCCCATCTTTAGGCCTGGCTCTCAATCCACTGAATCACCCACCTGCCCTTGTCTTGTATTCTTAATTGGGGAAGGGATGCCATTAGAAAGACAAGAAGGAGGATCTTGACTGATTAAAATAAAGAAAATATTGCTTCTTTTTTTAAATAAAAAGAAAACATCAAATATCCATCACAACCCTGAATTAACCAGCAACCAGGATTGCCTTTCTGCATCTTCATATCTGATCTTGTTTCTTGAATCTCTACTCCAAAATAAGGTGCTTGGGGTTGTTCTTTAAGAAGTTCCCTATGCAGGGCAGCTAGGTGGCTCAGGGCATGGAGAGCCAGGCTTGGAGATAGGAGATTCTGGGTTCAAATCTAGCCTCAGAAATTTCCTAGCTGTATGACCCAGGGAAACTCACTTCACCCACATTGCCTAGCCCTTACTGTTCATCTGCCTTGGTGCCAATACAAAATATTAATTCTAAGGCATTAATTTTTTTTAAAAAGTTCCCTATGATGTCAAGTCTTCCACAGATTTTGTTCCCATATCTATATTAATGATTTTTCAAATCTTACTATCTTATATTTACCTCTCTGCTGCCCACCAGTCTGCCATTTCCAATTGCCTTTCAGATATCTTGAACAGAATGTCCTAAACATATCCTATTATCTTTCCCTCTAAACCTTCACCTTTCCCAACTTCCCTTATATTACGGTAGAGGACAATATTATCCTCCCAGTCCTCTCAGAATTGTGACATAGGTGTCATCCTCAAAATCCCACTATTTCTCATCTGCTGCGCCCAATCTGTATCTAATCAAGGCCTGTTGATTTCACCTTTGCACATCTTTTGAAGAGGTCCCTTTCCTTCCTCTGACAATGCCACCACTTTGTGGTGGTACAAGCTATCATCACCTCATGTTTGGACTACTGAAATAGCCTGCTGATGGGTCTGTCTGCCTAAAGTCTCTCCTGACCCCAGTCCATCCTCCATCCAGTCACCAAAGTGATTTTCCTAAAAGACAGATCACTCTTTTGTCACTCCCCATTCTCCTTCTCAACAAACTCCAGTGCCTATCCAGAGATAAAATACAAAACTCCGTTTGTTGTTCAAAGTCTTTCATAAGCCCTTCATCGTTCCAGTATTCTTTCACCTTACTCTTCAACATATACTCCTCCTTTTGGTGACATTGGAACCCATACTATTTCTTAAGCAAGACATTCCATCTCTTAGTTTGGAGAGTCTTCTCTGGCTGTCTCCCATGTCCAGAAAGCTTTCTCTCCTTTTCTCTACCCTCTGACTTTTTTTTTTAATTTTAATTTTAAACCCTTAACTTCTGTGTATTGACTTATAGGTGGAAGAGTGGTAAGGGTAGGCGATGGAGGTCAAGTGACTTGCCCAGGGTCACACAGCTGGGAAGTGTCTGAGGCCGGATTTGAACCTAGGACCTCCTGTCTCTAGGCCTGGCTCTCACTCCACTGAGCTACCCAGCTGCCCCCACTACCCTCTGACTTTTGCCTTTCTTCAAGTCCCAACTGTGACAGAAATTTACTAGCCAAAATGCCAAAAATAAAATAAAGTCTCCAAGCCAAAAAGAAATAGGTTTATTGAGAGAGGGCCAGTCTCACAATAAAGCCAGACTCTGATTAGGAACTGAAGACCTTGAGCCTTGTGAGTAGTCTTCCTATATAACCTTAATGTGTATTAAAGATACAGTAATTTTTGGGATATATTTATTGTTACCCAAGAATCAAGTAAAATTAACAAAACATAGAATAAAGAAATAAAGAAAAATCAGACAATACATGGGTATGTCTGAACAATAACTTCACATAATATAGCATGGGGTGGAGAAATGTCAGAAAACTTTATGCCTGCTGTGTGATTTTTCTTATTTTAGATTTAAAATTAATATCTTCCAAGTTCTTATTTTTATAAGGTTTATTAATAATCACTTGAAATAGAAAAGATAGATAAGCATAAATTTAAAGTCTCTTTCTTACTCTAATTCTTTTTTTTATTTTTTTTAAAACCCTTACCTTCCATCTTGGAGTCAATACTGAGTATTGGCTCCAAGGCAGAAGAGTGGTAAGGGCTAGGTAATGGGGGTCAAGTGACTTGCCCAGGGTCACACAGCTGGGAAGTGTCTGAGGTCAGGTTTGAACCTAGGACCTCATGTCTCTAGGCCTGGCTCTCAATCCACTGAGCTACCCAGCTGCCCCCTTTCTTACTCTAATTCTGACCAATTGTAGCTCATCCTGAGGGATCCTCTGTCCATCCCCTCCCTGCTCCAGGAAGCAGTAAGAGCAAAAAAAGACTCAGATGAGCTCCACCCACACCTTTTTATCTATGTTCATGGACACAGCACTGGCATGTAAAAAATGGGATGAACCGAGTTAGCAATCCAGGAAAGAGAGGGGATGAAATTCCCTCTACCCACTTAGAAATTATTATTTTTCAGAATTAAGTGATTTTTTTAAAGAAATATTTAATACTTATAATTGAATACTTATTCAGTTCCAAAAGAACTGAACTACTTAAAAATGCTTAGGAGAGAATCATTTATGGTTGAGATATAGAAAGTACTTCAGATAGAATTCTATGTCTATCTAATCTCTCTTAATTCTAGTGTCTTCCCTCTGTTAATTAAGTATTTCCTATTTATCCTGCATTTAGTTTATTTGTATATATTTATTTGCAGGTTATCTCCCTCATTAGACTTTAAAGTCCTTGAGAGCAGGGATTATATTTTCCTTTTTTTAATTCCCCAGAGCTTAATATGGTGCCTGAAACCTGGTAGACACATAATGGTTATTAACTGAAGGAGTCTTTTCATCCTGACCTTGAGCCTCCAAGATCAACATGTTTTCTAAATATTGTGCTTTATCTTTTCCTCTAAGACCACCTTCCATCTACTATTTCTTTATGGCTATTTCTTTGAATGTTGGCTCCCTCTGACTGTAAGCTCCTTGAGGGCAGAAAATATTTGCGGCTTTGTTTGTACTTCAGAACTTAGCACAGTACCTGACACAAAGTACACACAGTAAATACTTGCTAATGGGCATGTAGGTGGCACAGCAGATAGAATACCAGGTAGAGTACAGAAGACTCATCTTCCTGAGTTCCAATCTGACTTCAGACTCTTATTAGCCATGTGTCTCTGGGAAAGTCATTTAACCCTGTTTACCTCAGTTCCTCATCTTTAAAAAATGAACTAGAGAAGGATAGGGCAAACCACTTCAGTATCTTTACCAAGAAAACCCCGAAATGGAATCACAAAGAGTCAGACACTACAAAAATGACTGAACAGCCCAAAAGTATGTTGCCTGATTGATGTTCTTTTGCCAGAGCATCAATCGCAAAGCTACTCTCTGGTTTCTTTGCTCTAGTCTCAAGTCTTGGGGCCTTCTCTTCCATCAGGGAATGTGAGTTGTCATGATTCATAATTTCTAGTTTAGCTTAGCACATATAGATGCATAATGTTCTCTTGGATCCCAATGGAGAGAACCTCTCCTTACCTCAAACTTCCTAAGCGCCATCATCAACAATTGCTGCCCAGGAAATCCCAGAAGAGATCAAATGGGGAAGTTTATATTATTGACAAGGAGAAAGCTTTTGGTCATACAAGAACAAAGATTAGGAGGCAGCTGTAAACGAACAGAACTTTATTGTTGTCTGAAACAAATAAGGCAGAAAAGGTTGTGTTCAACTTTGAAATCTGGAACTTTGTGATAAAACGAAATGACATGCCTGGACCCTGTAATTCCCAAGGGAAATTTCAGCAGCTCAGACCCAGTGAAGGAGAACAGAAGTTAAGGAATGAGGAGGAAGGGGAATGGAGTCAGTAACTTCTTCTGATTTCTCCAATTCTGCTCCTCTTAGCCAAGGGCACTAGATTAGCAACAACCCCCAGAGCTGCCACAACAGTCTCCAGACTGCTGGCTGTTCCCAGTGCCACTGTTGCAGCAGTTAGACCTCTGGTGCCTGTGCCTGTGGGATCTCCTGTGATGGTGGGAAAAGAGGCAGCAGCCTCCTCCAGAGCCAGAGCTGTGGCATCCCCCAGAGATGGACCCACATCATCCTCCAGAGCTAGAGTCACAGCAAGAAGAGGCAGAAGCAGGGCATGGAGTCTGGGGAGGAGTCTTGGGGTGGCACTTGGGAGGGCACTTAGGGGCCTGGCATTTGGGAGTAGGCTGACACCGTTGCTGATTTTGCTGGCAGGACATCTTGGGGTGAGTTCAACAATCCTGAAAGGTAATAGAGATGCTTTTTAGATTCATGAAACTCAGGCCAAGAAGTTTGTTTCACTTGGGAGGAACCCACACTGATAATCAATATTAGACTCCAGAAAATAAAATAAAACCAAACATTCAAGAGAGCAATTCTCCTAGCTAAATGCATCTAGGTGGAAAATTTTATAACAAAAAATGGCTTTATTCATCCATTTAATGGGATTGTCAATACATTGTCATTACATACCAAATTGAGGAGAAATTCAGAACTAAAAAAATTATTCAAAATCTCCAGGTAACTAGAAGAATGTTTCTTCTAGATACCAGAGGGCTCAGACTCCCCAGACTGCTTGGGCACATCATTATCTAGTTTCTAAGAATACCTACCACTGTTATTTCTTCCTCCCTGCAAACCCCAGATTTTAGGCCTTTGTTTAGTTGTAGTCGGGGGAAACTGAGACAGATTCTCTACCTGCTTAGGATAATTCCAATTTCCTGTTTTTCTCAAGTTGCTTCTTACCGCTTAATTATTGTAGTCTTCTAGACCCTCCTTTCCACTCCTTTCTTCCCCTGTTTCTTATTCTCCTTCCCTCTACTCCAATACCTTGCTCCAAGCCTCCCCCAGGGCTCTTATGCAGACACTCACCCTGATCACAGATATAGATGGGAACTCTCTGCTGAAGATTTTGAGTGGTTGGGGAGCCAGAGACAGGGATACTTTTTATAGGACATACCAGGCTGAGCTGTTGGCATGAGACCTGGCTCTCTAGGAGGAAGAGTGTCTTTCCCAACTCATGGGCATGTGTCAGACAGTTCCTGACATTCTCCAACCTTATATGCATTGACATGAAGTGATATATTCATTGCTGATTTGGAAGACACTTCAAAATTTCACTTATTCTAGCCCCCTTAATATAAAGATGAAGACAAGGGAGCCCATTGAAGTTCAATAACTTACCCAAGGACATTCAGGTAGTTAATGGAAAAAGCAAGCTATGAAGCCAAATCATCCAACACCAAATCCAGGAATCTTTCTATAATGTCAGACTACTGGACCTCTGGGCCTTCTCTTTTGGGTAGAAGGAATATAGATATTACTTTAAAAAAAGAAACTAAACAACACTTTCCCCTCCCCCCCCCAAAAAAACCCCTACCTTCTGTTTCATATTTGATATTAAGTATCCATTCCAAGGCAGAAAAATGGTAAGGGGTAGGTAATTGCGGTTAAGTGACTTGCTCAGTCACACGTCTAGGAAGTATCTGAGGCCATATTTGACCCTATGTCTTCCCAATTCCAGACCTGGTGCTCTATCCACTGACTTACCTGGAAGCCCCTAGAAGATGCTTCTGAAAACCTTGCCTTGTCTAGTGATTAGGACTCTCCCAATTACAGGGCAGCCTAAGAATCCAGTTTCTGGACCACGGTTTTCAATTACTGTGGTTCTAATCATTCCTAGTGTAAAGGTGAAAAAGGGGTTTTATGGGTTCAATATATTAAAGATGGTTGCCAGAGGATTGAGCTATTATTAATCCTCAATTAAGAATATTCTTAAGTCAAAATCGACTTTTATGGAAGTTTATTTACATAAGAAGAGAGAGAGAGAGAGAGAGAGAGAGAGAGAGAGAGAGAGAGAGAGAGAGAGAGAGGAAGTATGGAGATAAGAATCTCTCCCATTAATTAGTCCAACTAGATCTTAACCCTCAGCTGAGGGTTAAAGGGCCTGAGGCCTGGAGGTGAATGGAGCAAACTTCATTCACAGAGTCTATAAAAAGAAATTTCTTAATAGAAGTTCAGGAAGATTCAGTCTTTAAACTCACCAAGTAGAACAGTCTCAGTCATGAACCAGCAAAGCTCCCTCAGGTCCCCTTCACAAAACCAGGAGACCTGCCACTCACTCAACTCCCTCTTTTAAAGGGGTCACATATGCATCACTTCCAGTACCTTCCCCTAGCCTGCATGTCCAATCACAATAGACACTTTCTCATAGAAAGCGTAGGGGGCGGTCGGTTGATTCTGATTCGTCCCTCACTCTAGCACGCGTGAGTTAAGACCTCCCAGAATTGGAAGGTGCTCTCACCTTTGGTGATTAAATCTAAAGATGGGCAGTGTAGACAATCTAATTATCACACTAGGATTCTCAAGATAATGTTTTGTGTCCCTATGCTGCAAAAAATAGTGGCCCTGGACTGACTTCAGCTTTGCAGATTTTACCCAGATTAGTCCTGTGGAGTACCTATCTCTTAGCCATATCCTTCTCTACCCCCCAAAATTTGGGATTAATTTACTCTCTCTAGCTCTCTTTCACTGAGCTGAATAGGGTTATCCCAAGTCTATAACCCTTTTGATCTAAATTTCATAGCCTTTTAGGTTGGGAAAAATTGGTTCTCCATTCATTCATTCAATCTCACTCACTCAACAAACACTGAACATTTTCTATGCATAAGGCCCTCTGGTTAGGAATGACATTAACAGGGCATATCTTTGCCCTTGAGGAGACTGTGATCTGGTAGAAGAGGATACATATAATAATAACTCTAATGCAGCATAGGATGCAAAAAGTGTTATGAGAGATAAAAATAATATGCAATGGGAGGACAGAGTCATGGGAGTGGGAGAACCAAGAGCTTCTGCATGGATGAGATACTGTTTGAGGAGTTTTAAGGAATGGAAATAATTTTTGTGTTGCTTTTAGAGTAATATGTTGTACATTATTGCTGCCTTCAATATCTCCTCTATGTTGTGTCTACATGATGTCCTCTGAAGATTATCATTCTATTCCCACAGTGAAGGCATAATGAACTATAAATCCTAGAATCCCCAAAGGGGACAAGTTCACAAAGACACCCATATCTTATTTTTAACTCTATATTTTTAGGCACTCTGCTGGATTAAATTGATTTTAATTAAACGGACATTTATTTACATCTGCTCTCTGCCAAAACATGACTAGGTATTAGAGAATCAGCAACAAAAAATGGAAATAATCTCTGTTGGTGGTGGGGGAGACATGAGACCGAGTAGTCAATAGTTTTCCTAGGATCATAGGGATTTTAGAACCAAGAAGAATCCTTTTTTTAAATCATTTTTATTTAACATATTCTTTTTACATTAAAAGAAATTAAGGTCCTAAAATATATGATTTAACTGAAGACCTACAGATCATAAATTGTAAGAACAAAAACCCTTTGTCTCCTTTCAGAATCAATGTTTCATCTAATACACTATATTACATAGTGTTTCCAAGTACTTCCTAGTTTGTGATACACCTATGACCTTACCAGGATGCAAGAAAGCACCTTGGGAAAGGCATATCTTCTTCTCCACTAAGCATCCGGTCACTCTCCAGGCCAGTCACTTATCCACCCACACTCTCAATCTCACTTCACTACATTATATACATAGTGTCTCTCTTACCCACACACAAAGACACGTCTACATGTCATCCCTTGAGTTCACACAATTAAGAACATCGCCTCACCAAAAGGAAAGAAGGAAACAAGATGCCTTCACTGTATCACATGCTAAGACATAGCAACATGATCCATTTGTATCCACAGATACTCTGCTACTAATAGCGATGCAGTGATCAAGAACAATCCCATGGAACTTATAGGAAAGAATGCTATCCGCATCTAGAGAAACAACTATGGGAGTAGAAATGCAGAAGAAAAACACATGATTTATCACTTGGTTGTATCTGTATATGATTGGGGGTTGTCGTTTTTAAATTATTACTCTGTTAAAATATGAATAATATGGAAATAGGTTTTGAGTAATAAGACCTGTATAAGCCAGTCTTTAGGGTCCAGCGACAAAGCATTTGGTCATGTTTATTCTTTTCTATTAGCCACTGATAAGATCTTATATTGAACCATTTGACAGTAGCAAAAGGTGGTGGCAAGGACTACATACACCTGCAGGAGCAGTTTCCAGCCTCATCCCCATAATGGTTGATTCCCTGGATGATAGCTTCAGGGATTAGGGTTGAAGCAGGGTCAGTGGTCTAGAGATGCTTTTATTTTCAGGGCTTTTCTTGAGTTTTCCTGTCCATTGAAGGCCATTGGTATTGGTGGCAGTAACCACCAGAATGGTGGGTCCATTCTTCCCCAGATGACAAATGAAGGGACCAGGTTGTAATCGCCTAGCGGGCACCTATTTCCAGTGTTTTGGATTGTCTCTGAGGTGGAACAGGCTGATTCTCCTAGCACATGCTACTTGTTATCTTTCTCTCAGAATACCTTATTGTTTCAGCTAGGATGGCATTCCCAGAGAATCCCAGAAATATCTTACTTTATGTAAGAGAAGTAAAAGAGGATAAATTTAGAACCAGAAGGGACCTCAAAATTTATCTGAATCAACCATCTCATTTTACAAACAATCCCCCAACTTGTCCGGGGTCTCATAGAAAGCAAGAAGAAGCAAGACACAGACACAGATCTGATTTCAAATTCATTATTTTTTTCTCTGCATCATTCAGCATGAGCACAAATCACAGAACTAACTGTCCATTGCTTATGTCTGTTTCCTAACTGAAGAACTGGAACTGTTTGATTCATCCCAGGATTATTTTTACTATGATGATACCTCCTGGATTGACTTGCACTCCTTTTTGTTGGAGGAACTTTTGTCCATGATGAAGAGAGGAGGGAAGAGAGAGGAGAGGAGGGAATAGGGTTTGAATTTGTATGATATGATCTGGGAAAATCCAGGCATTGGGAGATGATAGTGTTACAGAATGGACAATGAGATGGCACAGTGGATAGAGTCTAGATAGGGCTTCGTGGATGTGAATTGAAATCCTGCCTCAGAAACTTACTAGCTCTATGATCCTGGGCAAATCACTTAACCCTGTTTGCATCAAGTTCCCTTATCTGTCAAATGAGCTGGAGAAGGAAATGGCAAACCACTCCAGTATCTTTGCCAAGAAAAACCCAAGAGGAGATCACAAAAGTTAGAAAAGACTTCAAATGACTAAATAACAGCGAGAATTAAATAATGGTTCTACATAGGGTCAAAAGGCCTAAAAACCTAGAAATTGGATTCCCAAAATTCACTGCCAAGGACACAGGCACAAAACCAAAACTCTCATGGAGTGAATAGAGCTGTATCCCAGGTTACCAACACTAGGGGGCGGACTTGTCTTGATAATGGTTGTTGTCTAACTCCCTACCTCATAATCTTCAGCCTGAACCACTATGTGACCCAACTTGTCCTGACAGCCAATGCCATGGATGCTTCTCTCCTGACCTGATTTCCCTCTATTCTCGAAGGGCAAGTTCGAGACTGTTGTCTCACAGGAGCATCACTAGCCCCACCCCTAGCTGCTAATCCCACAACTGTTTCTCCACCCTTACCTCACCTTTTGATGAAATAATCCCTAAATATATCTCTCTGTAGATATGCCATGAATTAAAAAGGATTGAAAAACACAGATGTCTATGCTGAAAACATTTAATTAAGTGATGCCCACATCAACATATAATTGAAGCACATCTAATGTCATTTTCAGCATAACCATATGGAGACATCTCTTGGAAAGTCATGGACCTCCAATCTGTGACTTCATTTTGCCAATTGGATCATCCCATTTATTATACAATTATATAATTATAGATCTAGAGCTTAAGAAGTCATTTAGTCCAAACTATTCTTTTTATAGGTGAAGAAACTGACCTCACCTTCTAGGTCCCATAGTCAGTAAGCATCAGAAACAAGATTTCCCTCAATCATGTCCAGTTTAATAAACCCTAAACCAGCGATGGGCAACCTTTTGAGCTTGGTGTGTCAAAATTTGCCAAAAAAATAAGCATAACTCGGGTGGTGTGTCACTTCAAGAAAAAACCCATAATTTCATGATATTTATAGTTTAAATAACAAAAATGCATACTTGTAATATATAACTATTTAATAAGCCAAAAATAGGTAAATTAATATAGGTAGAATTGTCATCTATAGTGCAGAGAGTATCTACACTGCACTGCAGCAAATGTTTCATCCTCAGAATGTGGCCCCATACTTCTCTGTATACAGCTGCATGTCATCGAAAATGGCTACGTGTGTCAGTGCTGACATGCGTATCATAGGTTTGCCATCACCACCCTAAACTGAATTCATAATTTAGTTCAAAAATACCATCCTTTTCCAAACTCCTTGCTCCTGTGAATGGCAATAACTTTTGTCCAAACTTGTAACCTTGGAGAAATTTTTGATTTGTTGTCTCTTTTCTTCAGCCATTCCACGCCTAGAGCCCCTGAGGTTGGTAGATTCACCCTTTGAAATCTGTTACGTCAGTTCCTTCTTTCCTGCTTGATACCCACATCACCACCATAGTTAAGAATCTCAGTCCCCAAGAATCAAGGACTTGTTGTTCCAGAGATGACTACACAATATTACAGGGTGTGTAGGAATCTCTAAGTTTATTTATGAGGGGAATTTTGCATTTTTGAAGTGGAAGAATGTATGGAATTTTCTAAAAATTCCATCCAAATCATCCCTTCCTTCTCTTAAGGGGAATAAATAGCCTCAAACTTTCCATTTTCTTCCTGAATGGGAGGGACAGGAAGGCTAGGAAATGTCAAAGATTGTGTGACACAAACACCCTGAATTGTGAAATAGCCTCATGACTTCCTAGGATGTTGTATCACATTCCAGAAGTCCCACTTTGGGCAACACCTATAAAAGGTATCCCTACCATTATTTTATCATTCAGTTTGGCTCACAGATTCAGACATTCTCAGAATTTGAAGGGATTTCAAAGGTAAAATACAAACTCCTTCAGGGAAGGGATTATTTCATGTTTGTCTTCTTATTTTCAATCAATCAGCAAGCATTTACTAAATGCTTATTATGTGAAAGATAGTGTGCCAAGTACTGGGGCTATAAAGGCAAAAATTCTTACTAGAGCAATGCCTGGCACATAACAATTGTCTTCTAAATTATTTTTGTTTGTTTTAGAGAGGTAGTGTGTATAGCAGATAGAGAGGTCCTGGGTTCAAGTCCTACTTCTAACACATATTGGCTTTCTTCCAGGACCATTTATAAGGAAAAAATAAATATTATTATAATTCGGTTTCTCTTATAGTATATCCCAAATCTTACATATCAACAGTCAAAATAACATTCATAAAGATATTCCAAAACCAGTGATTTTTAGTAATGTAGGCCCTATTTTCTGATACTTTTTTTGCATACAATGCAAAAGTACAAGGGAGCAATAGGTAGGTGGCATAGAGTATAAGGTGGTACAGTGGATAGAGTGCTGGGTCTGCTGTCAGGAAGATTTAGCTTCTTGAATCAAAATATGACCTCAGGTACTTACAAGCTGTGTGACCTTGAGCAAGACCAACCTAATCTGTCACCTCAATTAACTGGACTTTCTCTGAAATCTGCTTTCATGGCAAAGATGAAGACAACAAGAAATCAAGAAAAATAAAGTCAATCTCAGAACACAATCTGGTGTCAATGTAGGTTGAGGTCAATATCTGACCCTTTAGTCAGGTACAGGAACAGTTCTAGACAATCATTATTCATACTGAGTAGCATGAACAATATATTTTTCCTGATCCCAAACCATGGTCAACTCTATTTCATAGACTGTGCTAAAACTGGGAACTAAAAGAATACATTGGACAGAAGAATAAAGCCAAATTCTTTTTTTAACACAAATATAATATTGATACCTGAATCAGGAAAAGAAAAAAACAGAGAAAGAAAACTATAGATCAATATCCTTAATGAACTTTGATGCAAAAATCTTAAACAAAATACTAGCAAGGAGATCATGCCAGAATATCACAGGGATCATGTACTATGACCAAATGGGTTTTATACCAGGAATTCAAGGCTCTTCAATATTAGGAAAACCATCAGCATAACTGACTACATTAATAATAAAATCAATAGAACAGGGGCAGCTAGGTAGCTCATTGGATTGAGAACCATGGAGGTCCTGGGTTCAAATGTGGCCTCAGACACTTCCTAGCTGTGTGACCCTGGGCAAGTCACTTGATCCCCATTGCCTAGCCCTTACAGCTCTTCTGCCTTAGAATCAATACAGAGTATTGATTCTAAGACAGAAGGTAAGTGTTTAAAAAAAAGAATAAAATCAATAGAAAATCAATATGATTGTTTCAATAGATGCAGAAAAACTATTGACAAAATATAACACACATTCCTATTAAAAGAAAACACTAGAGAACACTGAAATGAGTGGGGCATTCCCCAAAATTATAAATAGCATCTACCTAAAATCATTAGCAAATATTATCTGCAAAGGGGAAGAATTTAGAAGTCTTCCCAATAGATCAGGAGTAAAACAAGGGTATCCATTATCACCACTATTATTCAGTATTGTAATAGAAACGCTAGCTATAACAATAAAAGAAGATGAAGAAATTAAAGGAATTAGAATAGGAAATGAGGAAGTAAAGCTCTCACTCTTTGCAGCTGATTTGATGAAGACAACCTAGAAGTCAACTAAAAAGCTAATCAAGATAATTAACTACTTTAACAAAGTTGCAGGTTATAAAATAAAGTCACATAAATCATAAACATTTTCTATATTAACAATAATGCCCAATAGTAAGAGATAGAAAGAGAAGTACTATTTAAAATAACTGTAGATAATATGAAATACATGGGAGTCTACCTCCTAAGACAAACTCAAGAACTATATGATCCCAGCTAGAAAACATTTTTTCACATGAATAAAGTCAGATCTAAACAACTGTAAAAACATTAATTGCTCATGGATAATCTGAGACAATACAATAAAAATGAAAATTATACCTAAATTTATTTACTTATTCAGTACCATACCAATCAAACTACTCAAAACTTATTCCATAGAACTAGAAAAAAATAATTTAAAAATTATCTGAAGAACAAGTAAGCTACAATTTTAAGGAATTAATGAAAAATATGAAGAAAAGTGGTTTAGCTATATCAGATTTCAAGCTACACTATAAAGTGGTAACCATCAAAACAATCTAATAGTGGCTAAGAAATAGACTGGAGGACAAATGAAGTAGGTTACACACTTAACATGCAATGATAAATGACTGTAGTAACATAATGTTTGACAAATCCAAAGATCCAAGCTTTTGGAAGAAGAACTCACTATTTGGCAAAAAATTGCTGGGAAAACTGCAAAACAGCATGGCAGAAATTAGGTACAGACCAATACCTCATGCCATATACCAAAGTAAAGTCAAAATGGATCCTTGATTTAGAAATAAAGGGTGATAACCATAAAAAAAATTAGAGGAGCACAAAATAGTTTATTTGTCAGACCTATGGATAAGGAAGAATTTAAGTCAAAACAAGACATAGAGAATATTATGAAAATAAAAATAGATAACTTTGACTACATTAAATTAAAAAACATCTGCACAAACAAAATCAGTAAAATCAAAATTAAAATGCAAACAATAAACCAGGAAAAAATCTTATAGTGAATATCTCTGACAATAGCTTAATTTCTCAAATAAATAGAGACCTGAGTTAAATTTATAAAAATACAAAGCATTTTCCAGTTGAAAATGGTCAAAATATGTGATCAGGCAAATCTCAAATGAAGGAATTAAAACTCTCTTTAGTCATATGAAAAAATGCTCTAAATCACTATTATTTAGAGAAATGCAAGTTAAAACAACTCTGAGATACCTCATCAGACCCATCAGAATTGTTAACACAACAAAAAAGGAAAATTATGAATGTTAGAGGGGATATAGAAAAGTTGGGACACTAATACACTATTGGTGGAGCTGTGAACTAATACAACCACTCTGGTCAGCAATTTGGAGCCATGCGCAAAGGGCCATAAAATTATTTATACTTTTTTTTTTTAAACCCTTGTACTTCGGTATATTGTCTCATAGGTGGAAGATTGGTAAGGGTGGGCAATGGGGGTCAAGTGACTTGCCCAGGGTCACACAGCTGGGAAGTGGCTGAGGCCGGGTTTTGAACCTAGGACCTCCCGTCTCTAGGCCTGACTCTCACTCCACTGAGCTACCCAGCTGCCCCCAGCAATTTTTGATACCACTTTATGTCTGTTAAATTGATGCAGGGTTGAAAATGTTACCTACTTTCTTGGGGAGGGGGGAAGGGTGGGAGGGAGAGAGAATATGAATTGCAAAATGTCAGAAAATGAATATTAAATATGATATCAGCAAATAATCTGGAAAAAAGAAAAAGAAAGGCTAGCATCTTACTCTGGGTAAGAAATAATGGCACATCATCATGTGAGAAAGGGGTGAAGGAGATAATGACATCTGAGTGATAATAAAATAAGAAAGAGAAGAGGAAGCCCATAATGAATGACCCACTCTTTTCTGAAAAAAATATGAGACAAAATTCTCAGCTAAGAAGTTAGGGGAAAGGGGAACATAGGAGGTTTGAAAAAGATTTAAATGATTCATTATGGAAAGTGGGAGGGTGAATTGATAAGGGAGACATAGGGTTATGTAATATCAGTGAGAGTCCAGTAGAGTTGTGTGTGTCCCAAAAAATTTCCATCCAGATCCTTCCCCCTCCATCTCTCAAGATGAGTCTCTGAGTTCCAAAGTTCTTCCTGGAAAGGTAGCCTAGGGAAAGTCAGGGATTGAATGACAAGATTGGCCTGGATTTTGAAAGAGTTTCTTCCCCTTTGAAAGTTATCTTTTATCCTAGGAGCTTTGAGAACATCTATAGGACATGCTTATCATTTCATCTGGCTCATAAAAATCAGAGAATTTCAGAGCTAAAAGGAACTTGAGAGAGCATCTAGTCCAATGAATTGTAGTATCCAAGAATCCTTTTCAAGCTTCAACTAAAATCTCATCTTCTCTAAAAGGTTTTTCCTGCTTCCCCTTGATGGCTAATTTTTTTTTACCTGAGATTGGCTCCCATTTACACTGTATATATCTTAATATGTACATAGCTGTTTTCATAGTCTCCTCTATTAGATTGTAAACTCATTAATGACAGGCACTAACTTTTTTCCAAATATTTTATTATATTTTTTCTCAATTGCCTGCAGAAATATTTTTTCACACTAGTTTTCTGATTTTTGCAATTCAAATTCTTTCCTTCACTTCCTCCCCTTTTTTGTTCCCAAATGGCAAGCAGTATGGCATACATTATAAATGTGCTATTATTTAATGAGTTTCCTTGTTTTTCATGTTGTGAGAGAAGATGCATATCACATATACAAGAAAATGCTCATAAAGGAAACAGTGAAAATAGTATTCTTTGATCTGCTTCAGTTCTTTTTACAGCCCTGGATAGAATTTTTCATCATAAGTCCTTTGGAATTGTCTGGGATCTTTGCATTGCTCCTAGTAGTTAAGTCATTGACCATTGATTGTACAGTATTGATGTTACTGTGTACAATGTTCTCCTGGTTCTGCTCACTTCACTCTGCATCATTCACAAAAGGCTTTTCAGGTTTTTTTCCAAAATCATTCTGTTTATTGCTTCTTATTGCACAGTAGTATTCCATAAAATCTTATACCTTAACCTGTTCATTCTCCATTTGATGGATATCTCCTTAGTTTCCAATTATTTGCCACTACAAAAAGAACTCTAATAAATATTTTTGAACAAGTAGGTTTTTTTCACTCTTTTCTTTGATCTCTTTAGAATATAGACATAGTACTGGTATTGGTGAATTAGAGTATGCATAATTTTTTTTATTCAACCAAGAGAAATGTTTATTTTTTTCAAACATTTATTAATATTAATTTTTAACATAGTTACATGATTCATGCTCCTCCTTTCCCCTTCGCCCCCCGCACTCCCCCCACCCATGGCCTATGCACATTTCCACTAGTTTTGTCATGTGTCCTTGATCAAGACCAATTTCCAAATTGTTGGTAGTTGCATTGGTGTGGTAGTTTCGAGTCCACACCCTCAATCATGTCCACCCCGACCCATGCGTTCAAGCAGTTGTTTTTCCTATATGTTTCCTCTCCTGTAGTCCTTCCTCTGAATGTGGGTAGCATTCTTTACCATAAATCCCTCAGAATTGTCCTGGGTCATTGTATTGCTGCTGGTACAGAGGTCCATTACATTCAATTTTACCACAGTATATCAGTCTCTGTGTACAATGTTCTTCTGGCTCTGCTCCTTTCGCTCTGCATCTGTTCCCGGAGGTCTCTCCAGTTCGCCTGGAACTCCTCCAGTTTATTATTCCTTTTACCACAATAGTATTCCATCACCCGCATATACCACAGTTTGTTCAGCCATTCCCCAATTGAAGGACATACCCTCCTTTTCCAATTTGTTGCCACCACAAAAAGCATGGCTATAAATATTTTCGTACACGTCTGTTTATCTATGATCTGTTTGGAGTACAAACCCAGCAATGGTATGGCTGGATCAAAGGGCAGGCATTCTTTTATAGCCCTTTGAGCATGATTCCAAATTGCCAGCCAGAATGGCTGGATCAGTTCACA